>NC_089250.1:168684119-168992556 GCF_963930625.1 Muntiacus reevesi
GCTTTGTTGGAAATAAACCGTTTCGAAGATCTCAGTTCCACGGAGTGGTGTGCCTCACGCGCCTCAGTACTTAGCATTTGGTGGGCACACAAGCACAGATTAAATGCAGATTGTTAAGATTCAGCGTGGGTTTGATTACTCTTTGAAGCATTGTTTTTGCACTGATTCGCGTTTATCGACTAGCTTGTGTAAACCGTTTGAGGTGAATGGCCGGGGTCTGGCAAGTTGTCACTGGCCACACAGTGTAAGTGCTACGGTTTCCGGACTCTGGGTGGTGGGGTCGATTTGAACTCTGGAAGGACTGATGTTGAAGCTGGAACTCCAATCCTTTGGCCACCTGATGCAAAGAACTGACTCACTGGAAAAGACCCTGATGCTGGGAAGGATTGAAGGCGGGAGGAGAAGGGGACGACAGAGGATGAGATGGTTGGATGGCATCACCGACACGATGGACATGAGTCTGAGTAAACTCCGGGAGTTGGTGATGGACAGGGAGGGTCGCAGAGTCAGACACGACTGAGCGACTGGACTGAACTGAACTGAATGTTTAGTGCCCTCTGCTGGTCATACTGGGCAAATCACCTGCTGCTCTGGGAGACACTTCAGACCTCCTGGTGTCTGATACCTGATAAGCTGGTCTTTCCCAGTCTCCCCTTAGACCGTGGAACATTTGAAAGAGAGGGTTTTTTAATTGACCTATTGGTGAGAAAAATGTTCCGCTCAGAGTTCTGCCTCTCTGTGTTGTATTAAACCAATTAATACTTTCTGATTAATTAGTTGACTCAAATATTTTTTAGTGATCTCATTTCTTTTTTTTTCATTTCTTTATTGAAGTATCATTGATTTAAAATATTGTCAGTTTCAAGTGCACAGCCCTTGTTTCAGTTTTATATATATTCTTATATATATAAGACTCAGTTTCAGCTCAGTTCAGTTCAGTTGCTCAGTCATGTCCGACTCTTTGCGACCCCGTGGACTGAAGCACGCCAGGCCTCCCTGTCCATCACCAACTCCTGGAGTTTACTCAAACTCATGTCCATGGAGTCGGTGATGCCATCCAGCCATCTCATCCTCTGTCATCCCCTTCTCCGCCCGCCTTCAATCTTTCCCGGTATCAGGGTCTTTTTTCAGATTCCTGTCCACTACAGTTTGTTACTAGACATTGAACATAGTTCCTTGTGCTCTGTAGTCGGCCCCTGTTGTTTACTATTTTATGTATAACAGTGTGTGTATGTGACTCCCAAGCGGCTAATTCATCTCCTTCCCCCCTTGCTCCCCTTTGGTCGCCGTAGGTTTTCTTTCTATGTCTGTGAGTCTGTTTCTGTTTTGTAAATAAGTTCATTTGCATCATTTTTTTAGATTCCACATAAGTGATGTCATATGATATCTGTCTCTCTCTGACTTACTTCACTTAGTATAATAACCTCTAGGCCCATCCATGGTGCTGTAAATGGCCTTATTTCATTGTAAAAGAAATGAGCACCATTCCATTCTATATCTGTACCACATCTTCTTTATCCATATATTAAGAGCATCATGACAGAACTCAGTAACAATTTATTTAATACTCCGTACCCACAGCTGCCTGTCGGGGGTTGAGAGCTTTTGTCTCCAGTGGTTCTGGGTTCCGTTCGGGGCTCTTGCATTTCCTCTGAACAGACTTTGGGCCGGTTCCCCCATAGAGCCTCAGTTTCTCAGTCCTGGAGGAATTATTGTGAGGGCGGTGCCCATAGAAAAGGTCTAGCACACACTAGGTGCTCACAGAATGACAGCTATTTTGTGTGTATGGCTCGCCTTGTAAATCTGAAATATGTTTTGGAAACAAAGGAGAAGGAGGAACTGGAAGTGTTGATTGGGGTGATGGCAGTTGCTCGGGGATAATTGCCGTAGATGCGCTCAGAATGGTCTCATTCTAATAGTGGTGATTGCTGGGAGATGACTGGGCCTGTTTTGAGCTCACTCAGAAGCTTCGTCTAATTGTGAGGAACCAGTGTTTCTTGGCTTTGGTCCATTCATATTTCTCAGAGAGGCTTCTTGCAGGAAAGCGCTGCCTGTGGGCCTGGGCACCCAGGCTGACCATGGATGGGTTTATGGATGAAACGGAGGGGCTGTCCAGGAGAAAGGACACGCCGGCCCTGGCAGCATCAGATCCCACTCAGCATGTGCCACTGCCCGCCTTCACCTGCAGGGAGCAGACGGGGCTTAGGAGGGCTTTCTCCACCACTCAGAGGTCACGTCAGGATTCCCAAGGGTCTGTGGTGTCCTGGCAAACCGGAGCGCCAAGTGGGGGTCCCAGGCGACATCCTGCAGGTCTCGTGGGCTAAAGAGCCTTTTTCTCTGTTGAGCCACGTCGCGGTCCAGGCTTGGACCACATCCATGCATCCATCCATCCACCCAGCAGATAATTTCCTCTGCCCCAAGATGCCCAAGTGGCTCTGCCAGACGAGCTGACCATCCCCTCCCCCAAGCAGGGGCTTCCCTCTGCTTCCCCTGAGAGCTCAGGCCCGAGCAGAGCCAGATGCAAGCCCACCAGCCCAGAGTCGAGAAACTTAGATGAGATGATGCATGAATACCACAGGCCAAGTGCTTGACCGAGAGGAGCAGCGACAGGACGCCTGAACCTCATCCCTGTGTCACCGTTCACACCTCACCAGTGAGGGGACAGAGCTGGGCTTTATGACAGTTAGTGAGGCTCTGGAGTGGGGACCGGTGGATGTCCAGGGGCTGGAAGTATTCGGGAACCTTTTCCTATAGCTCGGGTGGGAGGCAGTCCGGGCCAGCACCAGGGAATAAGGGCCAGGGTGTGTGTGGCTGTGGTTGTGACCGCGGGGGACAGCAGACGTGGACCCTGCGCAGGTGGTCGGAGCCCCACGCCCCATCCCCCGGTCCCGTGACCACAGGCTGGTCAACCCTGATCGCTCCTCGCTGAGCCCGCGATCCTTCCCGGGGCAGTGATGCCGCTGAGAGGCGGCACAGGAACGCTCCGCTGCGTCCCGGCGGGCCGCGAGCTGCTGCTACATGTTCAGCAAGTTACGGCGGCGGCAATCCAGAAGCCAGGGTGAGCGCCTCTTTGAAGGGCTGTGAAGCTGCCGCTCAGAATCCCAGATCGCGTGTTGTTCTCAGAGTCTATTCTCCCCAGGCACGTCCAAGTTCTTGTTTGCCTCCCGTCTCCCCCTGAAAACAGACAAACAAAAGAGGAAATTAACCTGAACAGCAGGAGCGTCTATAACCTGAGGGTAGTTATGGAGTTCCTAACCCGACTTGTTCTAAGTGAAATTAATCCCCAAGTGCAGGTGGAAATCGTGCTGGTACACAGACCTCTCCTGCTAGACAGACCTCTCCCGAAGCACCCCCAGCGCCACCCTGATCCCGGCCCACCCTGGTTCTTCTTTTTTTCCCTGGATCCCTCTGTGTCTTCCTTGAGTTTCCCGCCTCGTGGAGGCTGGCCAGCCCCAGACGGGCAGTAGCGAGTCCTCTGAGCCCCGCCTGCCTCTTCCAGGGTCACCATGGAGCCCTTCTGTCCGTTCCTGCTGGCTGGTGTTAGCCTGCCCCTCGCCAAGGCTCTCAAGGGCAACGAGACCACCACCACCACCGCCGCGCAGAGCAACTGGACCTCCACGACCACAGGTAAGACCCCGCTGCCGCCCGCCCCTCGGCCCCTGCCTGTCCTCCCGATGAGCTCGCGGGGTGATGGGCAGAGAAGCGGCTTCCTCGCCTGCTTCTGATGCTGCGAGTCTGTAAGTCAGGCTGGCTAGGAACAGGTGCCCAGGATGTGACCGGAGCAAAGCTGGGCACTCAGAAGGCAGCAGGCATAACCCCGGGCTGAGAGTCGGATCAGCTCCGGTGAGGGCAGGAGAAACAGTCCACTGTGCGGGACCCAATTCAGACCAATCCTGAACAAACACTGATGGGTCCATAACAGGTATTTAAACGCTGGCATGACAGTGATGACATTCACTAAGAAAATAGTGTTTTGGATGATGAGATATTGGTATAGAGTAGTTAGGTTTATTTAAAAGAAAATAAGAGACAAAGTTCCGAATAGTCAAAGCCGTAGTTTTTCCAGTGATCATGTACTGATGTGAGAGCTGGACCGTAAAGAAGGCTGAGTGCCGAAGAATTGATGCTTTCCAACTGTAGTGCTGGAGAAGACTCTTGAGAGTCCCTTGGACAGCAAGGAGATCCAACCAGTCAATCCTAGAGGAAATCAGTCCTGAAGAGTCATTGGAAGGACTGATGATGAAGCTCCAATCCTTTGGCCACCTGATACAAAAAGCCAACTCATTGGAAAAGACCCTGATGCTGGGAAAGGCAGAAGGCAGGAGAAGGACAGGGGTGACAGAGGATGAAATGGTTGTATGGCCTCACCGACTCAATAGACGTGAATCTGAGCAAACTCCAGGAGATGGTGCAGGACAGGGAAGCCTGGGGTGCTGCAGTTCATAGAGTCACAAAGAGTCAAAAACGACATAGCAATTGAGCAACAAGGCATCTGGGCGTCTTAGAGATCCATACTTGAGTATGCAGAGGAAATCAGAGGGACATCTAGGGTGACCTGGAAAAGAGTGAGTGGCCGGGCAGGAGGTGGGCAGGGCTGCGGACCCACAGGGTTGATCCAAGAAAGTCTGGGGGCAGATACACGGGGGTTTCTCACTGTAGTTTCTCACTGATTTCATATGTCGGAAGTTAGAAAGGAGGAAAGGAAAAAGAAGTGGACACATGTGACAAGAGAAACATGCTGGGTGCCCAGACTGGGAGGGAAGACCCCACAGCGTATGGTTCCACGTGAGCGAAATGCCCGGCACAGGCCGGTCTCTGCGGGAAGCCGTGTGTGAGTGGTTGACTCGGGGGGGGGGGGGTGCTGGGGGGGACGGGGATTGACCACAGATGGGCTGGGGGATCTCAGCGGGTTGGTGAAGGTCTAAAGCTGGATGGGGGTGATGGCTGCACGACTGTGAATTTACTAAAACACGTTGAATTGCGTGCTCAGAATGGGTGTGTTTTATAGCTGGTAAATTTCACCTCCGTAAAACAAAGCAAATGCCACGCAAAGTTAAAAGAAGAGGAGGGAAGGAGAGAAGAGAAACAAGAACGAGCACTGCTGACTCGCCCGCCTGTGCTCACACCTAGCTCTGCCGCTCAGCGCCTTGAGCGAGTTGCTGCCTGCCTCGTGCCTCAGTGTCCCCATTTGCAAGATGTAGCAACAGTACCCACTTCTGCCAGTGCTGCGAGGATTAGGAGAGACAGCCGTGCTGGGTATAGAGGACTCCCCGGTGTTGGCTGTTTGTAGCAGAAGAGTATGTTGTAGGCAGCCTGTTCCCTGGCCAGACTCTCACTGCACAGAGAGCTGGCTGTCCAGCATCTTTTGGTACCTCCTTCTTGGTCGTGTGCCTGACACAGAGGGAGGTCCCACTGGGTGAGTTCTGAGCCCCCGAGGAGCTGATGGGAACTTCCCTGGCACCCCACGCCTCCCAGGTAGACTTGGAGGCCTGTCTGTGTCTGCTGGCTCCTACCCGTGGCGGGGTCAGCAGGAGCCTGTAACCAACAGGGCCTGGACCCCTCCCCCTGCCCCTGGGGCTGTTGTCAGTCCCACCCTGCTGCTCCAGCCCCACCCCTCCTTCCCCCGAGACTCCCAGACATAACACTCCAAGATTTCTGTGATAGGGCATCACTTGGAATGTGGGTCAGGGTTCTTCAGAAAAATGGAGTCCACAAGATGTGTGCCTGTATCTATACCTACACTTATCACAAGGAACTGGCTCGCTTGATTGTGGAGGCTGGTAAGTCCAAAATCTGCAGACCGGTGTCCTAGTTTCAGTCCAGAAACTGGCAGGCTGCTCTAGAAGCAGAAGGCGTGATGCCCCAGTTGGAAGGCAGTCAGGCAGGAAGAATTCCCTCTTACTCATGGGGAGGCTCTGGCTTTTTGTTCTGTTCAGACCTTCAACTGATCAGATGTGGCCCACCCACTGTGAGGAGGGCAGTCTGCTTTTCTCAGAATAACTCAGACGTTGATTCTGATCCAAACAGCATCCCTCTAGAAACACCCAGATTACTCAGATATATTGACCAATTATCTGAGCACTTTGTGGCCAGTCAAGTTGACCCATGAGATTAAGCATCACAACTTGGTCATGGCGAGCCTTCAGGAAAACAAAAATGATCAACTTCCCTCCAGGAAGAGGTACACCAAGGTGATTACAGTTGGTACCATTCAGTCAGGGGTCAAGAGTTCAAGCCCCATCCAGCCTTCACATGATTTCCTGACTTTGAACAAACATCCTTCAGAGGCCCCTGAGAGCAGGAGAATTGAGGTTCCCTGCTGACCTGAGTCTCCAGCCAGGAGAGCAGTTCCAGGTGCCTGACCATCTTTGGCAACTAGCAGCCCCATCTTCATATTCAAACCCCAGAGAAATCCAAAACCACAGAAAAGAAAGACCAGAAATGCCAGCAAGTAGAAACTGCATTCATCACGCTGCCTTGTTCCAAGCCGGCCCCCTGGGTACCGGGTCACTGGTGAGCACTGCAGCCTGGGACCCTCCGGACAGTGCTTCCCTGGGCCAGGCGGAGAGGAGCTGGCCTCTGCTCACCCTGGGCTCTGCACCTGCAGATCATGTAGCCAAACATTCAGCCCGGCGGAGCACACTTTGCGCAGAAGTCGAGAAGAAATGTTGCAGTTGTGTTGATGTACCTGCAGGAGGCACCAGGGGACCATCAGGGTGACTGGTTCCCCAGTCCGAGGTTCACCTAAAAATAAAATGATTGATAATTCAGCTCTTTAGGGCTGAGGCTTCCCAGGTGGCGCTAGTGGTAAAGATCCTGCCTGCCAATTCAGGAGATGTAAGAGATGCAGGTTCGATCCCTGGGTTGGGAAGATCCCCTGGAGGAGGGCATGGCAACCCACTCCAGTATCCTGCCTGGAGAATCCCATGCACAGAGGAGCCTGGCGGGCTCCAGTCCATAGGGTTGCACAGAGTCGGACACAACTGAAGTGGCTTAGCAGGCACACACAGGTCTGAGGCAGAACCGAGGGGCTTCCCCACCCACCACTGCCCACCCCTGCTTCGCAGGGCCGTCCATCCCAGGGGGTGGTCTGCACAAGTTTAAGTGTGCAGATGCACTGCTAAGGCCAGAACTCCCAGGACCGCCCCCGACTTTTAATTTCCAGGACCAGGTTCCATGCACGCCAGTGCACACACGTGAACACCTCTCAGGTATGTGGGCATGTTTGTTTACACGAACATCTGTCCACACCTAACTTGGAGCACTGGCTGCATAGAGTTGGAGGAGATTTGGGGGGGAAGGCTGCTCTGAGTAGACCACCAGCCTACTTACCTCTGGGAAAGCCCCCCTCTGCTACCCCCGCTCGGACCCTCAGCCCCATCCACTCTGAGCTACCTCAGTGTGAAATGAAAACAGAACGTGACTCAAATTTCCTCTTAGTCACCACACCGACTTCTCATGCAGAGCCCATTGGTGGCCCTGGAACCCAACCCAGCCCACGGGGGCCCAGGTTGGCTTTCAAAATTGTATTTCGGTTGAATTGCTCACCGATATTTAAAAATCTGATCATTTTTACATAAAAATAGAGATTGCTCCTTTTGGTGAATTGGAGAATTAAGCTCTCAAGCTGCCCCTTTCCTTGGTCCCAGCAGGCTGGGGTTGAGATGTGGCCAGTCCAGCAGGACAGACACGCACACCCCCAGCTCCCCGAGACCCTCCCCAAGCCCACTGGTCTCCGGGGGTCCCCACCTGACCTCCGCCTTCCAGAAGACAGGCAGCTGCGACATCTGACAGAAAGCCAGAGCAGGGAAACCCGTCTGCCACTGTGATCGGTCGCTTCTGTCCACGTGCACAGCCCCTCTCTGGGGGCTTGGGCCATTCAGCCCCGGTCCTTGCGGGTGTGCTCCTTGGGGAGTGAGGGCATTTTGGTGAGGAGGGGGCATCCTGAGAAGGCAGGAGCTGAGTGACTGTCAGGGGAGGAGGTGGGGTCTGAGGGTGGCAGCCAGGCCACCAGAGCCCGCTGGAATTCGGGCTTGGAGGGCAGGTCGCAGGCAGCCGCGTTGTGTCCAGGGATGGGGGGACCTGCTGGTGGAGGAAAGCCGCGAAGGGGGAGCAAGGGTGTGTCTGGGCAGGCGGGATCAGAGACGGGATCAGAGATGGGATCAGAGGCGGGATCAGAGGCGGGATCAGAGACGGGACCAGAGGCGGGTCAGAAGCTCGCAGCTCTGAGGGGCCGGCTCACCACATGGCAGGTCTCTGCCAGCCAAGGGCCGGGCTGCTGGCCTGTGCTCTGAGTTCGTGTGGAGGCCTGGGGGGCTCCCCACCCGTCCTGGGACAGGGCAGGGGTGGTGTCTGCACCCCCACTCTCTCCCATCTCCTGTTATGCGGAGGGCCAGGCGCCCAGGGCCTGGGGAAGCAGGCTACCCGGGGGTCTGGGCCTTCCCTGCCTGCAGCAGGGGGCCTTGGGCCAGTCAGGTCACCGGATCCCCAGATCGGGTTCTTCTCGGCGACACCGCTGTGCATCTAAGTGGAGGCGCCTGGGTGGGCCCCGGGGGCCAGGGCGGTGGCAAACCTGTAAAGTGGGGAGCCGGCGTCCAAGATGAGGGGCTCCGGGAGCAGTGAGTTTGCAAGCTGTGTAAAGTGGGGCGCTGGGTCCAGGGTGAAGGGCTGTTGAAGGAGAGGGTTTACAAACTGTTAAGGAGGGTTCTGGTCTCAGGGAAGAAGGGTCCACAGGGAGTGATTGCTTCCAAACTGAAGCAGGGCTCTGGTGTCCAAGAAGAAGCGCTGACGGGATGGAGGCCAATCGGTGGCCTGTGAAGCGAGGTCTGGCATCAGAGAAGAGGGGCTGGTCGGATTGGGGGTTGCTCTGCCCACTGTGAGCCTGGTGCTGGGGGTGCCCCCTGCCCAGACCCCCACTGCCCTCGCGTGGGAGTCCTGACGGGGGGCCCGCTTCGCCCCCCAGGCCCTCCAGCCCCCGGCGCGCCGCAGCCCCTGCTGGCCTGGCTGCTGCTGCCCCTGCTCGCCTTCCTGCTCTTTCTGCTGCTCGCCGCCTACTTCTTCAGGTAGGAGTGTCCGGGCCGCCGACTCGCCCCGACCTGCTGGGGAGGAAATGATGCGGAGAGGGAGGCCGTGACTGGGGGCGGGCGGGCGGGGCCGGGCGGCTGAGGGCAGGGCGGCGGGCAGGGACCCGGGACCCGGGCGGGCAGCGGCTCAGCCATGAGCAGCAGAAACAGCTTCTCCCGGCTCACCTGGTGGGTATCCCCTGCTGGGTATCCCCTGGCGGGTCACCCCGGGGACCTGGGCTCTGGGCAGGCTCCCTGGGCTGACCCCCTAATGGTCTGTGTCTCTAAGGTTCCGGAAGCAGAGGAAGGCGGTGGTCAGCGCCAACGACAAGAAGATGCCCAACGGGATCCTCGAAGAGCAAGGTAAGGGGGGACCCGGACGGGGCTGGGCGGAGGCGTGCCTTCCTCGCAGCCGAACGTTTCAACGAGAAGCCCCTCCAGCCTTGCGACTCCCATCTGGCGTTACCTGGCATCATGCTGTCTTTTATAATCAGCGCTTGCCCGTTTCAGAGCGTTCGTCATTTTCTCTCCAGTGTAAAACAGACCTTTGAGGCATTTCAGTTTGTGGCTTTGGAGGGAGATGGTGTTTCACATCCTGTTGTTTTTACAGGATTTTGAAACATCTAACATTTATCAGGGAGTCTTAGATCAGCCTTCGATAGACAGGCAGGCTCATCACCAACCTTCTCAGAAGGGTCCCCCTCGCCCCTGAATCCACACTGTTTTTCAGATCAGATGAAAGAAGGGACTTGCACCCTGTAAAGCGGGGTGCTGGATGGACCAATGTGGAGGCTCAGAGGGGGCCAGGGCCATTCCCTCCCATTCTTTTTTTAGGTTCAAAATTCAGCTACTAACTTGTACATGCCGCTTTACAAAGGCGCATTGGTTTTCTTCCCACGCGTTGAGATGTCCGAGAGAGGTACGTGAGGCAGAAGCGTTTAAAAATACCAGTTCACACCAGTGACTACAACTTCCTCAGTCAGCTTGCTGCCGACTTGTTCCGTGGTTTGGGGGAGCAGGGGTGCTGTCAGACTTCACCTGAATTGCACAACTGACCCAAGACTCCGCAGAGAGTCATCAGCAGCGAGGGACCTCGGCCAGACCCAGGGGGGCAGTTTTGCGGGGCTGGGGGGGACCCGCGACCCCGCTTAGATGATAGCACGTGGCCTCCAGCCCCTCCTTCCTGCCTCCTGCTCCTGCCCCGCCCATCCCAACAGCCCGGATGGGGCAAGGAGGGTGAGGCTGGCGAGGCCGCCTGGCTCATCCTGGAGTGTCCGTCTCCGGGAGGGGTGAGCCCTGGGGCGTCGGAACAGCTCTGCAGGTGGGGACTGGCCCTGCCGCCTGTGACAGCAGAGCGATGTAGCCTCGTGGAGGACAGCGGCTCGTTCCCCAGGACGGGAAGCACATGCCCCCGGGAGTCGCTGTCTGTCTCCTCTGAGTCTGTGGAAGCAGCTTGTCCGGGGGCCCCCTTGCAGTTTGGCCCTTCTCCTTTTCGATGCCTCTAGCCCCTCCCCCTCAAAAACCTAAGGGTGCTATCTCTTATTTCTCCTGGAGCTGATGGGATTTGAGTAACTGCTGCGAAGTCTACTGTCGTTACCTTTGTTAACCAGGACTATCTGTTACAAAGACAAGGCTAAGGGGGTCTCCTAACTGGACAAGGTCCCAGTTCGTTACCAGTCTGTGCCCAGAAACCTGTCGTTACTCAACTCTGTTCCAAACCTGGAGTGTGAAGGTGCCTAAGTCCTTCATAGAAGGAGCAGGGGACAGACGGAAGGACAGGTGGGTGGGTGGGCACGTAAGCTGGGAGGATGAGGCATCTCTGGTTGGCAAGAGCAAGTAACACCAGCCAGAGGGGTCTGTCCAGCCGTCACGAAGAGTGATGAGGGTATATTGTAGGAGACAGAGTTTGCCTTCCGCTGCTCATGGTCTGAGAGGAACATCCCCCTCCAGCTGCATCATTCCTCCAGGAGGTTGTCCGTCCGTCTGGTCAGTAGGTCACCCGCCCATCTGGGAGCACGGCTCAACGGCCCCGTGTTTCTGTTGACCCCACAGAGCAGCAGAGGGTGATGCTTCTCAGCAGGTCCCCGTCGGGGCCGAAGAAGTTCTTCCCCATCCCCGTGGCGCACCTGGAGGACGAGATCCGCGCCCGCTCGGCGGACGACTGCAAGCGGTTTCGAGAGGAGTTCAACGTGAGTCTGAGCCCTCTGTCTCATCGTGTGGAAGGGCACTGGGATGTGGGGTGTTGTGTTACATGATAAATTACCCCAAAGGTGCAGAACGCTCACATCTGCCATGACGCAGCCCCCAAAACGGAGTTCCGGGGAAACGGTTTCTGCTGCAATGCCCTCCGCTGACCCTCATCCCCATTGATAAGATGAGATGGTTGAGGGGGAGCTTCAGAGCCTCCTTCCAAGTCACACACTCTGAGCTCTGAGTTCTGAATCAAGTAAGAAGGTAGCACCATTACCCCAATGATGTGCATGACCAGAGCGAGCAGACCGTGGGATAGTTTGATGCTGAGAGCAAAGGAGCCCTCGGATTACCCTGCACAACCTCAGTTAGACGGTCTAGGGGACGGCCGTGAGGGGATATTTCTCTGTCTCCACAACCCTTTGGTTCTGCCCAAGTCAGGGTGTTGGTCCTGCTCCCGCTGTTTTGGATGAACTTGACAATGGCAAAGCTAACTAAGATGAATTTTAACCAACTGGTCCAGCCTGCTGATAGCAAACAGATCCTCCTAACTCTCAACAAAAATACAAGTGTACAATAATGACACATCCCCTTGAGTTACTAATATTTAAGGTCCCATGAATTGTGAAGCTGCTAGATAGATAGATAGGTGGACAGATAGGTAGATAGGTAGAGAGACAGACAGGTGGAGAGATAGATAGGTAGGTAGGTGGATAAGCAGTTAGGTGGATAGGTAGATAGACATATAAATAACAACAGAGGGATGGATGGACAGATGGACTGATAGATGCTTGGATGCTCAAGCAGACAGACAGACACTGGGAAAGGTTGTCTCGGATTTGGCTGCTCAGTGTTTATCCCTGATCGTGTTTTGAGCCTCCGTTTATGCATCTTCCTCATTTCATAAATGCCCATGTGCTGGTGTCGAGCCTGAAAGAAGGCAGCTTTCCAGCAGGAGGGCCGCCTGGTCCTGACCCTGACTGTGCCACCCTGCCCCAACACGTCAGTTCGCCTCCTGGAAGCCAGTTTCCTTCATCTTGAACGAGCCGGGTGGGAAGATGCTTTCACGACCTCCCAAGTCAAATGTGAGGTTCGGACTTTGTGAAAAGCAAAGATGGTACAATTGTGGTCTCCGAAGGCAGGGTGACTCCGGCTGCAGACAAGTGACTTTTCACCCAGAAGCAGCCCTGGAAGGAACAGCAGGCTGATGGCACATTTAGACCGTATTTTTCACTTATTTTTTGACACAAGTCCTCTTTTGCCTTTATCATGCTTCCTTTTAATTGTTTCCAAATGTGTCCCTTCGGGGGGAAATTAGGCCACAGTGAAAGACAGCTCCAGGCAGTATTGTTTTGCAGCCTCTCAGCCTGACAGCAGAAGTTAATTCTCCAGTTTTCAAAATGACTATCCAAGTTGGCGGCTGCAGGACCGCTTCCCCACCTTCTTTCTTGTCCCGTTTCATCTGGTATTTGTGTTTCTCCACGTGGAGGCTGGTGACTGGCCTTGCTGAGGGAGGGCTGAGTCAGAACTCACCGGCTGAGCCACATATCTCAGAAGTTAGGGCCCGAGAATAGGGTCAGGTAAGGCCCTTGCCCCAGACGCAGTGTGTTAGGGGACACCAAAACACCTCATCGTCTGGATAAACGCTATTTTCATGCAGCTTTTAAAAATAGATCGAAGCCATCCATGGTGAACAAAATAGCAATTAATAATTGTAAATAAAGACAGGGTTCCTCTGGTGTCTCTTGTGACCCAGGCTCCGTTGGGGCTTATGACCCCTCTGTTAACTGATCCTGCCTTTATTGAAAAGTTTGACATTTTGGTCATCATGGATTTGTGTGTGTGTGTGTTGATTTAGGGGTTTTTTAGATGTTGAAATCAAATGTGATTTTTCTTAACCCCTGGGTGTTTTAGAATACTCCTTTCCGTTTTGCAACCAAAGCAAGCTCCTTGCCCTGCTCACCCCCCACCGACCCCCGCTGCCACTAAGTGGCCTTCCCGGCCACCCCCTGCCCACTGCCTCCACTCAGGGAAGGGCCAAGAGCGAGGGTCAAGAGGTCGGAGTCCAGCGAGGACGTGGAGTCTGGTCCTGGCTCCAGGGACTGAGCGACTGCCCGCCCCCCTCTGGACCCCAGTCCGCTCCTCTCAAGTGAGTGGGCAGGCCCTGCTAAGAGCATCGTGACCACCATGCCCAGCCCACACGTGGCTCCGGAGGTGCCCACGCTTGCTGCGGGCCCACACTTCTCTTTTTGTTCCTTTTCTCGCCCTCTGTCCTGAGCTCCCCGCCCAGAGTCTATGTAGGGAGACAGATGGGTCCCAGAGTAGTCGATCCAGAGGAGTTTGGACTCATGCATCTTGGCCAAGCGAAACTGACATGAATTTGAAATTAACAAGGACCTGGCGCTGGGAGCCGTTTGGTGGGGTGATGGAGGTGCCGACGCAGGAGGCCGGTTGCCCACGTGCCTGGCCCGGGTCTGCTCCCCGCCAGCCTGGAGGGCTTGGGCAACGTGCTGCGCCTCTGCCTCGGTCTCCTCGTCTGTGAAACGAGGCCCTCCCAGCCCCCGCAGGAGTGTCTCAGCCCGAGAAAGAGCTAAGGCATGTGTCCCGTGTCTGCAGGAGCGGAGGCCGAGCGCCATCCTGCTCGGGACGACTTCTGTGACGGTCCAGTCGGCAGTCCACTCGCCGTGGTAGAATGCTGAGCTCGCAAAGGCTTTTCCAGGCCCATGGTTGAGTCCTGCAGGCGTCCCTCTCCAGACAGCTCCTCCCAGGAGCCTCTGTCCCTCCCCTGCGGGTTGTTCCAAGCCCAGTGCCTGGAATTGACCTAAGCCTTCGTGCTGCAGGAAGGCCCGGGGAGGGCCCGGCACTGTGCCCTCCAGGGTGAGGGAAAGGAATGTGTGTCTCTGTGTGCGACATGCACGTTCCTTGAGATGAAACAAAGGAAAGGAAAGTTAGTGGTACAGTCGTGTCCGACTCTTTGTGACCCCATGGACTGTAGCCCGGCAGGTCCTCTGTCCATGGGATTCTCCAGGCCAGAATACTGGAGTGGGTTGCCATTCCCTTCTCCAGGAGACCTTCCCGACCCAGGGATCGAACCTGGATCTCCTGCATTGCAGGCGGATTTTTCTACCAACTGAGCTACTGTGAAACCTCACCTCAAACAAACCCACAACCCTTTTCAGCCAACGTACATAATAGGACAATCGACCACAAGTTATTTATCCGTCAGTGGCCACGGGCATGGCACTCGCTCTGGGCACAACGGCAGTGGCCCAGGAATGGCAGAGCCCCGCCCCCCACCCCAGGAACCTCCGTTATTTGTCCTGAGCATCAGAGCTCAGAGGCATGGTTTCCCGGGTGGCTGACAGCAGGAGAAACGCTGGCCTGCTCTTTCCGTGTGCTTGGAAACGGGGTGCGGGGCCCAGGGCGCTTTGCCTCTGCTGCCCATGTGGCCCTTGTGACGCCCGCCCATGGAGTCGGAACGTCACCCCGTGTCCCAGCTCTGTGCTTGGGTCATGGCTGGGGGTGTCAGAGCCAGTTCATCCTCACCACTCGGACGTCTCCAAGCCAGTCCTTCAGCCCCACCCTGCACTCCCCTCACCTTCCGAGGAAAAGGGAGGCTGCTGCTTCTTCTTTTTTTTTTTTTTAATTAATTGTAATAGAGCATTCTTAGAGCAGATTTAGGTTTACAGAAAAATTGTGCAACAAGTACCAAGTTCCCATACATTCATTCTTTCCTTGCACAGCTTCCCCAATGATTGACATCTTGCCCAAGTGTGTTACATTTGTCACAACTGATGAATCAATATCGACTCATGATCACAGTTAAAGGCCAAATCAGGGTTCCAGAGCTGCACATTCTATGGGTTTTAACTAACCCATCACATCACGCGCTACCCCCTGCCCCCAACCCTGCCAAGATGGTCTCATGCCTCTTTTCTTTTCAGGGCTGGGGTCAAAAATAGCTTTGAGGTGAAAAAGAGAAGGCTCTAGAACGTGGTCACACATTTCATGTTGCGGTTTGGTCAGGAAGCTCAGTGTTGAGAGCTTTGATGCGGAGCCAAGAGCTCTCCGCGGCCGTGGAGGTCCTGGCCTGGCGGAGATCTTGCCCACCGGCCTTGCCCAGGCGCCCACTGGGCTGGCCTCCACACCGACCTGCGCAGAGCCTCTGCCTGCGGCCACTGGGCGTGGAGCAGGGAGACGGCACGGGCTGGCAAGGGCTGAGTCTGTGACGGAGAAACCCCGCGCCCTGGGAGAAGGGGGTCCTGACTCAGGCCTTTGACCCCAGGCTGGGCCCCAGTCTCCTGGGCACGGACCACCGGACCCCGGTAGCCCCTGCTTGTCCCCACACTTCAAGGAAGATAGTGTCCTTCTCGTGGTCCAGGTGCCAGCTCCAAGCCCCCCCCGACCCTCCATTGCCTGCTGCTTACCAGCCAGGTGACTCTGGGCAGTTCCGCAACCACCCTGGGCTTCTGTTTCCTCATCTACAGAACGGGAGGGATGGCCCTCGTATCACCTGACGCTGGGTGAGTAGTAAAGGCCGCTGACTCAGCCCTTCCCCAGTGCCCAGCCTATTGAAAATACTCGAAAGATCTTAACACTACTGACTCGAGTCCCAGTGGCCCCTGGTTCACCCGACGGTCAGGTTGGATGATGAAAGAGGTTCAGAAGGCTCTTTCCCATGTGCTCTTGGAGGAGCACCGCCGCCCCCCAACCCCGAGCATGGACCCTCTCCAGTAGCGAGGAACTGTGGGAGGAGGTTTGGCTCCAACAAGAGCCGAGGGACTCTGAGTGGTAGAAAGAACTAGAAGTCAGGATGCCAGGCTCATTCCTGCTATGCTGCCCATCAGCTGTAGGGCCCTAGCTGAGCCCCTGATCCGATTTCCCCTCAAGACAAAAGGGGGGTTAGAGCAGAGCGTGCAGGCCCCCTGGGATGTGGGTAACTGCGATGCTGACGGGGGTGGGCCCGGGTCTGCGTTTTCAAGGAGCCCGCAGCGGTGTCTGTCCCGCTCGCTGGTCCACACCACATCTTTAGGGGAGGACGGTCCTTCACCATCACCCACCTCGTCCTTCAGCCCCTGCGTCTGTGTCCTCAGCCCTGGATCAGAGCTCTGCCACGGCCACCTCCTACCTCCCTGAGCTGGGCCTGCTCTGGACCAGGGCTTCTGGGTCCCGGGGGTTGGTTGGCCATGCAGGGCCCAGTGGCGGCCTGGATGCAGCTCAGGGTCCAGCTACAGGTCATCACTTTGTCCGCATCCCCGTCAGCCCCACTGGACGGGAGTCCTCAGGGAAGGTGGGCCTGTGTCCCCATCACGGCCCCGCCCAAGGCCGGCCCAGTGCCCGAGGCAGAGGCTGCTCTAGGCAGGAGAAGAGGGACGGGCAACGCGCGGGAGGTAGTTTGCTCAGAGACCCGTTTTCTTGATTCCTGCACTTGGTAGGGAGGCTGCGTAGATGAGGGGCTGGATTCCTCATGTTTAGTGCTGACTCTGCATTTTCTTCTAGTCTCTGCCGTCTGGACACGTGCAAGGAACTTTTGAACTGGCCAATAAAGAAGAAAACAGAGAAAAAAACCGATACCCCAACATCCTTCCCAGTAAGATTTTACTTTTTTTTTTTTTTTAAATGATCGTTGTCATTCTGACGACACTCAGCCTTGCTTTACAGCTTCTGGTGGTTCTGCCTGTCCAGGCAGCAGACGCCCAGGTACTCAGAGGCCAGGGCCCGAGTCAGGACACCTGCTCAGCCTTTGCACGTCTCCCACCTGGGGCTCTGAGAGCCTGAGTCGTTCGTGGTCTGGCTGCCAAGCCTGTGATCACTATTGAGACCTGGGCTGCCTGCGGGGGAGGGGATGGGGGCAGGAGGATGCCACCTGCCCCGGCTGGCAGGGGTCCTGCTGTGGACCCAGCCTTGAGCCCTGGTCTCGGGCAGCCAGGGGTCCGGAGCATCTCCCCATCTTGGGCATGGTGCCCTGGGCCACCAGAGTCAAAGCTCCTGTACAAGGACAGAAGTGACAAGAGCTCAGAGAGCTGTTGGGCTTTGGCAGCTCTATGGGAAGGCTTGGAAGCATCCCAGTCTTTACCACCGCAGCTGATGGGGCTCGTGGGTCGGGGGTGTGGCCTCTAGGGGTTGGCGGGGCCAGAGAGTGGACACACCTGTCCAGGGGCGTTGCTGGATGGGCTGGGCCTTGGGGGGCCTCGGTGCCCAGACAGAACCCCAGAGTTCCAAGCTGCCTCTGTAGAAGCTGGCCTGGCGGGGTGGGGGTGGGGGGGGGGTTGTGGCGTCATTTCTCCAGCCTAGACCCACCTGTCCGCTTCGCCATCGGGCTAGCAGAAAGGCGGCCTCTGAAGACCCCAGTGAGTTCACATTGGAGGCCCGACAAAGGGGGGACCTCCCTTCTCGGGCAGAGCCTCTGTGGGATGGAGCAAGCCGGCCTGCGCTGGCCCTCAGTGGGGTGGCTCTTGGCTGAAATTTTAGGATCAGAATCGAGTCCATCTGCCCTGTGGGTAAGAGAAGCTGAGGTCCACCGGATCTGTGTGGTCTCTGGATTTTCAGCGCCTGATAGAAGCAATTCATTCCCATTTTGGATGCATAGGATTTATTTGTGCTTTTGGTTTGGGGGTGTGTGTGTGTGTGTGAGAGTCCACCATGAGCTTGGGTCAACTAAAACCAGAGGAATTAACCAAGTCGTTTTCTATCCCACGCATATTTGTGGAGGAAGCCAAAGGAGCATCAGGGAGATGGCAGGTCACGCAGCCAAGCGGAGAGGCTGGCGGAGACCAGGGTCAGGTTCTAGACTCAGGGCAAAGGCCACGCTGGGAGGACTTGCTGTTGAATTGGGTGAGGCTTATCAGAGGCGAGTTCCATAGCTTGAACAGCTCAAGGGAAAGAAATGCCATGTTGGGGATCTTTGGCATAATTTGCGCTGAATGAAAATTAGGGTATTTGGAAGTTAGCGTCTGTTCTTAGTTGAATTAACTAGCTTAGTTTGCGCGTTGACTGCATGACGTGTGTGTGGAGGACCTGTTCACTGCCAAGCCCTTTCCGAGGTTCCTGGCCTACGTTTCTCTCCTAATCACTGAACCGTTTACTTTCTAAAGGGAACGTTTGCGTGGCTGATCAAGAGCGCTTTCAGCCTGAGCTCCATGGAGCAGAATTAGCAGCCAGTTGTGGGAATTGCCTCTGGTGGCCCGGGGTGGGGCAAACCCTGCCCCCGAGGGTCGCCAGCGGGGCCCAGCAGGGCCTGCTTCGTGCCCGTCACATCTAAGCCGCATGCTCCGGCTTGTATTACGGAAGGGAGCTGGCATTCTCTGCAAGTGTGAAAGTGTGGGTCCTGCCCCACCCCCTCCCGGCCCAGGAGTGCCAGGCCAGAGGAAATTGAGGTGCTGGCGGTCACCACGGGCCCAGGGACCCTGTCCGATGTAAGCGTTGGTGCAAGGACACGTTTACGGAACAATGTCCTAGAAGCACTGGGGTGTGCCCTGGACGAGGCCAGGTGGGGGCATCTGGCTTTGGCATCAGTGAGACCCAGAAGCCAATCTGGTTTACCTGGGTGGTTGGTCAGAGGTGCCCTGGGGCAGTTGGATCACGGGAGGACTGTGCAGGGGGCTCCCAGGCCTGCTCCCCCAACCCCAAGCCTGGGAGACCCTACTCGTACTCGGGGTGGGGTCGGGTCAACAGGCAGAGAGACGGGCAGGGGCCCAAGTCCCTCAGGCCCGCATACCTTCCCTTTCCCGCCCCCTTCCCCACGCAGAGAAAGAAAGGGGAAATGTAGTTCCTCAGGCGTGTCCACCTCCCTGGACTGCACCCGCCAGGATCCTGCGTCCCTGGGGTTTTTCTCAGGCAAGAATACTGCAGTGGGTTGCCATTGCCTTCTCCAGGGGGTCTTCTGGACTGAGCGATCCAGCCCCCCTCTCCCGAGTCTCCTGCACTGGCAGGTGGATTCTTCACCACGGGCACCGCCTGGGAAGCCCTGTAAGTGCATCCTATTTACAAGATGGGGCAGGAGCCAGTCCTGGTGTGAACCCTGGGAGCTCTGAGGACAGAGGTCAGGGCGCCTGGGTGTCGAGGGGCTGCGTGTGGGAAGGGCCCCACGGCCGGTGGCGAGCGAACGTCTTCCTCTTTTCTGGAAAAAGACGCCAACCAGGGATAATTTTAGGAAATGATGTTTTGAGAGAGAAGTGTGACTTTTTAGAATGAAAAGACAGGAAGCTCTTAGAACTGCAAGAGCTAAATCTAACTAGAAGGCTATTTTTAACCCCTGCTTTCTATAGCTGTCCTCAGAAGGGTAAATTGTTCCAAATCATGTTTAACTAGCTTGATACGTGTTCCATTCGTGCTATTTCTGCCTCAGGGCCGAGGGTCTCAGGCCCAGCCTTTGCGAACTGTGACTTTGGGGTCTGACACCCTGACCACCTTCCGCGGGCCGTGACTGCCCCAGACCTGCGCTGACCTGTCCTCCGCTAGGAGCAGGATATGGAGTCCAGACAGCAGGTGTCCGAGCCCATCCACTTGTGGCCAAGCCAGCAGCCCTCCGTGTAGGGGGGAGACATCCGGTCTGTGACCCGGGATTTTGCCCCAGACCCACACCACACACACACACACACACACACCTTCCTCGATTAGTTTCAGTCCTCTGGCCACTCGGAGGGGATAAAGCAGGGATCAGGACACAGAACTATCCAATAATTAATGCAGTAAATACGTACAGAGTACCCTCCGTGTACTGCCCGGCACAGAATAATAACCCGAAGCAGCTTGATCCTAGAGCCCTGGGCCAGGTCTGGGCATCCTTCATACGTTTCTGCTCCTGGGAGTGGTCAGCCACTTCCACACCAGTGTGGAGACCCAGAGCCGGAGCTGCTCCCCCTGGGGGGACCCATGAAATGGTCTAACTTCTTTGAGAATCAGAAGAAAATATATACCTAACCCAGTCTGGCTCATACTTATCCTTATAGCAACTACCAATGCAGGAGATGTAAGCGACTCGGGTTCGATCCCTGAGTGGGGAAGATCCCCTGGAGAAGGAAATGGCAACCCACTCCAGTATTCTTGCCTGGAGAATCCCCTGGACAGAGGAGCCTGGCGGGCTCAGAGTCAGGCTGACGTCACAGAGTCGACATGACTGAAGTGACTCAGCGTGCGTGCACGCAATGCAGTCATAAAATAGAGCAATGTGTGATGTTTTTCTCTAAAGGAGAGAGGGGCCTGTGAGGGCAGAAGTGACATGCGCCATGTAAGTCATATGGGGCCTGGTTAAAGCCTCCCCACATGGATGTGCACATACATACCACAAACAGACACACCATACTGACGTCCATACAACACGCAACTACACACACTGCATACAAGACACACCACTGCACACCCCACAAATACACACACACACCACACACACACACACACCACTCACACACACACACCACTCACACACAAACACACACACCACTCACACACACACACCACTGCACATCCCACAAATACACACACACCGCACACACACATATACCACTCACACACACACACAAACACCCCACTCACACACACACACCACTCACATACACCCCACTCACACACACACACACTCACACACAAACACCCCACTCACACACACACACACACCACACACACACACACACACACACACACACACACAAACACCCCACTCACACACACACACACACCACTCACACACACCCCACTCACACACACACACACTCACACACCGCTCACACACACCACTCACACACACACACATACCACATATACAAACCACATACACACACACACACACCACACACACCACTCACACACACACACACCACTGCACACCCCACAAATACACACACACACCGCACACACACATATACCACTCACACACACACACACACACAAACACCCCACTCACACACACACACACACACAAACACCCCACTCACACACACACACACACACCACTCACACACACACACACACCACACACACCACTCACACACACACACCACTGCACACCCCACACATACACACACACCGCACACACACATATACCACTCACACACACACACACACACAAACACCCCACTCACACACACACACACACACCACTCACACACACCCCACTCACACACACACACACTCACACACAAACACCCCACTCACACACACACACACACCACTCACACACACACACACACACAAACACCCCACTCACACACACACACACACACACCACTCACACACACCCCACTCACACACACACACACTCACACACAAACACCCCACTCACACACACACACACACCACTCACACACACACACACACACACACAAACACCCCCCCCCACACACACACACCACTCACACACACCCCACTCACACACACACACACTCACACACCGCTCACACACACCACTCACACACACACACACCACATATACAAACCACATACACACACACACACACCACACACACCACTGCACACCCCACAAATACACACACACACCGCACACACACATATACCACTCACACACACACACACACACAAACACACACACCACTCACACACACACACACACCACTCACACACAAACACACACACCACTCACACACACACACCACTCACACACACACACACACCACACACACCACTCACACACACACACACACCACTCACACACACACACCACTCACACACACACACCACACACACTACTCACACACACACACACACCACTCACACCACTCACACACACACACCACACACACACCACTCACACACACACACACACCACTCACACACACACACACCACACACACCACTCACACACACACACACACACACACACCACACACACCACTCACACACACACATTCACTCACACACACACCACTCACTCACACACACACACATACACACCACTCACACACACACACCCCACTCACACCACTCACACACACATACTCACACATACACCCCCCACACTCACACACTCACTCACACACACACCTCCACACTCACACTCACACACACACACCACACACACACACTCACACACATGACCCCACACTCACACACCCCACACTCACACACTCACTCACACACACACCTCCACACTCACACTCACACACACACACACCACACACACACACACACACATGCCCCCACACTCATACACCCCACACTCACACACACCCCCCACACTCACACACTCACACACACACACACACACACATCCCCCACACTCACACACTCACACACACCACACAAACTCACACACACACACACACACACACTCACACACACACACACACCACTCACAGACACCACACAAACACACACAGCTCACACACACACCACTCACACACACACACCACTCACACACACACACACACACACACACACACCACTCACACACACACACACACACCACTCACACCACTCACACACACACATTCACTCACTCACACACCACTCACTCACACACACACACATACACACCACTCACACACACACACACACCACACACACCACTCACATACACACACCCCACACTCACACAGTCACACACACACACACCACACACACACACACACACTGCTCACACAAACCTCCATACTCACTCACACACACACTCACTCACACGCACACACCCTCACTCACACACGCACACCCCACACACACACACTCACACACACACCCCACACTCACACACACCCCACACTCACTCACACTCACACACACATACTCTCATACACACACACACACCCCACACTCACACACCACACTCACACACTCACACACACTCACACACATACCACATTCACACACACACCACTCACACACACCCCACACTCACACACACGCCCCACACATACACTCACACACACACCACTCATACACACACACACCCCCCCACACTCACACACTCACACACACACACACACCCCACACTCACACACACACCCCACACTCACACACACACACACACACACATCACTCACACACACACACAGCTCACACACACACAGCTCACACACACACCACTCACACACACACACACCACTCACACACACACACCACTCACACACAGCTCACACACACACCACTCACACACACACACACACTACTCACACACACACACATTCACTCACACACACACACACACACCACTCACACCACTCACACACACCCCCCACACTCACACACTCACACACACACACACCACTCACACACACCCCACTCACTCACACACACACACCACTCACACACACACAACTCACACACACACACACTCACACACACACACCACACAAACACACACACACTCACACACACACAGCTCACACACACACACACTCACACACACACACCACACAGACACACACACACTCACACACACACAGCTCACACACACACACACACACACCGCACACACACACATATACCACTCACACACACACCACACACACACACACACACACACTCACACACACCCCACACTCACACACACCCCACACTCACTCACACTCACACACACATACTCTCATACACACACACCCCACACTCACACTCACACACTCACACTCACACACACACACCACACTCACACACACACACACACCACTCACACCACTCACACACACTCACACACACCCCACACTCACAGTCACACACACACCCCACACATATACTCACACACACACCCCCCACACTCACACACTCACACACACACACCCCCCACACTCACACACACACACACACACACACACACACATCACTCACAGACACACACACACACACTCACACACACACAGCCCTGCCTGGTCGGCCCTCGCACGCTGGAAAACTGGAACCACAGGCCGGGATGACCCAGGCGGTGGCCCGTCCTGCACAGTCCATCCGTGTGAGTCCAGCTGCCTGCCCGCTCCGCGGCAGACCTGAGCATGAGCTCTGGGGTCCGGAGTCCCAAGCGCTCAGGCCTGACGCCCGCCTGTCCAGAGGCGGACAGGCTCCCCTTTGCAAGCCTGGGAGCGAGGCCCCCGAAGCGCTCCTGAGGCCGGCACACCGGCTCCCGGGCGCTGAAGTTCTTTCCTGTCCTCATCCCCCGGGTGTGTTCTGCCCCTTCTGGGGCCGGGCCTGGCCTGGGTGCGGGGGTCCCGTGCTGGATGGAGCAGGTGCGTCCCTGCCCCCCAGACACTCATCGTCTCCTGGAACGGTTAAGAAGAGCTTCCCTTCTGTCCCGCGGTCGCCACGGTTACGTCCTTCACAGTGTTTAATCCTGTCCGTGTGATTCCCAGGCCTAATGTCACGGTTTTTGTGTTGTTTTTTGCTGCAGATGACCATTCCAGGGTGATTTTAAGCCAAGTGGATGGAACCCCATGTTCAGACTACATCAATGCTTCCTACATAGATGTAAGTACCCCCCAACCCAGCACGGCACTCACACCTGGACCACTGGGGGTTGAGTGTGGATGGTGACCCCTGGACCCCTTCTTCCCGGAGCCAGGAAGATAACTCGTCCCCACTTTCCTGGACACGGGGGCCACAGCGGCCACTACACAGAGAGCGTGAAGGCGCTGGGCCTTCTGAATTAGCGTCTGTGCCGGGGACTCGTTCCTAAGTTGCAGAGAAGCCCGAAGGAGGCTTGTTTTTGCTGCTGCGGCTTGGTCACTCAGTCATGCCCCACCCTTTGTGACCCCGTGGACTGTAGCCCACCAGGCTCCTCTGTCCGTGGATTCTCCAGGCAAGAGTACTGGAGTGGGTTGCCATTTCCTGCTCCAGGGGATTTTTCTGCTCCAGGGATCGAACCCAGGTCTCCTGCTTGGCAGGCAGATTCTTTACCACTGAGTCACCTGGCAAGCCCATATTCATTTATATTACTGACCAAACAGAACAGAGGGGACCAGTTAAATGATTTACAGTAAAATCATTTAGAATGAATTATTAAGAATCCCTGTTAGTTGAGCCTTAAAACATCATTTAATATGTTATGAATTATTATAAAAGTTCAGTGTAAGAGAATGTGTTATCTATTAACTGATTAAAAAAAAAAAAATATATATATATATATATATATATATCTGTGCCTGTGTGTCTGCTTGCATATCTGGAAAGATATTCATAGAAAAATACTGGCGAATGATACACAAAAATAGCGTTATTTCTGAAACTCCTGCAAGGTTTCTTCTTAGTTTTCTGTGTTTTCCAAATTCTCCGCGACAAGTACATGTTACTTTCCTAACAATAAAGTCCTTCCACAATGACAATTCTGAAAACTCATAAATCTGATTTTATTTCTCTAGGGTTATAAAGAGAAGAATAAATTCATAGCAGCTCAAGGTAAGCTTTTCATTAAGTGATGGTCTGAACGTGACTTTGGTAAAATGACAGGGAAGGCGACTGCTCGCTGACCCGATGCCAGCCATCCTGGGGGTTATACAGGCTTTTTGTGTGTGTGCAGTGTTACGTTTACACAGCTGATCAGCGTCGTCCAGCCTCTCCCCAAGCGCAGAAGTGAAAGGTGTCACGAATCTCACAGCCTTGCGTGTCTGCTCCATGGGCCAGGGGCGCCCCCTCCCCAGGGAGGTGGGCAGGAATGCGGGCCCCACCCCTGACGGCTGCTGTCCCTGAGTTTGCATCTTAGCCAGCATTCCCAGGTCATTCTGCGCAGTAGAGTTTGAGGAGCATTAAACTGTGAGGTGATGAAATTCCTCCAGGGCACAGGGCTTCAAACGAGTGCAAGAGCCCCCACCGGTGGTCAGGGCAGACAGACAGGGAGCATGTGGGGGCGTCTGTCATACACAGCCATGTTGGGTGTGCAGAGAGACAGACACACGATCTGTTCTGTGCCTGTGATTTAAGCCCAGACGCCCAACAGTCCTGTGCTTGCTGTCTCAGCGTGTTGATAGTTGCATTAGAAAATCTTGAATTTCTCTCGGCTGGCTGAACTCTACGTGACTTCCAAGTTGTTGGAAGAGCTGCAGGGAGGGGAGTAAAGTAGCTTTCTGGTTCAAGCCCATAACCTTGAAGATGCTTTTAGCCATGAAAGTGGATTAGTCGCTCAATCATGTTCAACTCTTTGTGACCCCATGAACTGTAGCCCGTCAGGCTCCCCTGTCCATGGCATTCTCCAGGCAAGAATACCGGAATGGGAAAAAAAAGTAAAAATAAAAAAAAGAACACCGGAATGGGTTGCCACGCCCTCCTCCGGCGGACCTTCCTGTGAAAGGATGCCCTTAAACCTCACACAGGACCCTCTGTGTTTTAAAGCGCTTTCAATACAGCTTATCAGCATCTGCTTGGGGCTGTCATCCCCGGGAGCCAGGGCTGATGAAGCTGGGGGTCACGGAGCTAAACGTAGGTTTCCTGCACGTCCTCATTCCTCGGCAAGAGTCTTTAGAGCAGTGGGTGCCAATGTTCATTGTAGATAACAATCTTAAGTGCACATTTAAATGCACACACAAAAAATGGGCTTCCCTGGTGGCTCAGACGATAAAAGAATCTGCCTGCAGTGCTGCAGAGCCAGGTTCAGTCCCTGGGTCAGGACGATCCCCTGGAGAAGAGAATGGCTACCCTCTCCAGTATTCTTGTCTGGAGAATGGACGGAGGAGCCTGGTGGGCTACAGTCCCTGGGATCGCAAGGAGTCGGACACAACCGAGCGACTAGCACTTTCATTTGCCCTGAAAAGTAGGGAGCTATACACATAAGCCCACGGTCCATGAGGAACCTGCCCAGATTTTAACGTCAGAAACGTCAGAAAACCGGGCAAACACTCGCTGACACCAATAGAAATGTCTTTTTATTCTTATAAGCAGACGTCCAGAGGAAGTAGCGCCGGGCCGGGACAGCAGCATGAGGGAGAGGGGCCTCTTTAATTCCCCGTCTGCCCTCCGCAGCGTCGTCCTCAGGGTCACAAAACGGCTGCCACACCTCCAGGCACTGTTGTCCCTAGTCAGGCAGGAAGGAGAGCAATAGGCAGAGGACTTTCTTCCAGGGACTCTTTATCTTTTGCTCAGACCCCCTCCCCAGGGGCTTCAGCCCACGTCTCACCAGACAGCCTCAGTAGCTGTGAGGCCAGCTGGGAGATGCAATGTTTTTCTTTTTTTTTAGAGGAAAGACTGTTAGACATGGCAGGTGGGCCAGGCAGCCGGCAGTGTCTCCCCCTTCCCCCACCCCCACACGCAGTCTAATTCAGCGGTTTGGGACGGGAGGTCTTATTCTGAGGCTTCGACAAGCCCCTCGGTGGCCACAAACCACTTTGACAGGCAGCTTGCAAACCAGCTCCCATTTTAATAGTGTTTGTGGCCAACGATCATCACCCAACTGTGTGCACTCGCTTAGCCCCCAAGGATTTCCCAGCCCCTGGGGGGGGGGGGGGTATCAGGGAGAGAGAGGCAGGGCCAGACAGGGAGGTTGCCCCCTACTCCAGTCCTGCGTCTCTGCAGGGAGTGAACAGGCCCATCACCCCCTTCCTCAGGGCAGGTGGGGAGGGGGCAGCCGTCCTGAGGCCCAAAAGCCAGCATGACCAGCCTGGGGCTCCAGGGACCGTTCTGTCTGACTCGGGCCATCCTCTCCTCTCAGGCCCCAAACAGGAGACAGTGAATGACTTCTGGAGAATGATCTGGGAGCAGAAATGTGCAACCATCGTCATGCTGACGAATCTGAAAGAAAGAAAAGAGGTAAGCCCAGCCTCGGGTCCCCAGGGTGTTCTTCTCAACTGCTGCTGCTTGGCTGGGGGTATGCTCACCACTTCCTTTTCCCTTCTCCTCCTGCTTATCACGGCAGACAAAAAAACACCTCGGGGCTCACAGCACTTTTATTTTGAAATACGTTGTCTGTGTTCCCAGGATCTCACTGTCCTAGTCAGTCAGTCAGTTCAGTTCCTCAGTCGTGTCCAACTCTTTGCGACCCCATGGACTGCAGCACCCCAGGCCTCCCTGTCTATCACCAACTCCCGGAGTTTACTCAAACTCATGTCCATTGAGCTGATGATGCCATCCAACCATCTCGTCCTCTGTCATCCCCTTCTCCTCCTGCCTTCAATCTTTCCCAGCATTAGGGTCTTTTCACATGAGTCAGCTCTTTGCATCAGGTGGCCAAAGTATTGGAGTTTCAGCTTCAGCATCAGTCCTTCCAGTGAATATTCAGGACTGATTTCCTTTAGGATGGACTGGTTGGATCTCCTTGCAGTCCAAGGGACTCTCAGGAGTCTTCTCCAACACCACAGTTCAAAAACATCAATACTACGGTGCTCAACTTTCTTTATAGTCCAACTCTCACATCCTAGACTATGATATAAAAATGATGCAGGGATTTTCTTCTTTTGAGAGTCATCCCTGGGTGGCCTGCCAGCTCTTACACCATGGTGGGAGCAATTAATTTTAATATAGAGATTTTTTAGCATCTTGGAACATAACATGTTGGGCCTCAGACCATAAAAAAAAAAAAGTGATTTCCCCCTTATTTTTCAGACCAGAGAAAAACGTTGGGAAAACACAAGGTGTATTGAAGTCGTGTTGATTTGGTATTTCAAATGTGTTCAATTAGCTGTTTCAACTTCAAAGTATTGCACGTACATTATAAGAACCTGAAACCTCTATAAAGAGTTAAGAGCTAAGCCGATTCATTTCCTAAGTGTGCCTCCTGGTCAGGACTGCCCCGGGTGGGGTGCAGGCAGTGAGCCACCGAGCAGACCCCTCATGCAATTCCTGTTGCAATGTGAGGGGCTGTAGGTCATGTCAGGAGGTGACAGAAAACATAATGGAGACAGAAAATAAAATACAGCAGGGACAGTGGAGGCCCAGGAGGGACAGACCAAGACGCAAGGCCAGGCTGAGGCCCTGCTGGGCTCCATGTCCGGCTCAGAGATGCTGAGGCATCCTTGTGCCTGGGAGGCATTCACTTTTCAACTCAAAGGACAGAGCCGCCTGTAGAATAAACCCGTACACAGCATGACTGGGGCTCTGTTGGTGTGATGGAGAGGGGGACAGCCCCCCACCCCGGGTCCTGGGCCGGGCCAGGCGGGAGGGCTCGTGTAGAGGATGACGGTGCTGCTGGGTCTTAGAGACTGGGGTGTGGGGTGGGGGCAGCTATGCCAGACGCAAGCAGGAGGGACGCATTGGGGCGTGTTTGTGAGGCGGGGCGCAATCTGCTGGACCCAGAACCAGGATGCCCACGCCAGGGACCGAACGGCTAGAAGTGCATCGAGGAAGCAACCGGGGCTTGAAGCCTGGATATCGGGCTGACGTGGATGGGCGCTCGAGGGCTTTCCCGGCAGTAAGCAGAGGCCTGCGCTTTTGGAAGTGAGCTCATGCTCCAGAGTTGAAAGCAGAACAGGGAGGCAGATGGGACGCTAGCGGCACGTTCCAGCGCGAGGGCCTGAACAGGGGTGGTGGCAAGCGGGTCAAGAGGGAGACCCTGCTTGGCAGGAGACGTCTGTCCCAGGGTCTGTGTGGTCCTGGCTACAGCCGGACCTAGGTGACCTCCATCGTCACTCACTGGCCGGGGGCTGGCTGGCCCGTCCCCAGGGAAGCCCAGGCTGCTTGGCTAGGGCTCGGGCTAAAGGGGTCCAGGGCTGCCCTTCGGGATGGAAGTGACAGACCCTGGGGAACTTAGCCGGGCAGGAGAGGGGAGGCCGGCCGGCAGGGAGGGCAGCCACGAGGTGGCCCTCAGCTGCCCTCCCCAACCACTAATTTATTCCACCCAGAAAAGCAACGGAAAAGCCTCCAGCCCCACCCCGTTTCCGCTCACTCGGGGAGTGGAGAGGGGTTTTCTTTTGTTTCCACGGGAGCTGGGACGGGGCTGGGGAGGGCCAGCCTCCTCCGTGTGAGTCCTGCCCAGGCCCCGTGCTCTCTCACCGGAAAGAGTGATGGGCGGAAGCAGGGGGTTCCCAGGCAGGCACACGTCCCGGCGGGGGGGGAGCGGGGGCGCTGTGGGGGAGGTGTCCCCGCGCTCTGAGCGGATGCTGTGGCCACACAGGCCTCGGACGAGGAGGCTGACCTGGAGCCTGACGTCCCCTGGGACCAGCTGATTTCTGGGCCAGGCTTTCTGGGGCTTGTTTGCAAACAAGAGACAGAGGAGACCAGTGCAGGGACGGTGGGGCTCGGAAGGCGCCCCTGGCTCTTTCTCTGCAGCCTCCTTCTGCATTTTTCCATCTCTATGACTCAGACTCAGCCTGCCTTTGGGCCTCGATTTTCAGTGTCTCAGATGAAATCGTTTCTCAATAGAGTGTTCCCCTTTTCTTAATTGCTTACACTTCTGTTGTGGTCTCCTTGGCTTCAGCATCCTGGCTCAGTGTTGTGAAAGCTGGTATCTCATGATCTGATCGGGGCGGAGCAGGGTGGGGGGTGGCAGGTGGTGGTGACCACTGTGTAGACAGCAGTGCCAAGGGCGTGAAAACAACACACGCTGAGCCCTGTGGGGGTGTAAGAAGCAGCCCTCGGGTCCTCGCATGAGAGTCTGTCAAGGCGGGAGTCTCTGGAGGGCCCCCGGGAGGTCAAGACTGCCCCAAACCATGACCTTCAGGGTGGACTTCTCCGCGGGGTCCCTTCAGAGCTGCCCAGGGCCAGGCCGCGGGAGGGGAAGTTGGCTGGTGGGTGTCATCACATGAGCACTGGGCTCTCGTAAATACCAGCTGACGCCTACTTTATAGGATGATTAGCCCTCGTGGCCCGGCCTGTGAGCTATGTCCAGTGGGTAGTGTCCAGGGCCAATGGCTCGCTGACCTCTGCAGCCGTGGAGCGGGGATCCCCCCATTAGGGGGACCTCACGCCTTCAGGCCCTCCTTGCAGGAGGACGCCCTGGGGTCAGGAACTGGAGGACCCGTCCCCACCCTCTGGTGTGTGGTCCATTTGTAGTTCTGGGGGAGGCAAAGCAAAGGAAGACCTCTCTGTGACCAGCCACCCATCCAGCTCTACAAATTCATGCATCCGTCTTATCCTTGGAGAAAAGTCAGGAGCGTTCAGCTGACGACAAGTCCATGACTCTTCCACAGAGGGTGGGTGGGATGCAAGTTAAGTTCGAATAATAACCCACCGAATCCGATGGGCAGTGTTTGGGGAGCACGTTTGTCCTCTGGGGCTTGAGGAAGCCCCACGCAGGTGAGGCCGCTTCCACGTGGGTCCCCGGCCCTGTGGAGCAGCTCAGCCCGATAGGCCAGGCAGTACATATGGTTAGTAAGGGGATGAGTAACCGAAGCGTCAGAGGGGTCCGATTCCGGTCTCAGTCCGGCCGTTAACCAGCATCGATGAGACGGAGGCACACCGTCCCGGCCTCTGAGGGCTGTGTCCCTGGAGCCGGCGGTGTGCGAGGCCTGTGTCCATGGCCGGGGCGGGGGCGACGAGGTGATGAAAGGCCCCCTCTCAGACCTCCTGTTTCTGTCCACTTGCCCACGCAGGAGAAGTGCTATCAGTACTGGCCGGACCAGGGCTGCTGGACGTACGGGAACGTCCGGGTGTGTGTGGAGGACTGCGTGGTGCTGGTGGATTACACCATCCGGAAGTTCTGCATTCAGTCTGTAAGCACGCGGCTTCCCGCAGAGGCAGGCTTGCGAGGAGACGCACACGTGCGCGTTTATCACAGGAAGCACTTGCCTCACCCCGACACCCCCGCCCCAGCGGCTCTCACAAGGGCAGAGGAGGCTGGGGGCAGTGCGGGGCAGGGAGGCGGGATGGTCCCTTGCGGGCCACAGATCTGAGTCTACGGGGCAGCTGGCGGGCAGGTGCACGTGACCTTGAGTCAGGGTCCATACTCCTAGCTCCCAGAGACCACCTGGATGGGGGAAGTTGAGTCAGTTGGAGCATCCTGGGGGTGGTGGGAAGGGGTCCCCCAGTCAGTTACACAGGGCCGTTTCACACGCTGGCATGGAGACGTGAGGTTTTTCTTTTTTTTTTTTTTTAACACTTTCAAAATTATATCTGAAACATTTCATTATTTTTCAAACTGTTTTCCTGCTAGTCACTCCTCACCCGAGATGATTTAAGGCAGTCTTCAATAAAGACAACTGTAGGCGAGGCAGATGAAATAAGAGATTTCAGAGACTTAAAAAAAATTAGAAAAAAGCAGAAGGTGGTGTTATCAAGAATCAAAGGTAGAGTGATGGGTGTGGTTAGATTGCAGAATATGAGTCTGAGCTTCCTAGAAGCCACAGCAAAAGAGGAGAAAAGATGAACTGTCCCCGACTTTGGCCTACTTCCTCCCAGAAACACACACGTACACACACACGCACACACATGCCCACACGCTTCCAAATACACTATATAACTTTCCATGGCTTGGGGCAGAGAACCGAACTCCTTGGTTCTGGGTAAGAAGAGTGGAGAGCGGTTTTGAGGGAAGGGTTGGGGGGGGTGGGGTCTTCCAAGGGTAGACCAACCATATTTTTTCCCCACAAATCAAGCCACTTTTGAGAGTGAAAGCTCATGCTGTTGGCAGCTACACGGCAACATAAAGTCGCAGCCAACTCGGACGCAGCCAGCCTGCTGGCCGACGGGCCCGTGAGCCCTGGGGCCGGCTGCAGGGCATTGCCTGGCTGGTCCTGGCCGGTGACCGTGGGCCCTGCTCTGCTGCCCCCGCTGCTATGGTGTCCGGTACGCATCAGGGTCTCACTCCCGGGCGTGCGGTTTTCACTGACGGGCCCCTCTCTGCACGGGTCCCCACGGCTGCTCACGCCTGGACAGAGGGGGACCTGGAGCCGTGACGCTGCGGGTGGGGAGGGGGACGGGGCCGTCCCGCCCGCTCACGTCTCCGCGTTCCCCACAGCAGCTCCCCGACGGCTGCAAAGCGCCTCGGCTGGTCTGCCAGCTGCACTTCACCAGCTGGCCCGACTTCGGGGTGCCTTTCACCCCCATCGGCATGCTCAAGTTCCTGAAGAAAGTGAGGACGCTCAACCCCGCACACGCCGGGCCCATCGTGGTCCACTGCAGGTGCGTGCCGGGCGCAGCTGGGCGGCCTCCAGGAAGGAGCCAGCCTCCAGTGGGAAAATGACCAGTGGGTGGACATCTGGGTGGGCAGAGGGGCCGCTGGGGTGACCTGAAAATACCTCCTGGATACTGGACGCAGCTCAGAGCATCCGTCAGGGCAAGAGCTGGAGGGATGCTCTCCAACCCGGGGGGCAGAGCCCTTCATCAGTACCACCTGTCGGGGGACCTTAGTATCGAAAGCAGACAAGTGCCCTGTGACCCAGCACTGCACACGCCTCTGAACCACTGGCTTTGGAGAGTCTGGGGCGTGGTCCAGCCTGGCCTGGCCCTCTCAAGGGGGCAGGCGCCCTGGCTTCTTGCTTAGGCTTCCTGAAAGCCAGAGTCGGTGTGTTGCTTCCGCTGAACACCTGTGTGGCAGATTCAGAACCCCTGTGTCCCTGGGGTCAGGCACCTCTTGTCCCCGGCCGGGCCGTGATACTCGGAACGACCCCGCCTGTAACAGTTGGGAAACCCTGTGTCCAGTGGAGAGTGACACCCGCTGAGCAGGACTGTCTGTCCTTCAGCCGGGAGGGCAGGGCCACCGGCCTGAGTCCCTGCGCAGGGAAGTCCCTCCGAGGCACGGGCCCGCGGTGGCCCCAGCTAGAGGGGACACCGGTCAGCAGCGCGTCCTCAGGGTGGAGAGTTTGAAAGGCCCACGGCAGGCGGGCAGGCAGGCACACTCCTGTTCCCATCAGCTGACAGTCAGCCGGCTGGGCTCCAGACGGTGGGGGATGAAGGAGCCGCCTCTGCGTGGGGTCAGGGCTGGCTGCAGGGAGCGGCTCAGCTCTGTTTTGTTCTGATGCCTCCAGATTCCCTGGTGCTAGTGGAACCTCAGCGCCTGGCTCCTCCCCTGCCCGCCTCCCCCCTCGCCACGGTGCTGAGGCAGGTCATTTACCCTTCACCTTGGTTTCCACCCTCTGCCGCCGTCTGTGGCCGAGAATCCCGGCCTCTGCCATGGCACAGAAGTTCTCTTCTCAGGGGAGTGTGTTAATTCAGTGCTGCTACCGCAGCTCCTGACTTCTCTGTGTTCTGCTTTGCCTGCGGGGAAGGGATGCCCTTCTCTCTGGTCTCTGCATCCCCGTTGAGCTGAGTCCCATGCGGGCAGATGGGTGGTCCAGGTGAGGCCCGGGAGCAGAGGTTACCACCAGGAGTTCAAGCCCGCCAGAGCCCTCCAGCATCCCGGAAGAGACTCCCATGGGCTGGCAGACCCAGGTCCTCAGGATGCAGCGGACTTGACAGCCTCATCCCTCCAAATGTCCCTTCGCTTGGGCCTCCTTGGGCTCCAGAGGGTGTGCTGCTTGGGGCTGGGGGCTTAGCCATTTCTTTCTGTGCTCTGGCACTCACTCTTCACCTTCAGCAACCCCCCAATCCCTTAAAAGAACTGCCACTCGGTCCCTGATGAAACCACAGGGAGAGGTCTCTCGCTGCAGCTCTGAGCTCCACTCCAGCATCCAGAGTCCAGAAGAGGAAGAACGTCTGGCCCGGGGCTTCTCCTGGTAGAACCAGCCTGGCCCCTTCCTCTGCTGAAGTCCCCCGCTCCCCGCTCCCCCGGGCAGGAGCCTCTCGCAGCCTGCACTCAGCTATGTCCTGGCCCCTTCCACGCACCTGTTGGGTGGGCTGTCTTGACCTGGCTCTGCACCTGATGACCGTCTCCTTCTTTATTTGTAAAGAACTAAGACTCCTGAAGGAGCCCCTTGTGTCTCCTCCGCTCTTCCCTCCCCGTGATGAGCAGGGAGTCTCCAAGAGGGCAGGTCTTTACTGCCTGTCTAGTGGAGACATTTGGAGACTAGCTGGAAAGAGTGGTACCATCCTCACCCCCCCCTCCCCAAAGAGGAACATGGGAGGGGGGCTTCATTCCTTAAGTTGTGAACCTTCCATTTAGAAGCTGACTTTCTTTTTTAAAAAGAGGCTAAGGTTGCAGTGGGTTGGGGTGCTGGGGGCAAGCCCAGTCCAACCTGGTGACCCTGACCCCTGGCTGCTACGCGCAGTTCTGGTCTGGACCGTTAGGGGTTTTTTCGTCCCGTGGATGTTGGCTGAGTTTGTGTACCTGCTGAGTCCTGGGTGTTGGGAGACACACATGAATGGCCTGCATTGCTTGAAGGGGATCTAGATGGACAGCGAGGGGGGAGGTGGGCAGGATGTGCAGAGACCTCCGTGGGGAGGCCATTGAGGGGAAAGGAACCCCAGCCCAGGAGTGGAATCGGGCAGCTTCCCGAGGAAGGAAACCTCTCAGTGGAGCCCCTGAGCACCAGCTGGCCCCAGCCAGCCCAGGGTTCAGGGCCGGGGTCCTAGACAGAGCCAGCTGGGGCCCACATTTACATGACCTTGGCTCCAGGGCCAACAGACCTGGCCTGGGGGCCTTCTTTCTTATGAAGAACCTGGAAACGCACATCAAGCGTGACAATTTAAAAAAAAATCCACTTGCACAAGTGATAATGAGGAGATGACATTCGGTAATAGAAGAAAAATTACCAGTACAGTTCACACAAAGCTTAGACAGTGGCCCTTTTCCGTAAGCCTGTTGAAAGTGAAAGTGAAGTCGTTCAGTCTTGTCCGACTCTTTGTGACTCCATGGACTGTAGCCTACCAGGATCCTCAGTCCACGGGATTTTCCAGGCAAGAATACTGGAGTGGGTTGCCATTTCCTTCTCCAGGGGATCTTCCCGCCCCAGGGATCGCACCTGGGTCTCCCGCATTGTAGGCAGACGCTTTACCGTCTGAGTTACCAGGAAAGCCCAAAGTAAGCCTGTTAGTAGTCTCCAATTCACCTCCAATTGCAGGACCTGCAGGAGACGCGGGTTTGATCCCTGGGTTGGGAAGATCCCCTGGAAGAGAAAAGAGGAAATGGCAGCCCTCTCCAGGATTCCTGTCTGGAGAATGCCATGGACAGAGGAATCTGGCGGGCTACAGTCTCTGGGGTTGCAGAGTCAGACATGACCCCAGAAGGAGATTTGAGATCTTGTCCCTGAGATTCTGGTGCCCTCCGGTGGCCTCACCTGGATTTGTCTTTATTAACGGAGGGAAGTTTCTGCGCCGTGAAGAGGTCCGTCTTCGCTGAGGGTGGCGTGTCCTCCGGTCTGGACTGCCGGCGTGTTCCAAGGTCCCATCATTGCACTGGGGACAGGCAATTCATAGCGTGGCCTCTTCCTCTCTCCCCAAGCGCGGGCGTGGGCCGGACGGGCACCTTCATAGTGATCGATGCCATGATGGACATGATGCACGCAGAGCAGAAGGTGGACGTCTTTGACTTCGTGTCCAGAATCCGCAATCAGCGGCCTCAGATGGTTCAGACGGACGTGAGTCATGCCCTCCTCTGACCCAGCCGCCTGTGCTGATGTGAGCTTGGCTCAGCAAACCCCAGTGCCCTGGGACGCGTGTCAGATGCACACAGAGCAGCGCCTGGCCGGGACCACATCACCCCGGCCCTCGTCAAGGCCGCAGATGGTCACCACAGAGAGCCCTTAATCTGACGTTCCCCCCGACCCCCTCCCCTTTGCACAAAGAGAAGGGCCCCCTACTCCGAGGCCCCCCTCTTGGAGCTTGTCTGGGTCTCCCCGCAGATGCAGTACACGTTCATCTACCAAGCCTTACTGGAGTACTACCTCTATGGGGACACTGAGCTAGACGTGTCCTCTCTGGAGAAGCACCTGCAGGCCCTGCACGGCCCCACCGCCCACTTCGACAAGATCGGGCTGGAGGAGGAGTTCAGGGTAAGCGCCGACCTGCTCTCAAGGAGGACCGGCCTCGTTCACACAGAGCTGGTTGCAGCTGCTTCCTCCCCTAGGAACCCCCGGAAAAGCAAGGGGGTCTATCCCGCCCGTGACTTTCAAGGGAAGAACCACGGGAACTTTTAGAGCTCTGCAGTCATGTCGGTCGGGGGGTGGGGGGAATATCGTACATGCACCTTTTGTCTCCCAAGACTCGGGTCGTGTCTGGAGATGGAGACAGGCGTTTCCTCTGAGTGGGTGTCCTTGATGGCAGTGGGGTTAGAAGGCTGAGCAGTCTCTTGGGAACATCAAGGTTTTAACTGCACAGCTGTGTCTCTCTTGGCTGCAGAAACTGACAAATGTCCGCATCATGAAGGAGAACATGAGGACAGGCAACCTGCCCGCGAACATGAAGAAGGCCAGGGTCATCCAGATCATTCCATGTAAGGGGCCATCTGTGGAGGGTAGGCCCTCGGGGCAGGCGCCATCGGGCGGGTACCCTGGGGCTTCAGTCGCTGGAAGGTCGTTGACCACCCGCTCCTATAAACCAGGGGTCCGGGGCAGGGTGCCCTCGGGGAGCTCTGTCAAGTGTGGGGAAGAGAATGCCCACCTGTGAAGACATGAGTGACCTAGGTTGTCCCGTAGGGTGTCAGGCAGGCAGCTTGTGACCTGGGCTTGGAAGCGGGAGAGGGAGGGGGACTTCCTGGGAGCGGAGGGTTGAGCTTCGGGCCTGATGTGGTGCCTCCTGATTCTATGAGACGTCATCCCGTCCTCCCCCAAACCTGGGCAGAGGCACGACACCCCCCTGTACACAGAGTGGGGTCCTGGCCCTCACTGGGCAGCCGGACCCGAAGGGCTCTCAGCTGAGGCCTTCTAGGGAGAGGCCTTGGGGCCCGCAAACCGTGGGGAAGGGAGGCATTGGGCGCTGGGCAGCCTGGGGTCTGGGGGGACGAGAAGCCTGTAAACCTGGTAGGAGCAGAGGCATCGGAGGAACCCCAGGGGGAGGGGAGGCGGGAGGGCTCACCTGGACCTCCGCTCCGCATCCCCTGCTGGACCCCAAGCTCCCGCAGCAGGAGGACCTCACGTGGACCTGCCCAGGCCGGCAGTGTGTGGGGCTGGGCAAGCCCTCTGCAGCCTCAGACCCCAGGGTCTATATGGCCGTGATGCCTCCGGCAGGCTACCCCACGTTGCTTGCCTGGCCACCCTCCTTTGATTCCTTAAGTTTACTTTAATGCTTACGTTTTGGTATGAATGACCTCAATTTGGGGCTTCCCTGGGAGCTCAGCTGGTAAATAATCTGCCTGCCATGCAGGAGACCCGGGTTCGATTCCTGGATCAGGAAGATCCCCTGGAGATGGGATAGGCTACCCACTCCAGTATTCTTGCCTGGAGAATCCCCAAGGACAATGGAGCCTGGTGGGCTACAGTCCATGAAGTTGCAAAGAGTCAGACACGACTGAGCGACTAGGCACAGCCCAGCACCTCGGTTTATGACCGATGAAGACATTGAGTCAGTTATTTGAGAACTTTCCTCACAAAACACAGCTTCCCCCGGCCACTTGAAAGAACCTAGTTTAGAAAGGAAACCTTCCAAGTAGTTGACTGTATTTAGTGATTTTATCCATAAGCTTTGTGTCTCGGAAGCTCCTAACAGTGAGCTCAGGTTTGCCAGGCAGGATGGGGTCGCTTCTGACCCAGGGGACACACTGCTTTGCAGACGACTTCAACCGCGTGATTCTGTCCATGAAGAGGGGCCAGGAGTACACGGACTATATCAACGCGTCCTTTATAGACGTAAGTGCTGGGTCCCCGCCGAGCCTGCGTGCCTGGTGAGGATGGCAGCTCCCTTCACCTGTGATCACAGTCTCTTCCTCTACTTGTTTGCGCAATCAGAAAGGGTGGATATGCCCCCAGAAAGCCAAACCAGTTCATTAGCAAACATTGGCTGGAAAAAAAAAAAAGAATAAGGAACACTGAAATAGAGGATGTACGTGCACTACTAAATAATTGGCTGCTTTTCCATTAATACATCGTAACTTCTCTTTTGCTTCGCTGTTACGCTCCAGCCCTCTGTCCCTGCTTGCACGCGCTTTCTGTGCTGTGACCTCTGCGTGGACAGCACAGTTTCGTTCAGGCCCGGGCACAGGCTGCCTTGCACACGGCAGAGCTGAATGGGCGGGAGACAGCATTGCAGTCAAGTCTGTGCACGGATTCCGGTTTACAGACGAGAGAACGCTGTGCCAGAGTCGGGTCATGCGGGCCCCAAGCCAGGAACCGGGGAATTAACTCACCTCCTCCAGCTCTGCACCCTCTCTGCCCTGCCTTGATGCTAAGTTAGCTGTGACATGTACAGGCGCATTCTTAACAGAATCAAAGCCAGTCCAAGCAAGGGCCGCGTTACATCCGCACAGAGGTGAAGGGGCAACTTGACCTGTTTTCCTAGCTTGTGCCATCTGGGGCTCGGCTCAGGCCTTGGAAGTCTGGAGAATACTATCCCTCGTGAGGCCCTGGGCTGTCCTAAACCCACATGTCCCCACGTGGGTGAGCGGTGGGAGGAAGCCAGGCTTGAACCTCTGCTCCCATCCATTTGAAGGGCTACCGGCAGAAGGACTACTTCATTGCTACCCAGGGGCCCCTGGCGCACACGGTGGAGGACTTCTGGAGGATGGTCTGGGAGTGGAAGTGCCACACGATCGTGATGCTGACCGAAGTCCAGGAGAGAGAGCAGGTCAGCTCGCCCCCGGCCCCGCCCCCCTCCCCCTCCCAGGCCACTCACACGCACCAGCTGCAGCCCACCTGCTGGACTACCTCCCTTGGGAAGATCTCATCTGCCATCAGCTGTGAGGCCAGGCCACGACTGGAGGAGGGAGAGAGGCTGCAAATGAAAAAAGTTTTATTTCAACTCCCCCTTCCCCACTCCAGTTCACTGTAACTCCCCACTGGCTGTTGTTCTCAGCCTGCGTTTTATTTACAGTGAAGTCGCTCAGTCATGTCTGGCTCTTTGCAACCCCATGGACGTATAGCCCACCAGGTTCCTCCATCCATGGGATTTTCCAGGCAAGAGTACTGGAGTGGGTTGCCATTTCCTTTTCCAGGGGATCTTCCTGACCCAGGGACAGAACCCGGGTCTTCCGTGTTGTAGGCAGACGCTTTACCATCCGAACCACCTTTAACCTGCCTTGAATTTCTACCATTTTGTGTTTGCCACAAATACATGTTTGATCACAACCTGTTGAAGAAAAAGACCCTTATTCACTTTTCTTGGGATGAAAAGACAGAGGTATTGAAATGTGTGCCTAATTAATATAGTCCTGGTAGAAGTGAATGGGTTAAATATTTCTTTTCTCCCAGCGATCCATCCAGAGGCACAGAGTCTTCTTGTTTTTATTTAATAACATCATAAACACTTGTGAACCCATCATCCAATTGAAAAACCAAACTTTTGCCGATAGCATACACTTACCTAGGTGTTCTCCCAAGAGGTATCCACTACCCCGAATTTGTGGGGTTTGACTTCTTTGCTTTTTTAAAACAGTTTTGTTGGGATCATTACACATCATGCAGTTCATCTTTCTGAAGTGTGTGGTTCCGTGGTTTTTAGTATATTCACAGAGTTGTACAACATTACTAGTGCCAGATCATTGTCATCACCTGAAAAGACACCCCATGCCCATGAATGGCCACTACCTACTCCCTCCCCACAATCCCTGCACCCACAGATTAGTTAAATTCTGACTATGAATTTGCCTCATCTGGACATTTCATATAAATGGAATCATACCACCTGTCTTTTGTGATTGAGCACTTTCACTTAGCATGTTTACAAGGTTCATTCATGAATCAGTGAATTTGGAGGATTTCTTTATATATTCTTCATACTGATTCCTTGTTGCTTTTATGTATGGCAAGTATCTCATCTCAGTTGATGGCCTGTCTTTTTACTGTCTCAATGTTTGTTGGAATTCCCCAACTGGTTCAGTGGTAAAGAATCTGCCTGCCAATGCAGAAGATGCTGGCTCCATCCCTGGGTGGGGAAGATTGCCCTGGAGGAGGAAATGGCAACCCACTCCAGTGTTCTTGCCTGGAAAATCCTATGGACACAAGAGCCTGGTGGGGTACAGGCCATGGGGGTCACAAAAGAGTCAGATACGACTTAGTGACTAAACAACAAAATAATGTTTATTGATGACACAGAGTTAATTTTAATATAATCTGATGTTGAGATCTTCTTTGTCATGGTTGGTTAGCTCTCTGGGGTTCTTGTTTGGTAAATCTGTACCCCAAAATGAAAAGATATTTTTTCTAAGGCTTTCACAGTTTTATTTTTGACTTCAAGTCTTACCCTTGGTTTGTTTTTATTAAACTTCAAGGCTGCCATATACAGTAGTGTAGGTTGTACACTGCCCAACTGCAGGAGGGCATTCATATCAGCCCAGGCAGTAGGTGAGTTAGGGATCCAGTTCACTTTTCCGTACAGATAGCTGATTCTTCAGCTCCAGTGCTGGCCCCTCCTCTGTGTCATGTCATTTCTGTTCTGTATCAAAGTTGCAGACACACGCATGCTTTGTTCCCTTGGTCAGCAGGCACTAGCGGCATTCATATTTATGTTCACGTGCCATTTTCTTGTTCAGGTGAAATACATTAAATGGTCTGACAGCACGTCTGCATCCTATTGTTAAAACTGCTGGCAGCAAATTCTTTATTTCGAGACTTAAAACATTTTTATTTTATCCTCCAGGATAAATGCTACCAGTATTGGCCAACAGAGGGCTCAGTGACTCACGGAGAAATAACGATCGAAATAAAGAGCGATACCCTTTCTGAAGCCATCAGTATACGAGACTTCTTGGTCACCTTCAATCAGGTATTGTTGCCAGAGACCTCAGTCTCTCATGGACAGAACGCCCTGCGGCGGTTGTGCGGGCTTTTTGTGCCAGGACGTCCTGTCCTCCACACTGTTCCAGATCCCCGCGCTCGTGTCAGTGGTCAGTGTGGGCAGCAGGCAGCTGTGTTACCGGGTGGCTGACCTCCCGTAAGATTTCGCCTCCGTGATCGTTCCCCGAGCTCCTTGCTGGAGCCTGGAGATGATGGGGCCAAGCAGCCGACCCTAAGAGGCATCCTACTGCTGCCCACTCCCGGGGAGGAACAGCCGTGGGTCAGAAAGCAGGAGGTGAAGCCACAGAGGCCTCCTGGGGTTCTCTGCCAGACCCCTTCTCAGAGCCTCCCACCACCCCCTCACCAGCCAGGTCTTGGGAACTCTTCCTGTGTGTCAACCATGGGTAAAATGACCCACCTGTGGGTTCTGATTCTGAGCTCAAGACGGTCGGTACAGTGAAACCCAGCTTTGCCCAAAGACTTGGTCTTTTCCGTGTGGGTCGCAGAAAGACCCAGGGCCCCTAGGCTCCGAAACCACTCATCCCCAGCGTTGAAGGGACATGGTGGGTCCTGAAAGAGAAAGTCACTCAGTTGTGTCCGACTCTTTGCAACCCCATGGTCTATACAGCATGGAATTCTCCAGGCCAGAATACTGGAGTGGGTAGCCTATTCCCTTCTCCAGGGGATCTTCCCAACCCAGGGATCAAACCCAGGTCTTCCGCGTTGCAGGTGGATTCTTTATCAACTGAACCACCAGGGAAGCCCAAGAATACTGGAGTGGGGTTTTGATTTGCATTTCTCTGATAATGAGTGATGTTGAGCATCTTTTCATGTGTTTCTTAGCCATCTGTATGTCTTCTTTGGAGAAATGTCTGTTTAGATCTTTGGCCCATTTTTTGATTGGATCATTTATTTTTCTGGAATTGAGTTGCAGGAGTTGCTTGTATATTTTTGAGGTTAATCCTTTGTCTGTTTCTTCATTTGCTATTATTTTCTCCCAATCTGAAGGCTTTCTTTTCACCTTGCTTATAGTTTCCTTTGTTGTGCAAAAGCTTTTCAGTTTAATTAGGTCCCATTTGTTTATTTTTGCTTTTATTTCCAATATTCTGGGAGGTGGGTCATAGCTGGTGCACTGGGAAGACCCAGAGGGATGGGATGGGGAGGAAGGTGGGAGGGGGGATTGGGATGGGGAACACATGTAAATCCATGACTGATTCATGTCAATGTATGGCAAAAACCACTACAATATTGTAAAGTAATTAGCCTCCAACTAATAAAAATAAATGGGAAAAAAAAATACTGAATACTGGAGTGGGTAGCCTATCCCTTCTCCAGCGGATCTTCCCAACCCAGGAATCTAACCGGGGTCTCCTGCATTGCAGGTGGATTCTTTACCAGCTGAGCTATCAGGGAAATGGGTCCTGGCTTCTCACAAAAAAGGGATGATCCCTGTCATCTCAAGCAAAACTGCCCAGGATTCCGTAATGGGGTCTGGCAGGTCCTAGGGACTCCGGGAAATATCCTCTGATGGTCGTGACCCCCACTCAGGAGGAGGCACGGCTGGCCCTCTGCTTTAGGGTGACCACAGCCTATGAGCAGCCAGCATCTGGGAGGCCAGCCAGATGAGAACTCCGTGGGCTGCTCGAGCCTGTGGCCCGAATGCCCTCCGGACAGGGTTGGGAGGGCAGTTGGGCAGCTGTGACCACGCAGCCCTGAGACGCTCTTCCCGCCCAGCAGCCCCTGGCCCGGCCGGAGGAGCAGACGCGGATGGTGCGACAATTCCACTTCCACGGCTGGCCCGAGATCGGGATCCCAGCCGAGGGCAAGGGCATGATCGACCTCATCGCGGCCGTGCAGAAGCAGCAGCAGCAGAGCGGCAACCATCCCATCACCGTGCACTGCAGGTAAGGGGGCCCCGGGGCCGGCGCCCCGCTCCCGGTGGGCCCCGCGCGGGCCCCACGCCCAGCCCACTGCTCCCAGCAGCACCGCTTCCCTGGACTGTCTTCTTCACCTTCCCCCGCTCCCAGACTTAACACAAATGCATAAATATCTTCCTGGACTTGCATAAGCAGTTGGTGAAAAGGAGTCAGGAAGCAACTCAGACACATGTCTGTGTGCTTTTTAAGTCGTCAAGAAAAAAAACAAAAAACCACACACACACATTTCCAAGCACAGCTCAGACAAACCCTGAACTTGAGTTATCTTCATTTTGAAAGACCTGCAGGGCTCTGGCTGGCATGCCCAACCAGCACAGCAGGAAGCTTTTCTGGAACTACTCAGGGATGTCCAGGCCGGGGTCCGTAACAGAGGGTCCGCAGCCCCAGCCCATCCTGACACCACTCAGCCTGGCTCCCAGCCCCCACCCCCCACCATGGGCAGAGGGGCCCACCCGGGGGGGCACCTGGACACAGCAGGACACCCCCCAGCAAGAACCTTGATAAACAGCTTTATGAGGCAGAGGGTCAATCCTATGGAGACATGCCAGCTCTCCTTCCTTCTGGGCTAGGCCCCCCTTCCTTCTGGGCTGGCAGGGACCTTGACCACCCTTGCAAAACTCTTCCTGCGGGAGCTTGGGCTGTCTGATCTTGGGGTGGGGTCTGATTTGCTTCTAAAACTGCACTTCTGTGCCTCTGTCTACATGTGGCTCCCATTTTTCTGACTGCCATTGGCCCCCACCCATTTACCCCTCATGTCAACAAAGCCCAGCTTAACCTGGAGGATTGGTCTGGCCTCTTTCCTGACCTTGGACCCAGAGAGATGCCCTTCCAGCATGGCCAGCAGGGGGTGCACACACCTAGGTTTTCAGTCCCTGGTGCCTTTGTAGATGTCCTTTAGAATAAAGGAGAGCTGAGTTCCTTCTTCCGCCTCCACAAACCCAGACTGAACGTTATGGGTGTCGGGCACCAAGGATGCAAACAAAGGTGAGCGGAACCCACAGTCGGGATTTGAGGCCCCATGAGAACTCCGCGTCCACCGAGGGCTCCGTGGAAGAGGCCAGCCAAGCCTGCCCCTGTTAGGCCTGCTCTCTCTCTTCCAAGAGGGTCTGCTCCCGCAGGGTTTATCCGAATGACCCCGTTAAGTAGAGGAGATGCAGACCTTCACTGCCGGGAAGGGTCAGTTATCAGACCCTTCCTGGCAGGGGCTGTCCTTTGTCCCAGCCACCCCTCCCACCCACCTGCACGCCTCCCGTCTCAGAAGGTGGTCCCTGCACACACGGGGAGTCTGGGCCAGGACTGCAGCTCCCTACGCCTGAACCGGGAGTGGGGTGGGGTTTCACTCCTAAGAAGTTTCCAGGTGATGTAGCTGCTGCCAGTCCAGGGGCCATCCTCTGAGATGGCCGTTCCTCCACAAGGAGGAAGGGAAATGGGTCCACCAGCTTGGAAACTCGTCCCTGATTCTGATCTGACTCATGTTACATTTAGGCACGTTCTTGAGGATGTCTGTGTTGGCTGACTCTCGGTCCAAAGCCAAGCTACATATAAAACGGTCGTTAAGGATCTGAGCTCCGGTCATTCCCGCGCTGGCGTGCAGGGCCGGGTGGAGGCTGTGGGTTTCTCATCCCCATGCGCGACTTTCGATGTCTCACCCCGTGTTCTCTCTGCAGTGCTGGAGCGGGGCGGACGGGGACTTTCATAGCACTCAGCAACATTCTGGAACGGGTCAAGGCTGAGGGGCTTTTAGACGTATTCCAAGCTGTGAAGAGTTTACGACTTCAGAGGCCACACATGGTGCAAACCCTGGTAAGAAACGGCTTCCAGAGGGGTTGAGAATTGTCTCATGTTGCATTTGATGTATGTTGCACTGAAGGAGCTCTAGTCCACCAGGAAGGAAGGAGGGAGGTTATGTTTCCAGGACAGAGAGCTGAAAGTCCCAGACAGCATACAGTCAAGCGTCACCGACTCCCTTCCTCCCTTGCGTCGGGGTGGGGTCTGTCCCCTGGGCAGACACGTGAGGACGGGCACAGCCCTGACTTTGGATGATAAGACCCGTTGGACAGAGGCCCAGCTGCGTGTCAGGGAACTGTTCCTGCAGATTCCAGTCTACGTTTACAGACATAGAGGTTCACAAGCAGCCGTGACATTTACGGTCCTGATTCTTGTCATCTTCTGCCTTCCACGGGGCATGTGACGCTTGTCCTTGGCTGGGTCTCACTCAGCCTCCAGATGCCGCCCAGGGGGCTTAAGGAATCCATGCAGAGCGCAGTTGCCCATAGGTTTTCCTTCATCCCGTGGTGAAAACCCACCCTCTCTGGTTTTCAGAAGAGATGCCTCCCTACCAAATTCGGTGATTGTCCTGCAACAGCAAGTTCAGTTTTCAAGACTGTTATAACCCCTTGCTTTTCCCACGAAAAGTGAAAATGTTTGTCATGTCCGACTCTTTGAGACCCCCATGGACTGTAGCTCACCAGGCTCCTCTGTCCATGGGATCCTCGAGGCAAGAACAGTGGGGCGGGTTGCCTTCTCCAGGGACACATTTTCCTCAGTTCAGTTCCAGTTCAGTTCAATCGCTCAGTTGTGTCTGACTCTTTGCAAGCCCATGGACTGCAGCACACCAGGCCTCCCTGTCCATCACCAACTCCCAGAGTTTGCTCAAACCCATGTCCATTGAGTTGGTGATGCCATCCAGCCATCTCATCCTCTGTCGTCCCCTTCTCCTCCCACCTTCCATCTTTCCCAGCATCAGGGCCTTTTCCAACGAGTCAGTTCTTCGTATCAGGTGGCCAAAGGATTGGAGTTTTCCCCAGGGCTTCCCGTTTTAGGACTTGCCCTCCCAGGCCCCCTGGCACAGCCCACTGGTTCTCTACGCTCACTCAGTCCTGATGCAGGCACTTTCTCCTGCCTTCCAAGAGCTGGGTGACCGGATGGGATCTTAGTAGCTGGAAGGGAGGACCCTGTAGTGACCCTTGACTCTCCCAAAGCCTCTGCAACCACAGGACAGCAGCTTTCGGCTCCATCTTTCTTTCCCTGGAAAGCACAGCTCTGTCCCATGCTGGCTGGACCGAGACCCCAGAAGGGCTAGTTGGGCTAATGTTTGGCCTCTTCCAACCCAAAGGCTGGTAGATTCTTATTCAGTGTGAATTCAGGTAAGAGGCTGAACCCAGGGTCCTGGGAAAGAGGAGGAGGGGGCCAGGAGCCTCCCTTGGGCCCCCTGCTTCCCAAGCTCCTATATTCACTGGGCCAGCAAGCTACAAGGGTCTGCAAGGGTAGCTGCCGTCTGTTGTTCCTCAAACCTCTGGGGTCCACTCTCCTGCCTGCTTACTGTTGTGCTCACATGGTTTTTCTGCTTGCATGGTAGGCTCGCCAAGAAAGTTCAGGTGTTCCATTTTCCCCTTCTCTTTCATCTCTTCTTTTTTTCCCCCTACTTTGGCCACACTGCCCAGCATGCGGGATCTCAGTTCCCCAACCAGGGATTGAACACGCACAGCCTGCCTTGGAAGCTCCAAGGCTTACCCACTGGAGCACCAGCCAAGTCCTCATTTCTTCTTTTCAGTGCTCCTTACTGGTGGCGTCACACGCCCTGCCCACTGGTCCCCCGTTAACCCATCACCGGCCTCTAGTCTCGCAACCTCAAAGAGCTGCTGGGAGGTCAGAAGTCAGGCGATGTCCACGTGTGCGGATAAGTTAAGAGCCTCACGCAGATGTGCGGTGGGGCCTTCCCAGTGGCCCAGCGGCCAAGAACCTGCCTGAGAGTGCAGGAGACACAAGAGACGGGGGTTCAAGCCTTGGGTCGGGAAGACCCCCTGGAGTAGGCAGTGGTGACCCACTCCAGTATTCTTGCCTGGAAAAGAGGAGCCTGACGGGCTGCAGTCTGTGCATTCACTAAGAATCGGACACAGCTGAGCGTGCACACACCCACAGATGCAAGGCATCATTCTTTTAAATTTTAGTAAAATTGATATAAAGCAATGCCCTTTTGTAGTGTAAATTTAGGCTTAAAAATAACCTATATTTCCATCTTATTTAACTTTTATAGATTATTTTCATTGCATTATGAAGTTTGAGGTTAGGTTTGCTATTATTTTTTCCTTCCAAAGTAGTGGTTTTTAGTTTAAATATGAACACTAGAGATCTTTCACTCAGAGAGTGAGTCCAAAATACACTGAGTTGAAACATTGACATTTCTATGTAGAAAAATAGCTTTATTTGGAAACATTGTGTGCCTAAAAACTAAATTATGTAGCAAAAGTTTATATGCATCAGGATAGACAGTATTTTAATAACTGGTCAGACTTTTTTATGTCTTCTCTTTAGTGTTTCTTCTAATTAAATTAATTAAATATATCTTTAATATTATTTTAATATGTTCTTGGTTTTCTTTTTCAGGAACAGTATGAATTCTGCTACAAAGTGGTACAAGATTTTATTGATATATTTTCTGATTATGCTAATTTCAAATGAAAATTCCTGCCTTAAAATATTTTTTAATTTAATGGTCAGTATATTTTGTAAAAATCATGTTAATTTATTTCATAGTTGACATTAATATCCTTCCTAATTTCTTTGTATATATTTTGTTATGCTTTAAAGGCCACCTGCTGTAAAGTTATTGAATCTTAAATATGCCCTTTAAAAACTGGAATAATGTATTAAGGCCAAATAATATCCCATAAAATATATATTTCTGCTAATATCAGTAAAAAATATTTTAATTTTTCATTAGATTCATATCATTTAACTTCACGCAGTCAACACCGGTAAATGCTAAAAATCTTAATATGCCGAGTGTGTTTATTTATGTAAGGTACTAACCACGACTTCATTAGGAAACAGTCGAGGACTCAGAAATCAGTGGAAAATTTCCTGATGTTGATTCACAGCCCTGAGCAGTGGCAGTTTTTTGAAGGCAAACTGTTCGTGAAGACATGGTGTAAACAAGGAGTCTTGCAGTCTTCAGTCTCGGCCCCTGTGGTTTTACCTTTACCTTTTAAAGCTCAGAGAAGACTTTACAACCTGAGTCCAGGTCTGAAACACACTGGAGTAGTCGGTGGCTATGGGTGATACTTAGAAATGCATTTATTCAAGACTGCATTGTGCCATCTTGTTGAGACAAAAAGAGATGTGAAGGCCAGGGGTCAGTGGCCGTGTGGCCTCGGGTCCAGCAAACCCGTTCTCAGAGCTTCACTTCCCTGGCGCTGCTTGCTGTCCATCTGTCTGGGTGGTGGACTCAGATGGCCCCCTGAGAATCACACCCACTGCCCTTCTCACTCCTCTGCCCCCAGCCCGCACCCCACCATTCTGCCCTGCTAGTCATGAGCTATACCTCGAGGCACAATAAAAAAATCGCTTCCCATTCCAAAAGGTCAGATAGCGCATCTGACATGCACAGAGAAGCCAGGAGCTCCTGCCTGGGAGAAACAGTCGGGCAACCACAAACAATTATGCTTTAAACTTTCTGAGAAGTGTTCTGGTATTTTAAAAAAAATCTCTTATAAAAGTTAAGACTGTTTGTAAGAAGAAAAATCTTAAAATCTAGATTTATACAGTTTTTTTTAAGTCCCACTCCTTAATATTTAATAAAAGGAAAGAAAGAGAAATCCTTACTGTAAAGACTAACTTATTTTTGAATGGTTCCTATTGAGACTTCTGACACTGGATAATAGAGATCTCATTGCCAGACAGGATTGGCTTGTGGGGCCAGAAAAAAGAGGTGAACATGAAAAGGTTTAATGGCGATGACCTGTCTATGACCATCAGGTGCCTGAACAGATGAGCACAATGTAAAAAAAGACATCTGGTCTACCTTTCTGAACTCATTGAACATGTGCATTTTGGGGTACATTTTTTTTTCTTTCTAAAAGAGATATGAATCTAAAGACCTAATTTGATATTTCCACTGGTAACTGATTGCACAATTACAACCCAGGATAGGTGATGTCCTAACAACAGGCCCACAGGTAATTAAGATTCTTCCACTCCTCCACGCCCCACCCGAGGGTCAGAGGAGGCGCCCAGCTGGACGGACAAAAGCACAGCTTTGTGAGCGCTGCCACGCCACCAGCAGCAGCCCTGCGCTCCTCACACAGCCAACCGCCTCCCTCCCCCTTCTGGGCACACTGATGCTGCTTTTGGGCCAAAGAGCAACACGGAGGGGGCTTTGCGAGATGCACCAGGTGGCCCATTTGTTTTCACTGTTAGAGTCCCGAGCCCGAAGTCCTTCTTTGACTAAAGGGGAAGAGAGAAAACTGAGCACCAAAGCCTAGAAGCAGAGCTGCTGTTTGCAGTGATGGCGACACAGGGATCATAGCATCCAAGGGCCCGGATGGGGGTCCAGCTTCAGGAGCCTTTACTGAGCATCCTGCAGGCCCTGTCGTGGTCTGGCTGACATCTCGTGTCTTGGATTAAGGAGGCCTTTTCAGGGGTGCCCTTGGGAAAGCACCCCGTTTGTGTGTATGTCCTGTGCCTTGGGCCATCGCCCACATCTGCTGAGGCTCCACCCTGGTGGTTCTGAGAACACAGCAAAGGCCACTGGCCTTTGGGTGCAGCACCCTGCTCCCTCCACAATCACGGCATCACTTGCCTCCCCAGAAGCCTCGGTCACCAGCCTCCAGGCCCCCGCCACCACCCTGCAGCTCTGATTCCAGCCTCGGGGGGCGCCCCAGGACTCTGCATCCTGTCTGTCTTGCCCTGAAAGTTGGCACCTCCTCCCCTTGGGTCAAAGAAAGTCCGTTGTACATAACTGAACAGCGCCACACCAGTAAAATCATTTTTCCTTTGACGTTTTTCTCTGTTGCATGCGGTTGCATTCAAATGCCAAATAGTGATTAGAAGACGACCGTTCTGATCTCCTTGTTCTATTGGTCACTGTGTGACTCTTACTGTTTCTCTCCATGTGCTCTACGAATGAAGAATGCATACCAGTGTTTTAAAAGGTATTTTTATGTGTTTTTTAAAACTTTTTAAAATGAGCCTGATGCCTCTGTTTCAGCGTTTGGAGACATGCCTTTTTTTTTTTTTAATGTATGATTACTGATATTTCTGTTGTGTTTAATTTATGTGCAATCTTTATATGTATGTATTCTGGTTTCAACTATCATTTTTTGTTGTTTTATTCCATTTATCACTTGATCTTGCTCTGATTCCAATGCCAGTGAATGTTGCTGAATTTGTATATGCAAATTGCAAGATCCAAACATTCTGTTGCAAGGATAAATCTTTACTTTGACTTCCAGCCTGTGTCTCTTTCTTCGTTGAAGTCTCCTAATCTTATTCCTATGCCTTAAATCCTTCTAGACAAGACATTCATTAGTAGGTAAGCATGGATTTATGTAGTTTTAGGACTTGTAAAATTTAACTCAGACAGGGCACAGACACAGCCCCCATGTGTGGGAGTGGTGCGTGAAGCCTGGATTATAACCGCCTTACAGAGGGCGACCCTCCTAGAGTCCAAACAGAAGCTCTGAGCTCTGAACAGTGGTTTCTCAGAATATACAAGGAAGGTGACCGAATGCTCCCAGTCCATTTCCAGGTGGGCTCAGAAAGTCTTTCCAACACTGCTTCTCCTCCTAAAAACTCGACTCCTGTTAGGCCTTCCTTACATCTGTGTCTAGGGACCCCAGCTCACTCTTTTTCCGTTTCACACCTTCCCTAACTCACACACCACCTTCCTCTTTCAGATATTCTGGGCCTAATGTGGAAATTGAAGCATATGCTCTTTATTATTGGTTGCATTTATTTAATAAATTTTATAAGCCGTGTTATATTTGTTAAAATGGATCATCTGAAAACCTTTAATCCCCTTCACTTGATAACACTCACCTGCAATGAATGCTGTTTGCTCCTATGGACCCTCTAGCTATTGGGTTTGCCCTATGGGTCTGTGGGCTTCCCAGGTGGTGCTAGTGATAAAATGAACCCGCCTGCCAATGCAGGAGACATGAGAAGCTGGTTCGATCCCTGGGTTGGGAAGATCCCCTGGAGAAGGAAATGGCACCCCACTCTAGTATTCTTGCCTGGAGAATTCTATGGACAGACGAGCCTGGCAGGCTGCGGTGCGTGGGGTCGCAGAGTCGGACACGACTGAGCACACACATGTGGGTCTGTCCGCATGTCTGTTAAATAAGGGGGGCCTCACTCCTGCTCTTGGTGTGGTAGGGGCTCTTTCCCTCACAAGTATAACAGAGCAGGAGAATGGAAGGTGCAGACGCAGCCTGAGGCAGGCGACAGCGGGGAAGGAGGAGGAGGCTTGGAGGAGGGTCCATGAGGACAGGAACCAGCAGCCCCAGCCAACCAGGGGCCAAAGGACCTGACCACCTGTTGGGGTGCACATTCAGGAGGGCGGGAGGGGCTGAAAGGGAACAAACCCCAGGTCTGCCCCAGAGGGGCCTGTTGTCAAACAGAAACACACCGACGCACCCCCTGTGATAACAGATCTCGGGATGGGCCAGCAGGAGAGCTGATGGCCAGGGGAGGTCAGCACCTGGCTGGGATTGGATGGTGCAGGTTAGGGGCAAGACTTTTAGCAGGCTCTGTGGCTTTTTCAATAAGTGAAGACCATCTATGATGTGGATGGTCCCCGTTTCCCTCCCCATCACTAACTATGGATAATGGCAAGCCTTTGAGCTCTTGCCAAGCTGAGAGGCAAAAAAAAAGAAAAAAAAAAACCACATGCCTGTCAATTTGCGTTTCCCTAACTTCTAGTGGGTTGAGCATCTTTTCACATACAGAGATGTATTCCATCTCTGAATCATCAATTTGTATTTTTTATCCATTTTCCTAATTGAATCATCTGACTTTGCCTTATTCATTTATTGTGTTAGTCGTTCAGTCACATCCAACTCTTTGCGACCCCATGGACTGTATGTAGCCTGCCAGGCTCCTCTGTCCATGGGATTCTCCACCCAAGAATACTGGAGTGGGCTGACATTCCCTTCTCCAAATTCACTTATAATAATTCTGTTTAAAACATGGATACTGACCCTTTGTTATTCACGTTATAGCCAACCCACCACAGGCTTCTAGCCCTGGGACTTGCCCGCAAGTTCACTCCCAGAATCTGGTCACATCAGGGCGGCCAGCCTCTGGGCAGCAAGCACTGTCATTTGCTGATTCTGCAGCCTGGACCAAACCCGTCCTGGAGTCCCCGCGTGACTCCCTGGAGGCCAGACAAGTAGGACAAGGCCTGGGTGGTGGCGGGGAGTCCGCTCCCCCAAATACCAGGGCTGCTCCTGCAGGACCCAGCAGGCCTCCTGGCTGGGCGGGGCAAGTGGGAGTTCCTGGCTGGCTATGGCAGTTGTGGAAATGCAGGCAGGAGGCTGGGAGCCAGCCCTCTGCCCCACCCCTTTCTGCCACTCACTGTCTCCGTTTGGTATGATTTTCTTTCCCCCTTCCTCCCTTTAATACAAATACTGAGTTTTAGTATCATTTCGTCTGATACTTCCTGCACCTGATCATCAGGGTGTAGACTTGTCACCCTGGCGGTCTGACCCTGGATGGACAAAGCTTCATCCTAGAAGGGGGCACCTAGTTTCCACTGTGCTCTATTCCACCAGGAGGTACAGCATGACTCTGGGCCATGAGACGGGGGGCCAACCTGGCCTGGGAAACCAGGTTAGGGGTGAAAGAGGCTTCTTGGAGGGAGTCTCGCTGGAGCTGAGCTCAGGGCTGAAGGGAAGCAGGAGTGGGGAAGAGAGCAGGGTATGTGTGTGAATGAATGGGTGTGTGCCTGTGCGTGTACACGTATGCATGTGAATATATGTGTGCACGTGCATGTGTGATACTATGTATCCATGCATATGTATGTGAATGAATGGGTGTGCCTGTACATATATGCATGTGTACTACATGCATGTGTATGAGTATATGTAAGAAACCTTGCGTGTTCATGCATATGTATGCATGTGTGTGAATGAACGGGGGTATATGTGTCTATGTGTTCATGTATGCATGCGTGAATACTACATGTGGGGGGTAGAGTCTTAACTAAGGAAGGCAAGAGATGACTGTTAGAAAATTAAAGCAAAAAAATCGCATCACAGTAAAACTAGCTTCCATTTAAGGAGAGCTTTCCATCAGAGAGATGCTACTTCCTTGGAATCTGAGGCTCAGAGAAGTTACCAAATCACACAGCGAGTGGATGTTTATTTCTTGTACCCCGTTCTCAAGCACACAATTAGCCCTGCTAAATAGTAATGGTTAATATTTCTATCTGATGCTTCCTCCCCCCAAAAATGCTAAATAAAGGATGTGTCCTGTGGAGGTGCATTTTTTAACACGTTTGAATGACCTTCTCTAATTCAGCATCTACAACCATATAAAATAAAACCACCCTTCTTGTGCTCTTGAAACTCTGCTTAAGAAGGTGAGAAAATATGCTGATACATTTCAGTGAGATTTTGGGTTAGAAATGAACCCTAATAGCTTCTTAATTTTTTACCCCATTCCCCAGGAACACAGCTAATTGAAAATTTTCTGTATGTGAGGTTCATAATTATTGCTAAATCTGAAGTGTTGGCAGAACAACTTAATCATAGAAAATTCCCATTTTATGTTTCCTAGAACTTTGCCTAAGTGATACACCGATGACTCACACGTTCAGAAGGCCTTTTCTAAAGAGGCTTACACTTTCTAAAATACCATCCCTTCTGCGCCTCCGAATCCCACTTTCGTTCTGGCCCCACTTGACGACTCCCGGTTTCAGGCAACGCCATCTAAAACTGTATTAATAAGGCAGCCAAAATAGCAAAAACAAGCCCCTGACTCAGACAGACGTGCCTGGATTCATGCATTTGTTCAAAAGCATTTATTGCGATGTGGACCTCGCTCCACGCCAGACCTGGGGGGGGGACACAAGAGTCGACAGAGGCAGGGGTGACAGCCCACGCGCTCGGGCAGGGACCCTCCCCTCCTCCAGCCTCGCCCCCACCAGGCGGGGCGGGCGGACGGGGAGGCCTCCACATGGGTGCCTGGAGGGACGGGGCGCTCGCGTCTGACCCGGGAACACGGAGGAGCCGGAGGACAGAGCGAAACGGCAGTGAGACGGGCGGCTCCGACACCGAAGAAGGGCGGACTCCAGGCGTAAAACCAGATGCAACGGCCTCCAGCTCCGAGCGTCAGAAACAGCCGCTGTTTCTGGGGGCGGAGCGTCTGGGCTGGTGGCGCCTCCCGGCCGAGGGGATGGCGCGCGGTCAGGCCAACACGTGTGGGCAGAGAAAGCAGAGGCCAGAGCAGAGGAAACTCGGAAAACGTGGCCCGAGCGCGCAGGGGGCGTCCCAGCGCGGGGTCGAGGGGCACGTGGGCAACGACCCTCAGCCGGGTGGGGAGATGAGAGCCCTCTCAGATGAGAGCAGTCCTAGTTCAGACACACACCTCCGGTGAAAAAGGCAAGCGGTCAGGCCGTCCTCAAACACAGCGTCACGCTACCCTGCAGGTGGCGTCACAGACCAGCCTCCGGATCACACGCCTCTTCCCTTCGAGGCCAGGGCCTCAAGCAGATGACCCGGAGCCGAGCGCCTGGGGAGTGTCTCCCCACGGTGAAGGCGGACACCCTAACTCTCGTTTTTCTAGTCCTCTGCCTCAGGACTCCCTGCGTCCTGAGTGCCTGCCAGTGCTGGCGAGAAGCCCCTGCCTTTCACATTTGCATATGGAGGACAAACGTACACGCAGGACAGACACACACAGACGCATTTACAGCGGCGTGGCGAGTGATGGAGCCCTCGGACGACCGGGACTGACCGCGCCAGTCACAGACCTCAGGGCTTCACTGGCCGAGATGCAAACTCCCATCACCACCCCCAACTCAGGTTTTAAAGTTTTTACTAATTTAGGAGACTAGCAGTCTCCTTCATAGTTTCCATGTGGGGGCTTTTGAATAAACTCGAGTTAGAAAATTCTAAGCCTTCTTCCCCTAAACCCCCGGCCCACCCACCCCATCCCCAAGAGCATTATTCACAGAATTCACTTTAAAACTTCTGGCAAATATTGAACTACAACTTATCACTAAATTCATTTCTCCCCCCTGTTAAACTTCTTAGCTATATATCTTCAGGGTCTCGACGACTTCTGGTTCTTATTTTCTTGACACATACACTGTCACTTTCCTGTTTGGGAAGAAAAAATACCTCATCATTTGAAAGAACAGTTTGTGTAACCAACACTACTCTGCAAAAACCCAAATCCTTACAGGGTGTGATGCAGGCCTTTAGTTCTAGAAAATTAATCTTGAGTTTAGAAATGAGCTTTAATATAGAGGCTGTAAAAGCTGCCTTAAACTCTTTTTACTATTTAAATTTTTAAAGCTAAATATTGTGTCTTGACAGAAAGGTTGGTAAGCTATTTTTAAGGTATAAATACATCATAAAAAAGAAAAAAAAATTCCACATACTTTTTTTTTACTAATTTTTATAAATACCACTCAGAAAAAGTGAATTCAAATGTGTAGTCAGGCAGCCTTCTAAACAACTGGCGTGTCCAAAGGGGACATCACTCAGTGCTATCTGGGTGTGAGCGGAGACCACTTGGGCTGCCTTGTCTGGGAACGGAGCTGCTCCCGATGGGAGCTGCTCATGGGACTGTTTGCCTACGGACACCCCACCAGCTCTGTGTCCCAGCTTTTCCGAGGGGACGCCTTTGAAAGCAAGCGTCACCTTTCTGCAAGTTTCGTTCAGTCTCTAACCAGAGACCAAGGCAGTGCCTGGAATCTTAGTACAGGGGGTGTAGTGAGCACTCAGAAAGTACTAACTGGGTAAATCCCCTGAACTTCATCAGGTGAAGTTCCTATTCAGGGTAGAATTCCCAAGCCACATCCACCTGAACACTGAGCCACAGAACATGGTTTAGAGTCCTGCACGCTAGTCTCACCGGGAGTTGGCAGCGCGTTATTCCACGTGCAGTGTCTGCTCTCGCAACATGGGCTAAAAACTCTACTGACAGTCTCTGTGCTTAGAAAAAGGGCAACAGGAGATTACTAGCCTTTTGAAGACTGTGGTCACATCTCTTGGCACTCCGGGTTGCTCTCTGCTCGGATGCACTCTCCGAAGGGTTTCCTGGAGGGCGGACGCTAACCTTTCTGGATCTCGAACCCTTGGAGTCTGAATGTCCTGTCCCTTCTTTCTCTTCCTGCTTCTTCACCGGGATGTCCACCCTTCCCTCCCTTGCTTTCTCCTCTGCAGCCTCAGGCAAAGGCGTCTGGTTCTGCCTCCCAGGTCTCGAGCGCGTCCTCCTCTCTTCAACTTTGCCCCCAGAGGCAGACTTCTCGGCTCCATCTTCAGGGCTTTGGAGCTTCATCTCCTGGGAGGTCTGCACAGACTTCTTTTGACTTCTCTTTATTTTTACCTTTTCTGCTGATATAAGAACCTCAGGTCTTTGCTCCTCTACAGAAGTTTTAGCAGGACGCCTGGAACGCAGGGACACTCCCTAAAAAAATTCAAAAGACATCCACAAAATGTCAAGAATGAAGAATACCAATTACAAATCTCAACATGGAAAACATCATTTGAAAGTGAACTCAAAGGAGAATCAATTGCAACATTTTCCACTGATTCGTGTCCTAACATGGCAAGTAAGTCTAAGCAAGTCAGGGTGTACCTGTCAGTTTGCTCCTGCAGAGAAATCACCATTTCCACCAATAAGCCCTAAGTAAGGGATTCAGTATGAACTCCAACCAAAATGTCTGTCATAGATGTCGATGTGATTATAACAAGTGCTAAAAGGGTATTCCAGGAAAACACCCCATTATTCAGACAGTAAATGAATTCCTAATCCTTCAAGTCATTGCTAGAGCAGGACAGGAAAATTTCAATTTCTGGAATCCAATGTACAAACTTCTCTAACACTTATAGCTTCCCTAGTGGCTTAGATGGTAAAGAATCTGCTTGCCATGCAGGGGGCCTGGGTTCAATCCCTGAGTCGGGAACATCCCCTGGAGAAGGAAATGGCAACCTACTCCAGTATTCTGCCTGGAGAATTCCATGGACAGAGGAGCCTGGCGGGCTACAGTCCATGGGGAAGTGAAGAGCTGGTACACGACTAGGCGTCAAACACTTTCACTAACAACCCTGACAGTTATGGTCTTCCCAGGACACACACCCTGGGTAAATTGTCCTAATTGTTCAAGTACTGATGTAGATACTACTTGTACTCAGCATTCGGGGTCTCAGTGTCTAGAACAAGGTAGGACTGAGTCGCCCACTTTTTCTTGGCACGAAGCTCCATACCTTTGAAGATGAACATAGGAAGATCCCCTGGAGGGTGAAACAGCAACCCACTCCAGTATTCTTGCCTGGAGAATCCCATGGATACAGGAACCTGGAGAGCTACAGTCTATGGGGTCAGAGTCGGACATGACTGGGCAACTAAACAGCTCTCTAAGTCCTAAGGGGATGCTTTCCAGTGGTCTGCAGCTACTCAGTGTTGACTGTGGACCCCGAGGGAAAGGGGACCCACACTTACAATGGGGTTACATACAGCTGATCACAAATTTACGCCAGAATGAGAGCATCCACCCAAGTTGCCATGCTGTGCCAAGTCATTCAATCATGTCTGATTCTTTGCAACCCCCACGGACTGTAGCCTGCCAAGTTCCTCTGTCCATGGGACTTTCCAGGCAAGAATACTGTAGTGGGTTGCCATTCCCTCCTCCAGGGGATCTTTCCGACCCAGGGATCAAATCCGCATCTCTCACATCTCCTGCACTGGCACCTGGGAAGCCCACAGGGCACAATCACATCACTCCTCCCATCACCTTATTCGGAGCCTGTGCGACTTCTCCTTGTGGATCCGCAGCTTTAGTTTTCAGGTCATCGTACGGCAGGTTTCCCACAGGTTCAGTCCTTTGTGCCAAAGTCCGCAGGCTTCTCTTCTTCACTCCCGAGGGTGAGGGGGACTCCCGTGTCTCCCCGGGGGCTGTCCTCTGCTTCTTTTGGAGTGGCCTCTCGTCCTCGGGGTCCTGGGCAGCTGTCACGGGGCGCAGCCTCTTCTTGCCTGTGACCTTCCCGTCTTCTCCCTGGCCCCTCTCGGGGGACGGGGAAACGCAACTTTCACCTGGGAGTTTTGCCGGCTCTCTGCTGCCCACAAGGTCTTCTGGGAATCTTACTTTACGGGCCCTGAGGGCTCTTCGGGATGTTTCCACAGGTCTTCTGTCCGCTGTTTGCTTTGGGGCTCTCTTGACGGCAGCAGCATCGCTTTCCAGTTCCTTGGCCTGATCGGGCTTTTGGAAGGGCTCCTGGAAACGGGCCGGGTCTTCCACGGTCGTCTCCTTAAATGCTTTTCGCCGACTCCTGACGCCAATGACATTTTCTGCCGAGTCTGGGCTCCTCCTTGACGTTTCCTTGGCCATCTCGATCTTGTTCTCATTGCCCACAGGTTCTGTGTGCGTGGCTTCCCCTGGAGTCTGTGCGGGCCTGCTGAGCGCCGAGGGTTCATCTACAGCTGCTTTTCCTGGTGGTGACCTGAGCTGTCTCTGTCTACCTGTTCTCCTGGTGACTGGCTGTGCTGGTGGAGACTGGCGGGGCGCTGGAGCCATCGTAACATCACTCACTGGTTCCTTGGCCCCATCTCGCCTTTGGAAGGGCTCTTTGACACCGGCCGGGTCTTCCAGGGGTTGGGTCTTTTCCCTCAGGGTTCTTAGCTGGCTCCTGACCCCAATTACATTTTCTGCTGGATTGAGTTTCTGCTTTGAATCTTCCTTCAATACTCTGTTGTCTTTTTCATCACGTACAGGCGCACTGTGTGTGGCTTCCCGTGGTGTTCGTGTGGGATCTCTGCGCGCTGAGGGCCTTTCTACGTCCACTTTCTCTGGCGACGACTTAATTCGCCTCTTTCTGCTTGTTGGTCTGGTGACGGGTTTTGTTGGTGGAGACTGGCGGGGCATTGGAATGGTTGTAACATCACACGCTGGGTCTTTGGCCTGATCTGGGTCTTGGAAGAGCTCTTTGACACTGGCCGGGTCTTCCAGGGGTTGGGTCTTTTCCCTCAGTGTTCTTAGCCGACTCCGGACTCCAGTTACATTTTCTGCAGGATTGAGTTTCTGCCTTGGATTTTCCTTCCATACTCTGCTGTCTTTTTCATCATGTGCAGGCTGGCTCCACGTGCTTTCCCCTGGTGTTGGTGTGGGCTCTTCTTTGTCCACTTTCTCTGGTGATGACTTGGGCCGCCTCTTTCTGCTTGTTGGCCTGGTGACTAGTTCTGCTGGTGGGGATGGGCGGGGTCCTGGAGCTATTGTAACATCACTCTCTGCTTCTTTGGCCTGATCTGGCTTTTGGAAGAGCTCTTTGACACTGGCTGAGTCTTCCAGGGGTTGGGTCTTTTTCTTTAGTGTCCTTAGCCGAATCCTGATGCCTGTTACATTCTCTGCAGGACTGAGTTTCTGCCCTGAAGTTTCCTTCAACACCTCGATGTCTTTTCCTTTGCCTACAGGCTCTGTGTGTGTATCCCCTGGTGTCTGTGTGGGCCCTATGGATGCTGAGGGCTCTTCTACGGCCACTTTTCCTGGTGGTGACCTGAGCCGTCTCTGTCTGGTCATTCTCCTAGTGATTGGTTTTGCTGGTGGAGACTGGTGGGACGCTGGAGCAATTTTTACATCATTCCCTGGTTCCTCAGTCTGGTTGGGCTTTTGGAAGGGCTCTTTGACCCTAGCTGGGTCTTCCATGGGTTGGGCCTTTTCTTTAACGTTTCTTAGCCGACTCTTGACACCAGTTACATTTTCTGCTGAGACCAGTTTCTGCCTTGAAGTTTTCTTACACACTTTGGTGTCTTTTTCATCCTTTACAGCTTCTCTCTGCATGCATGTGGCTTCCCCTGGAGTCTGGGAGGGCCTCCTGAGTGCTGAGGGCTCTTCTACACCCACTTCCTCTGGCGATGACCTGAGTTGTTTCTTTCTGCCTGTTCTGGAGACTGATTCTGCTGGTGATTTACAGGGTATGGTGGGGGGCTGGTCATCGATCATTATGGGTTTCTTTGCATGATCTGGGGTTTGGAAGAGCTCTTTGAAGCCACTCAGGTCTTCCAGGGGCTGGGCTTTCTCCTTAGGTGTCCTTGGCTGCCTCTTGCGTGCAGTTACGTGTTCTGCAGGGTCCGGTTTCTCTTCTAGAGCTTCCTGAGACAGTGCAGTGCCTCTGTCACCACCTTCTGGTTCTCTGTGTGAGTACGTGGCTTCCCCCAGTGTTTGCTGAGGCTTCCTGAGAGCCGAGCAGTCTTCCTGCCTGTCCAGCGTCTGGGAAGGTGTCCCGAGATGTCTTCTACCTGGTGTTATGGTGACTGGTTCTGGTTGTGGAGACTGGCAGAGCATTTTAGGGATACTGTTATCAGTCACTGGTTGCTTGGATTGATGTGGGGTTTGGAAGAGCTCTTTAAAGCCAGTCAGATCTTCCAGGGGTTGGGCCTTTTCCTTAAGTGATGCTCTTGGCCGCCTCTTGCTTCCAGTTAAATTTTCTGCTGAGTCCAGTTTCTGCTTTGGAGTTTTCTCAAGTGCTTTGTCTTCACTGTCTCCTGCTGCTTCTCCCTCTGAGTGCCTGGCTCCCCCTGGAGTGTGTGCGGGCCCCCTGAGTGCTGAGAGCTCCTCCTTTACGTCCACTTTCTGGGGAGGTGACTTGAGTCGTCTCTTCTTACTTGTTGGCGTGTTGACTGGTCCCACTGGTGGAGATTTACAGGGCATTGTGGTGGGTTTGTCATCAGTCATTGGTCCATTTGCACGATCTGGGGTTTGGAATAGCTCTTTAAAGCCATCCAGGTCTTCCAAGAGTTGGGCCTTTTCCTGGGGTGTCCTTGGCTGCCACTTGCTTGCAATTAAATTTTCTGCAGGGTCTGGTTTCTCTTCTGGAGTTTCCTGAGACACTGCAGGGCTTCTGTCACCACCCTTTGGTTCTTTGGGTAAGTGTGTGGTCATCCCTGGTGTCTGTGTAGGCTTCCTGAGAGCTGAGCGGTCTTCTTGCATGTCCACTTTTTGGGAAGGTGTCCTGAGACTTCCCCTTCTACCAGGTGGTATGTTGACTGGTTCCAGTGATGGAGACTGACAGAACATCTTGGGGGTTTTGAGAACAGCCCTTGGCTCCTTGGTGTGATCTGGTGTCTGGAAGAGCTCTCTGAAGCCAGTCAAGTCTTCTAGAGATTGGACCTTTTCCTTGGGTGTTCTTAGCTGCCTCTTAATTCCAGTCACATTTTCTGCAGGGTCCGATTTCTGCCTTGGTGTTCCTGTGAACGCTTTGATGTCTTCACCATCACCTGCTGCTTCTCCTTCTGAGTGCCTGGTTCCCCCCAGAGTGTGTGCGGGCCTCCTGAGCACTGAGAGCTCCTCCTCTATGCCCACTTTCCGGGGAGGTGACTTGAGTCGTCTCTTCTTACTGACCGGAGTGTTGATTGTTTCTGCTGGTGATTTATAGGGTGTTTTGGTGGTTTTGTCATCTGTCATTGGTTCCTTGGCTTGATCTGGGGTTTGGAAGAGCTCCTTGAAGCCAGTCAGGTCTTCCAGGGGCTGGGCCTTTCCCTTGGGTGTCCTTGGTCGCCTCTTGCCTGAAGGTACCTTTCCTGCAAGGTCTAGCTTCTCTTCTGGGGCTTCCTGAGACACTGAAATGCCACTGTCACCACCCTCTGGTTCTCTGGGTGACCGTGTGGCTTTTCCTGGTGTTTGTTGAGGTTTCCTGAGAGCTGAGAGGCCTTCCTGCACGTTTACTTTCTGGGAAGGTGTCCTGAGATGTCCCCTTCTACTTGGTGTGTTGACTAGCTCTGGTTGTGGAGATTTGCAGGGTGTTTTGGTGGTTTTGTCATCAGTCATTGGTTCCTTGGCTTGATCTGGGGTTTGGAAGAGTTCCTTGAAGCCAGTCAGGTCTTCCAGAGGTGGGGCCTTTCCCTTGGGTGTCCTTGGCCGCCTCTTACTTCCAGCAGAATTCTCTGCAGGGTCCAGTTTCTGCTTTGGAGTTTCCTTAAACAATTCACTGCTTTTATAATCATCACCTGGTTCTCTGCACCATGTATGCATGGTTTGCCCTGATGCTCGTGTGGGTCTCCTGAGCACTGACAATTCTTTCTCTGTATCCATCTTCCCAAGAGGTGTCCTAGGCTGTCTCTTTCTACTGGTTGGTGTGACAATCAACTCTGGTTGAGAAGATGTGCAGAGCATTTGGGGTGTTTTGAGAATAGCCCTTGGTTCTGTGGTGTGATCTGGGGTCTGGAAGAGCTCTCTGAACCCAGTCAGGTCTTCAAGAGATTGGACCTTTTCCTTAGGTGTTCTTAGCTGCCTCTTAATTCCAGTCACATTTTCTGCAGGGTCTGATTTCTGCCTTGGTGTTCCTGTGAACGCTTTGATGTCTTCACCATCACCTGCTGCTTCTCCTTCTGAGTGCCTGGCTCCCCCTGGAGTCTGTGCGGGCCTCCTGAGCACTGAGAGCTCCCCCTCTATGCCCACTTTCCGGGGAGGTGACTTGAGTCGTCTCTTCTTATGTGTCGGCGTGTTGACTGGTTGTGCTGGTGATTTACAGGGTATTGTGGTGGGTTTGTCATTTGCCATTGTTTCCTTGGCTTGATGTGGAGTTTGGAAGAGCTCCTTGAAGCCAGCCAGGTCTTCCAGGAGTGGGGTCTTCCCCCTGGGTGTCCTTGACCTCCTCTTGGTTGCAGGCACATTTTCTGCAAGGTCGAGCTTCTCTTCTGGAGCTTCCTGGGCCACTGCAATGTCTCTGTCACCACCCTCTGGTTCTCTCGGTGACCATGTGGTTTTTCCTGGTATTTGTTGAGGTTTCCTGAGAGCTGAGAGGTCTTCTTGCAAGTCCATTTTCTGGGAAGGTGTTCTGAGATGTCCCCTTCTAGTTGGTGTTATGTTGACTGGTTTCAGTTGTGGAGACTGGCCGAGCATTTTTGGATTTTTGACAATAGCCCTTGGCACCTTGGTGTGGACTGGGCTTTGGAAGAGCTCTCTGAACCCAGTCAGGTCTTCGAGAGATTGGACATCTTCTATAGGTGTCCTTGACTGCCTCTTAATTCCAGTCACATAATCTGCAGGGTCCATTTCCTGCCTTAGCGTTTCACTGGACACGTTGATGTCTTCATCACCATCTGCTGGTTCTCTGTCTGAGTGCCTGGTTCCCCTTGGTGTTTGCTGAGGTTTCCTGAGAGATGAGAGCTCCTCCTCAACATCCACTTTCTGGGAAGGTGTCCTGAGACCTCCCCTTCTACTTGGTGTGTTGACTGGCTCCAGCTGTGGAGATTTGCAGGGTGTTTTGGTGGTTTTGTCATCTGTCATTGGTTCCTTGGCTTGATCTGGGGTTTGGAAGAGCTCCTTGAAGCCAGTCAGGTCTTCCAGGGACTGGGCCTTTCCCTTGGGTGTCCTTGGTCGCCTCTTGCCTGAAGGTACCTTTCCTGCAAGGTCTAGCTTCTCTTCTGGGGCTTCCTGAGACACTGAAATGCCACTGTCACCACCCTCTGGTTCTCCGGGTGACCATGTGGCTTTTCCTGGTGTTTGCTGAGGTTTCCTGAGAGCTGAGAGGCCTTCCTGCACATTCACTTTCTGGGAAGGTGTCCTGAGATGTCCCCTTCTACTTGGTGGGTTGACTGGCTCCGGCTGTGATTTGCAGGGTGTTTTGGTGGTTTTGTCATCAGTCATTGGTTCCTTGGCTTGATCTGGGGTTTGGAAGAGCTCGCTGAAGCCAGTCAGGTCTTCCAGAGGTGGGGCCTTTCCCTTGGGTGTCCTTGGTCGCCTCTTACTTCCAGCAGAATTCTCTGCAGGGTCCAGTTTCTGCTTTGGAGTTTCCTTAAACAGTTGGATGCTTTTAGCATCTCTTGGTTCTCTTTGAGTGGGCGTGGCTTTCCCTGGCGTTTCCGAGGGCTTCCTAAGGTCCGAGGAACCTCCTACATCCACCTTCTGGGAAGGTGTCTTGAGCTGCGTGCTCACCCTGGTGGGCGTCCTGACTGCTCCTGGCTTGGGAGACTTACAGCTCATCTTTGTGGCTCTGTTCTCGGCATCCATCACTTCCTTGGCATGACCGGGGGTCTGTAGGAGACTTAGGATGTCCACCTGGTTCTCCTCGGCCTCTGTGTCCTGCGACCTCTGGAGAGGAGGTCTGCCTCCAGACCTCCTGACCTCCTGACCTCCAGTGGTCAGGTCTGCCGCTGGTTCACACTTCAGCTCTGAGGTTCTTCTTGATCTCCTCACAGCTATCGTCTTTTCAGAATTTTCTTTTGATTCGATGTTTTGCTTACATTTTTCAAAAGACTTTTCACTTTCCTTTGTGTCTCTCTCCAGCTTCGGCTCTGGTTGTGGTGTTTTCCCCAGACGTTTTCCCAAGATGTCCTCCACGGGGTCAGGTTTTGCGTCTTGGTTCTCTGGCCCTGTACCCGGCGTCTGCACACCGCTGAGCTCCGCAGACCTTCTAGACCTGTTTGCACTTGATGTTGCCTTTGGAGTCGCTGCCGTGGACACTGGAGTTTTCTTCTCAGCAGCTATGGTTTTATTCATGCTCCTCGGTGTTTTCACAGTATCTTCGCTCATTTTAATACTGGGGCGTCTCAAAGCAGGGCTTGCAGAACTCTGATCAGATGGCCCTTTTGCTGTATCTTGAGTCTTAGGAAACACATTCTCGCCTATAAGATATTAAAACACACATGATCAACAGATTCTGTTCGCTATGTTGTACCAAATTGCTATCTGATTCTCATAAAATATTACTTAAAAGCTAGTATTGGCTCCCATCCACCCCAGGATATGAGGCTGTCTCTATCAGACAGAGATAAATCTGCCTGACATGAACCACACCCACATATGAATAATGTTATGGGTGACAAAGAGTGGGGTCATCATAGGTGGTAGCAAGGAGCTACAGGAGTTAGGTAAAAGGAAAAAAATTCCTTAGCAGGGGTTCCCTGGGACTTCCCTGGTGGTCCAGTGGTTAAACCGTCACCTTCCAATGCAAGAGGTATGGGTTCGATCCCTGGTCGGGGAGCGAAGATCCCACATGCCTCTTGACTAAAAAGAAAAAGAAAATATGACACAGAGCAGTATTGTAATGAATTCAATAGACCTGAAAAATAGTCCACATTACAAAAATAACCTTAAAAAAGAAGAAAGAAGGGTCCTCTGAAGGCTGCCACTCAGGTCTCAGTGACAGACATTTTTTTCATCAAGCCAGAGAAACAGCTGTTCAATCTGCTGCACCACCGATGCGAAAATGGGGATTATACTTAGCGCACTCAGGGTCCACAGGAAACATCTATTTTTTTAGCGACAGGAAGCACCTCAAGCATAGCACGCCATTCTCTCTACGACAGGCAGGTGGTGATCAGTGTGAATGGCAGAGAAGACAGACATCGTGTGTCCATCTCACACGCATCCTCTGGCAGGCGTCCACGCAGGAGATGCAGCGGCACCCGCGCGGCGCCCACCTGCCGCCCTTCTCTTTGCTGACAGCACTTTCACATCTGAGTAATTTACACACAAGTAAGATGAGAGCTTCCCTTGTAGCTCAGTTGGTAAACAATCTGCCTGCAATGCAGGAGACCCAGGTTTGATCCACGGGTCAGAAAAACTCCCTGGAGAAGCCAATGGCAACCCACTCCAGTATTCTTGCCTGGAGAATCCCATGGACAGAGGAGCCTGGCAGGCTACAGACATGGGGTCGCAAGAGTCGGATATGACTTAGTGACTAAACCACCACCATGATGAGGGAGAGCTTCCCAGGTGGAGCTAGTGGTAAAGAACCCGCCTGTCAATGCAGGAGATGTAAGAGACACAGGTTCGATCTCTGGGTCGGGAAGATCCCCTGGAGGGCATGGCAACCCATTCCAGTATTGTTGCCTGGAGAAGCCCATGGACAGAGGAGTCTGGTGGGCTACATACAGTCCATGGGATCGCAAAGAGTCAAACACAACAAGCGACCTAGCACACACACACACACAATGAGAGATGATTACACGTGGCTGCTTGTCAACCTCTTCACTTATGAAGATGAAGAAGGCCATGTGCACACAGGGAGCTTATGGTTAGTAAACGGGTTTGCCTTTTTATGCAAGTCTCTGAAAGCCAGTGCTGGTTCCACTGCCGATAGAAACTCCTCCCTATAAACAATGGGACAAAGCTGGACAGCATAAGTATCAGGAGGATCTGTCGTAGAGAGATAATACCATAACTGTTGTAGTAAAAGAAAACTGTCTACAGTTCTGACTGAAAAGATCAAAGTGCTGGGGTAAAAAAAGGAAACCAACCAAAATTTTCCAAAGTGCACAGCAGAGGTTTTTCTCCTGAATGAGGTCCTGGAAGCTCTTTTCCAAGCAAATCCTCTGAATTTGGGAAAGTAGGGGGACACATGCTCATCCTTTGCGGCTTCTCTTTCACTGGTGTCTTGAACATTTCAGGCAGCCCTGTAACATCACAACAGAGGAAAAGCAGTTAGTAGACTGCATATACCTGCAAACAAGCATGCCCGTCCTCGAGCACAAAAGAGGGGATGGCAGAAGGCAAATAACAGATCACCCCCTAGAATTCCTGGGAGACAGGGTCTCAGGAGAGGGTGATGCATTAGTTGTGAACCCATTTTTAGAAGCGGGCACTGGGGAGTTAGATAATATATCACATCTCCTCTGCCCTTCTTCTTAGAAGGATCGAATGAAGAAGGTCGACATCTGCAGTCTTTTAGAGTGTTCTCCAGATGTGAGCGCTGCTGAGAGGGCAGAGATTGCCCCGTGGGATCTCCCTACCATGCCTGCCGAAACCTAGGGCCCTCAAGCTCCTTGAAAAAGTCCTCAGGGATGCAGTTCTGAAGTTCATGTACAAATAAAATGTCTCCAGATTTTAAAAGTGACATAGGACCGCCCATTTTTTAGTACTCTCAAGTAATAATATCACCTTCTTTTCATTTGAACACCAAAAGGCAATACTAACAAAACTTCAAGGGGAAAAAAAAATACAGTTCTCAAAGGGAAGATTTAAGTTTCTCAAACATTCATTATCCCCCATTTTCCTTATTGTTCTCATTCTAACAACAGTGGATCAAAAGATGCTCTCAGGCTGGCAGCATCTGCAAAGTGTGTCTGGGAGTCTGTTCTGAAGGTGCCCAAGCCAGCCAAGCCCCTTAAAACCTCATCCCTCCACTACTGCTCAGGCCTCACTCTCAAAATATCCAGGATATTCAGGCTTCATCAAGTGTTAATGTTTTGTCTTAAAATTACTCACACTGAGGGTGACCATTGTTGCATGTCTACAAAATGTTTTGAAGGAAGACTGAGAACATCCATATCCCAAGTACTGAGTATTTAAACTTGTCTTCATCTTTGTCTTCATTGTTTCACGACATACACATCAATACACTGTCTGTGCATAATTTACAGGGATACACAGATACCCATGGAGCGGCATACAGGGTGGGATAAGCTCAGTACTTTTTTTAAAATTTTTATTTAATGTTTGGCTCTGCTGGGTCTTCACTGCTGAGTGGGCTTTTCTCCGGTTGTGGCAACTGGGGGCTGCTCTCGAGTTACGGCGGCTTCTCCAGTTGCGGAGCGCGGGCTCTGGAGCGCAGGCGCAGTACTTGAGGCGCAGGCGCAGTACTTGCGGCGCATGCACGTAGTTACTCCGCAGCGCATGGGATCTTCCCAGACCAGGGCTCGAACCCGTGTCCCCTGCATTGGCAGGCGCATTCTTATCCGCTGAGCCACCAGGGAAGCCTGAGCTCAGAGTTTTTCCTCCCTCAGGGAGCATCCTGTCAGAATGCTGGTTACCACTGCTCTACATTTTTGTAGTTTGCTTTTAAAAGCTAAATGTGTTGCTCCAGATGTGACTTTCATTAGAGGGTATCTTGCATCCTTATGTAAGTGGTACAGTGATTTTCCCATCTGAAAATCTGCCAGGAGATAAAAACAGGATGCCACCTAATGGATTCAAGAGTCACCTCCCACCGGAAGTGGGAGCTCAGAATGGAGACCACTGGCAGACTATGCCCTGAGGGCATAAAATCTCAGAGCCAGGGTCCTGCGTCTGGTCCAAGCGTAAGCAGGGCACATCACACTTTAAAAACGGCAACACTGGTCCAGCTCTGAAAGGTCCAAGGAAGCCCTGCCACAGGACTTTGTTCCACAGAACAAGGGGAGGGCGTCTTCAAGAAGCAAAATACCGCTTAAACCAAATACTCCAACTCTGGGGTAACCTGCTGGTACAAATGCCAGCCTGGTTTCCTCACCACAAGGCGCGGCCAGCTTTCCTGTGCCTGTGCCGCTCTCCCAGGTAGCGGTGTGCGTTTCCTCAGGTGCCCACCAAGGGTCTACTGAGCAGACACTGAGCTATCCTCCATATCTCGTAGTAACCCATGATGGAAAAGAATTTTAAAAAGAATATAGCTGTCACCCGGTGGTCCAGTGGTTAAGAATTTGCCTTCCAATGTAGTGGACATGGGTTTGACCCCTGGTCAAGGAACTAAGATCCCGTATATCAGAGGGACAACTAAGCCTGTGTGTCTCAACTACTGAGCCTGCGTCACGACTAGAGAGAGGCCTGCGTGCCACAAAGACGGCCTGACACAGCCAAATGAGTAAAACAGCTAAGGAAATATCTTTTTTTAATAACTATATACATATATATTTGAATCTCTGTGCTGTATACCAAAAACTAACGCAACACTGTAAACCAACTACTCTCCAATCCAAAGGGAAAACAGGTGTGCATTTCCCATCCACTTCCTGTAGGACATGTGACCCCACACTGTCGGGGACCGGGCCTTGTTCTCCAATCCCGCTCCCTCTCCTTTGAACACCCTGCCATACCCCGCCCCCTGCCCCCGGGTTGTCTGAATTATTTTTCCCGTCCCAGGCACAGCAGATAAACAAACGAGACGCCCAGCCACGTGGGACCCGCAGGAGGAGGACAGGGCTCTGGTTTCTAAGAGCCAGGGCTGCGCTCTTACCTGAAAGGTCTTCATTGAAGTCCCTTGGTTTGCTGACCACGAAGTTGTTTATCACCCTGTAGGGCCGAGCCGGCCCGGTCACTTTCTCGAGCTGAGCCTTCCCTATGACGATGGTGCAGGGAGAGTTTGCGTGGCCAGTGCTAAACTGACTATGAACGGTGCTGGGCGGCTTCTGGAAAACAATCGGGAGATCGACAACACATCAAAGCCTGAAAGCCTCCCTTCAAGTCCCCCTGACGCGTCAAGAGCACACGCCACGTCAGAACACGCACCTTCGGAGTGTTGGCTCTCCTCTGCCGTCTGGCCGGCTGCCTGGGAGGGCCACGCTTCGCAGCTTTGTGCTGGGCCTGCTTGGCACCGAGCTTCACCACGTCTGCCCACGATCTTGCCACTGTCACGGGGAAGAGATGCAGAGACATTCCCAAACCAGCACCCGCGGGAGAGTCTACCTGGAACCCCACCTGCAAATGCCACGCACTCACCAATCAAGTTGGCCTCCGAGGCGCCGCTCCTTCTCCTGGAGAAGATGGTCTGGAGGATCCCGTGCTGGCTCCGCTCCAGGGACGCTTTCTGGGCAGGGAGGCCGCTGCTCCGTCTCCCCCCTCGCTTGGGGACATCTGTCTGACGTGGGGACCCGCCGACCCCGGACACGCAAGACACCTTGGACAGCCTGCGGCATCGGTCGGGTGCGGCTGCAGAAGCGTGGACTGCGTGAGGAGCTGGAGAGTTCATGAGGGTGTCCGGTGAGGTCACTTTCAGACGGACTTCTGAAGAATCTTCTTTCCCTGATGGCTGAGGCTGCTCCTGGCAAGATTGGAATGTATGTAGGAAACCTTACCACAAATATAACATCTGTGTAATGAATGAATGTGAAAACCCTACCCGCTCAACAATTTTAGTTGTGTAAATCTCGAAGCACTGATTGCTTTGACAAACATATATGTATGTCTGTCAAACATACAGTGGAAACAGGAGTCTGTGTCTCTCATTTAAAAAGAAGGGGGAAGAGAGAGCACTGAATAAGTCTTAACTGAGGCATTTCCAGTGGAAAGGTGGAAGGAACTTTCTGATGAGTGGGGCTCTGATCTATATCCAAGGAAACACCCTCCGTGGGAGTCTAACCACCTTGGGTCAGCATGGGTTCTGCACATTTCTGGGGCTCATATAAAAGAGATGGGAAGGAGACATACCTCATGCTCCTATACCAACAGGAAAAGAAAATTAACTGAAATGAAAAGAAATTAAAGACTGCCCAGGCCCTGTGAAGGACAGGGAGCTATGGGGGCGGTGGGGGGGACACACCTCTCTTGAGATGTAAGATCATGCCCCTAAAGGGTCAGTGATGAAAAATTCTAAAGACCTGATGGTCAAAACCATGGTGTACTTGCCATCTAAGCTGTCTTTTCACCTTGTCATTCTAAAAGGGAAAAAAATGAAAATCTCATGGTTCTGTCTTTCCAAATGGTATTAACTATAACCCGAGCGTGACCACCTGGCCCAGAAGCGTGGTCGGCAGGAGGCCTCTGCAGAGAAGGGAAGTCCCGAGGACCCACCTGTGCTCAGCCCCCCTTGGGTTGTGGTTCGGATCAGGGGTCCATTTGCCAACACCCCTGGGAATGCGTTCTCACAGAGATGTTGATGCTTTTTACTATTTTATTAGGTAAAAAAGTCTTCACTGTCATTATGCTAGTGTGAGGGGTTTGGAAAGAGTGAAAAAAAAAGTGTTCGTCACTTCAGTCGTGTCCAACTCTTGGCAACCTCATGGACTGTAGCCCACCAGGCTCCTCTGTCCATGGGATTTCCCAGGCAAGAGTACTGGAGTGGGTCACCATTCCCTTCTCCGGGGATCTTCCTGACCCAGGAATTGAATCCGGGTCTCCTGCACTGCAGGCGGATTCTTCACCACTGAGTCGCCAGGGGAGCCCCTTGGAAAGAGTGTGGACCAAGGATGTATGCCATCATCAGACCCCAGGGGGAGACCCGCGGGGAACCTCACCTTGATGATTTTCTTCAGGGCAGTGGGCGTGTGGGCGGCCAGCGACCGTCTTTGCTTTGGCGTCTCTCCTTTTTTGAGAGGTGTGTTGGGAGGTAAGTTTTCATCGAATAATTCGGGTCTCAGGCGACCCCCAAAGGAGACGCGCCTCCTCTTCGCAGCCACGCCCTCCATCTTATCTAGAGGAATGGGCACAGACGTCAGACTGCAAAGGAAACTGCGCCGCAGGTGCGACCTGCTTCCACTCACCATTAGAGACAAACCTACGCGAGTTCAGACTCCTGGCACCTCTCCTCCTCCTTCATCCTCTCCTGATGCTGACAAAGCTAACAGAAGATCCAGGACAAACCACGAAATGCCAAGGCCCAACGCGACAGTGCAAGGCCTCTCTTTATAATGCTGACAAGTCCTGTGTGGACGGAGCCTAATGAAGGGCGTGGCTGATCAGTGGTTCCCACTGTGGACCGGGGGGATGCCAGCGGTGAGCTCCCCGATCAGTGGCTCCCACTGTGGACCAGGGGGATGCCAGCAATGAGCTCCCTGATCAATGGTTCCCCCTGTGGACCGGGGGGATGCCAGCGGTGAGCTCCCCGATCAGTGGCTCCCACTGTGGACCGGGGGGATGCCAGCAATGAGCTCCCTGGTCAATGGATCCCCCTATGGACCGGGGGGATGCCAGCGGTGAGCTCCCTGGATCAATGGTTCCCACTGTGGACCAGGGGGATGTCAGCAGTGAGCTCTCTGATCAATGGTTCCCACTGTGGACCGGGGGGATGCCAGCGGTGAGCTCCCCGATCAGTGGCTCCCACTGTGGACCGGGGGGATGCCAGTGGTGAGCTCCCTGATCAGTGGCTCCCACTGTGGACCGGGGGGATGCCAGCAATGAGCTCCCTGATCAGTGGTTCCCACTGTGGACTGGGGGGATGCCAGCGGTGAGCTCCCTGGATCAATGGTTCCCACTGTGGACCAGGGGGATGTCAGCAGTGAGCTCTCTGATCAATGGTTCCCACTGTGGACCGGGGGGATGCCAGCGGTGAGCTCTCTGATCAATGGTTCCCACTGTGGACTGGGGGGATGCCAGCGGTGAGCTCCCTGATCAGTGGTTCCCACTGTGGACTGGGGGGATGCCAGCAGTGAGCTCCCCGATCAGTGGTTCCCACTGTGGACTGGGGGGATGCCAGCGGTGAGCTCCCCGATCAGTGGCTCCCACTGTGGACCGGGGGGATGCCAGCGGTGAGCTCCCCGATCAGTGGCTCCCACTGTGGACCGGGGGGATGCCAGCGGTGAGCTCCCCGATCAGTGGCTCCCACTGTGGACCGGGGGGATGCCAGCGGTGAGCTCCCCGATCAGTGGCTCCCACTGTGGACCGGGGGGATGCCAGCGGTGAGCTCCCCGATCAGTGGCTCCCACTGTGGACCGGGGGATGCCAGCGGTGAGCTCCCCGATCAGTGGTTCCCACTGTGGACCGGGGGGATGCCAGCGGTGAGCTCCCCGATCAGTGGTTCCCACTGTGGACCGGGGGGATGCCAGCGGTGAGCTCCCCGATCAGTGGTTCCCACTGTGGACTGGGGGGATGCCAGCGGTGAGCTCCCCGATCAGTGGTTCCCACTGTGGACTGGGGGGATGCCAGTGGTGAGCTCCCTGATCAGTGGTTCCCACTGTGGACTGGGGGGATGCCAGCAGTGAGCTCCAGCAGTGGCCTGAGTAGGCTTTCCCAAGGAACTCACACGCAGGCCTCACGCAGACCTGCATGTGAGTGGAACCAGGGACTGGAAGCTTCTCCCGGAGATCTGGACAGACAGGCCCAGCTACACACCTTTGTGAATTGCTTATCAACACGAACCCTTGTCTAAGCGACATGCCCCATTTGTGACACTCATGGGGACACCGTGAAGTCATGCACGGAGTCTGATCTCAGAACCAAACACCCCACCCCACGGGCTCCCTGCAGATGCAGAGCTGACAGCCGGGCACAGCCTCAGAGCAGCCGGGGGTCCCCGAGGGAGTGTGGGAGGCCTCCGAGCTGCCACGCCCGCGCCACGGGTCACATCTTGGCCGCCTGCGGTGTGCCATCAGGTGACTGTTTTCCCCACTTGCAAAAGGAAGAGAATACGACACCTGTCCCACAGGCCCACCTGCTGCCAGCATGGAGGATGGGAAGCGAGTGTCTGAAGGGCACTCACAGCGGCACCTGGCACATAAACCCAGGGAGGTGGTCCAGGGGTGTTCCAAGACCCCCCCGCCATGTAAAAGATTTCCAAGGGGTTTCCACTGCTTATTCTAAAGGCTCAACTTATAGGATATAAGAGCTTACAGTTCAGAACTGAACTCCTATGAAAAGTAACTATGCTTAAGCTTATTTTCCCAAGAATCAAATATATTTTGGGGCCACCCTAATCTCCTTAGACCGCTGCTAATTCTCCTAGTAACCAGCACTTCCTCTGGTTGGTGGGTTTTCAGATAAATCTATGAGCAAATGACGAAAATGGCTCTTCATCATGGTCCCTTAGTGGCTCACAGAGCGAATCATTAGTGAATGAAGGAAGGGACTGCTAATTCACATCTAGACACAAGGCAGGTGTAAACTTCAGGGGGGAAATAAATGGACAGTTAAACAGACTTACTTGTGGAATCACCGAAGCTGCAGACGTCAGCTGCACCGAGACTGGATAACCCAGGGCCCACCTGTCCAGCTGCCGGGCCCAGCTTCTCAGGCTTGTTGAGAAAATCGCTTTGAATCTTCCTTTCAACTTGAAGGACCAGTGGAGCTGAAATCGTCGGATGTGGAATCTCTGTTTCTGCAGTCAGATGGTCAACATTTGCAGGCATACTCTTCCTCTTTCTGGAGAAAAACTTTTCTGGTGTATTTCCAAAACTCCCAACTTTAACGGGTGTTTGATTTCTAGGCAAGAACTTCTGGGGAGTGAGCGTCTTATCATCTGCCCCGGAGCCTTCACTTTGGTCTAGACTCTGAGATACATGGCCACCGATGACACTCGGGTCTTCACTCCGCCGCCTCCGGGAGGGACTGTGTGGTGAACACCGCAGGGGGGTCGTGGTTTGCGGTGAACACCGCACAGGGGTCCTGGTTTTCCTTGTCTCTGTCTCCGCGCGGGCGATGCCAGGACTCCTGGGCTCCTTGGGCGTCTGAACCGGCTCCCCATTCCCCTCTCCCTCAGCCTGGCTACTTCCTTGCTCTCCCAGACCGGGGTCTGCCTTCATGTGGGGGCTTAGGCCCGACTTCCATCTGGATTTGGGGGAGACCAGAGTCTCGTCCTGTAACCCATCAGCGCTTTCTCTGCCTGTTGTGCAGTGACGCTGCGGTCCTGATTTTCGGCGATTCTGCGGAACACTGCCTTTTCCTGGGTTCACATCTAACTCCACTTTCATTGACTCGTAAAGCTTCCTAAAGGGAGACGCACTTTGGTCACGCCTCTTAAGACACTGAATGGAGGAAGGAGCCTTTGGGTCTTCACGACAGGCCCCTGATGCCACCCTGGGGTCTTCTGTCAAGTCCCCAGCGGTGGGAGCTGTCGCACCTCTGCAGTTATCTCCAGGAAGTTCTGAGGAAGGAACGCAACTGGCTGTTCTCCTGGCAACATGGTCTTCCCCGCGCCCTGAGATGGCGCGGGCGGCCGTGATGTCCTCTCCGTGGACCACAGGCCTTCCCGAGACAGCTTCTTCCCTGACTTCTGAACAGGCACTGGAATCTTGAGCTTTCCCTTCTTGACAATGAATTATGAAATAAGAAGTTCGAGATTTTCTCAATGATTTTAACACATGCAATATGCACATTTTTTAAACTATTTCAAATTGTCTTAAAAACCTGTTTTTCACTTGGCCTAAAACTTTCTTAATGTCCAAAATGTATGGTGACAGTATTCTGATACTAGTATTACAAACCAAATAAATAAATCACTTTAATGGATGATAGCCAGTATCAGGCATCCAGTGCTATCAATCTGCTCAGAATTAAGGGGACAGCTGAGCCAGACAATCTGTCTCCACGTGCACCCTCCGACAAGCATGGCGCCCAAACATCACTTGGGGAAAAGGTTAACTCGGGTGCCTGCCTGTCTGTCCCTTCCTCACCACAAATCTACATAAAGAACCGATCTTACAGGATCTCAGGAAAACAAACGAAAACAAAAAACTACTAACCTGGGTTGGAAGATAAGCTGGATCTTGAGACCCGACGCGAAGTCTCCTGTGAATGGGCAAAATATGAAGATCGATTTAGAAGCCTTTTCAGATACTGACAGTAAATCATATTTACTAAGATACTCTTCCGGTGGATGGCCTTCTCTACCCTACTGTTCTTTAGGACTTGAAGAGACTTTGGGAAATGAGCCCAGACCTCGGGGTGCTGGTGCTCATAACACAAGCATTTCTCAGATGATTTTTTAAAAATATAGTAGAATAAGGAACAGAAACTTAAAAGTGCTTAAATTAAACCTCAGTGACTTCTTCTAACTCCACTGAACTTCTGTGAAAGAAGAAATCAAAGCTGAAAGTCAACATCATCTACCCTCAGGGTCTGGGAACCTACCAAAGGCAGTCATCAACTTCACACTCAGTTTTAGCAAAAATTGGCTAAAATGCACTGCTTCTCAAACTCCCTGTGTGAGGGCACAGTTTCTGAACAATAAAAATGAATTAAAATTTTGAAATCTATAGAAAATATAAGCCTGTATTTTTCTGCATGATAATATCCAACAGTCATAAAGATCAAAGTCAGATAACATGTTCTAAGTATTCAATTTCGATATTTCCATTATCACAACCCAGATAACACTCAGGTCACAGACCCTTGGGACCTCCTATCTAACCTTAGTTCAGCTTTTTGATTAGTTTCTTTGTACCTACTCACAAGTTAGGGAAACAGGCTCACAAATTCCGGGAGATAATGAAGGACAGGGAAGCCTGGCATACTGCAGTCCATGGGGCCACAGAGTTGGACATGACTGAGCAACCGAATAACAAGCTGGGGCAGGGGGTGGTAGGCGAGATTCCTCAGAAGCTGTGCGTGAGTGTTTAGTTGCTCAGTCATGTCCAAATCTTTGTGACCCCATGGACTGTAGCCCACCAGGCTCCTCTGTCCATGGATTTTTCCAGGAAAGAATACTGGAGTGGGTTGCCATTACCTCCTCCAGGGTATCTTCCCGACCCAGGGACTGAACCCACATCTGCACCGGCAGGCGGATTCTTTACCACCTGGGAAGCCCTCAGAAACTAGCCTTCCCCCAAAGCTGATGAGCAGGTTGACGTTAGTTACTTCTCTCAGGAAGGAGGAGCAACCTCAAAGGCAGAGCCTCCGGCTAATCTCAGGAGTCCCTGTGATAAGACTCTCAGCCAGGGTGTTCCAACCTGGTCAGACGAGACTAGCTTGAGTAGCTTCGTAAAAAGGAGGACAGCCAGGAAGTCTCAGGATTTACGTAGAACCTTCCAAGTCCTACTAAATCTCCCAGAACTGCATTTTAGGAAGATGGACCATGTGGAATGTGTTTTCTCCACTGATAAACAAAAGGCAGTGACTGTCTTTCAGTGTCATGGGTCATCTGTCCATCAAACCCAGAAAGCATCTCTGGCACCCACAACTCTGATGTGATTATCTCAGAAAAATAAAAATGGATGAATAAATGGGACACAAAATGAACCACTGGATCCTATGTTTCTGGAATCTGAATTCTGTGTTAGGGCTGTCTTAACCAAAGGTTTGCAAAATCAGATTGTGAGACACTTGAGGAGACTTTGGGGCCCAAAGTGTAATACTCAGTACTCCCATGTTGAATAAAAGAAGAATAATAGCTTAAAAAATATAAGTTTAACTTGTTTTAACATCTTAGTGACACTTTCCTACTATAACTGGTAAACTGTTCTCCTGTGTAAGAAAACACAGTGTCAGTGAAGACAAATGCTTTCATATCATCATGCAAAAAAGACTCAGAGCCCAAAGCTGGATAACATCCCCCATCACCTGGTCCCGTCTTTGTCCTGGAAATCCAGGTGACTTGCTTGCATCCTGATGACTTTCATTTTCATACCTGAAGTGCACAGAATCACAGACACATATTCAGATTAAAGATTTGTGACTGAAAATAAAACTTCTATATCTGACTAATGTCCAAGCGGCAAGGAACAAACTTCGGTTTTATTCAAGACATTACTTTATTCAAAGAAAGACATTTAGAGTTAGAGAAGTGTTTTTGCATGAAAAATTTAGGTAAATTGCCTTGTTTCTTTCAGAACACCATCATCAGAGATTGGGACCAGATTAATTTCTGAACCCTAACTAGCCTTTATGATTCATCAATATCGCTGAGTATCTACTCTGTTGGAACTGACTGTGTAATAGAACAAAACTGAGTGTCTCCTAGTTTTTGCTCATGGAAATCGTTTGGTGGCACGGAAGGTTAACCAAGAAGCTGGGTGGTATCTATCACCTTTTATCACTTTGTGATGTCATTCACTGCAATAATTACAGAGCTCTACTGTAACTTCAGATCACTATGAGCTCTTCAAGCTTCCCAGCTACTCCATCTGTGTCTGAACAAAGGCATGTCTTAGGAAGATGTAAAGATGTTTAGGAAGAGACATAGTTGTTCTAACAGACTTCGGGTATCAATTCACAGAACAACATTTTATAACACATACTGAACTTAAGTACCCAGGTAAGAGAGGATGAAAAGAATTTAGATGCCACCTAAGTAAGATGTAAAGGCTGAGCATCGAAGAATTGATGCTTTTGAACTGTGGTGTTGGAGAAGACTCTTGAGAGAGTCCCTTGGACAGCAAGCAGATCAAACCAGTCCATCCTAAAGGAAATCAGTCCCGGATATTCACTGGAAGGACTTATGCTCTAGCTGAAACCCCAATACTGTGGCCATCTGATGTGAAGAACTGACTCCTTGGAAAAGATCCTGATGCTAGGAAAGATTGAAGGCAGGAGGAGAAGGGGATAACATAGGATGAGATGGTTGGATGGCATCACTGACTCAGTGGACATAAGTTTGAGCAAATTTAAGGAGATAGTGAAGGACAGGAAAGCCTGGCGTGCTGTAGTCCATGCACAAAGAGTCAGACACAGCTTAGTGACTGAACACCACCACCAAGTAAGACTGAAGGCGTCAAGCATCTGGAATTGTTTCTCACGGTACCAGAGTTCTGAATCAAGCCCTTCTTCCTCAAACCCACTTTCTATTTGTTGCTAGAGGTATTTAATCATCTCAATCTTAATCTGAGCAGCATCTCATTTGGGGGAAATAGTTCTGGTTCTCCATTCCACATCAGATATTTCCTGTCTAGAAGTCTCTATCCAATAAAAATACCCTTTAAAAATGAAGGCAAATGCACAAAAAGCACAGAAAAAGAAATGATCAGGATATTGAAATTAGGAAATATCTATTGAATACAAATGAAGGCAATAATGAAAACAGAGATCCATTTAGCAGAATGATGACAAAAAAGATCCAACTATTAATATATTGCTTCCTACAACAGATACAGTTGAGAATCAGACAAAAATGGTACTGCAAAAAAAGAAAAATTCATTTATCTGAAACTCAAGCTTAACTGAACATCCTGGGCTCTTTTGCTTTGTTTTGTTTTACTGAGTCTGGCAACCTTATCGATTTGGTCACAGAAAATCGCTTACAGACATGTAAATTCTTCTAGACTTCACTCTCTTTCATATGGGATGAAAGACCTTTTTCCTTCATCCTCTACTTTCCAAAAGAGAGCATCAAGGAACTCAATTTGCCTGCATGAGTTTCTATTTAAGACATCTTTATGATTGTATTTAACCTGTAAGTAAGTGTGCTTTGGCTAAATGTCTAACTTACAGTACTTATAATCATTTAATGTTCAGTAAAAACATTTTTAAAGTATATATTTTCTTAAAAAGACACAAATAGAATGAAAGTATAATGATGGAGAAAGATACATCAGGCAAACAGCAACCGGAAGACAGGTGCAGAGGTTGTACCAACACCAGACAAAATTAACTTTAAGATAAAAATTATTTAGAGACATTGCACATTTTACAATGATGAAAGGGTCAATCTGTCAAGATCAACCAGTTACAGACAAAAGTGCATCTAGCAGCTCGTTCCTAGAGAGCATCTAAAACCTTAAGGATTATGAAAGTTGAAAGCAATGTGATTTAAAAAAAAAAAAAGCAGAAAGAATTATAGTATGAAATCTCTCAACAAAAGCATTACTAAAGGTACAGGACATTTCAGAATGATACGTGATGGAGCTTCATCCTCCCAGAGGAGATAATTCTTAATTTAAGCCCACAGCATGGCCTGAAAATAGAGGAAGCAAAAATCTACAGAGCTAAAAACAGAAAAGAAAAAAATCCTAAATGCATGATTACAACTTACCTGTTCGAGTAACTAAGAATCGGCAGAAAACATTACCAGCATTATAAGAATTTGAATCTTATGGACCTATACAGATAGAAGACTCTGCCCAAGCAGCTGTGGAACACGTGTTCTTTTCAAACACACAGGACAGGTTAGTAGAGTTAACTACATCTGATCATAAAAAGCAAGCTCTGACTCATTTCTAAAACAAAATTGCTCAAATGTCCATCAGAATGAATAGTATATATCTGTGTATAAAACTGGTTAATTCAAAGAAATCCTTAAGTGGTGAAAAGGAATCAACTGGGATGGGTCCACGCATCCCATCCATGCTGTGAATCTCACAACCAGATCAGAACTCGTACTCACAAGTATATGCAGTTTAATAAAGGCAGACAAAGCCATAGTGGTGAGAGGTGCAAGCTTAGAGGAGAACTCTAAAGCCTCTTAGGCTATCAGAAAAGCCACACTCTTGTGGTTTACGTGGTGAGGGGAGATAGTGATGAGAAGGCGCACGAGGAAAACTTCCGGAAATGCTGCTGATGGCTTGGGTGGTACATTAGTTCTCTAACCAAACGCCACACCCTTAAACAAGAGAAATGTCTTTCCTCACAGTTCCCAAGGCCGGGAGTCCGAGATCAGGGCGTGGGCAGGGGTGGCCTCCTGGGACCTCTCTCCTAGGCTCCAGCTGCCTCCTCGGGGTTGTCCTTCTGAGTACCTGCTCCCCTGGCTTCTCTGGGTCCTCGTCTCTTATAAGGACATGGGTGGGAGTGGATTAGGACTCACTCTAACAGCCTCGTTTTAACTTAACCCTCTTTTTCAAGGCCTGTCCAAAAACGGCCCCATTCCAGGGGAGCTGGGGGTTAGGATTTGAACTTGTGAATTTAGGAGAGCACAGTTCAGTCCCTGACAGGTGAAATCACAAGGCTGGTCTGTCCCAATAAGTTGGGTCATGCATCTCGTTTGGGGTCTTTCTCTATGAGTGTACTTGACTTTAACACAGAGAAGTAAAATAGATGCAGTTTCACAACACTTGCAGAAACATGATTTTTCCTTTAGGACCTGGTCGCTTGGCACAGATATGTGCTCTCAAATCCTTGAGCCAGGGCACAATAAACTCCGACTGTCATTCCTTCTAGATGCTCATGAATTTAGATAAAGACTTAGTGTTGGGAATGACAACCTCAAACATGTTGATCCCTGGTGAACTGTGAGGCTGGGTTTTGGTGACTCAGAAAGTCTGTCTTTAGCCCACTTAGTTCTTACCTACCTGAAAGACCGATCAACAATAGTTATCACATCACCATGTTTTAGCTGTACAGGTTTATCAAAAGTAGATCCATTTATTTGTGTTGGATTTGTGGAACTGAAATTAAACAATACTGCCTATAAATAGAAAACACAGGAAAACATGTAACTAATAAGTGGATACAAAGTGAAAAGTTTTTAAAAACAGACTGAGAAAAACCTACTCACCTCCTGCTCACTGATTTCAATTTTGCAGTGTTGTTTGGACACTACAGGAAGCTGAATACGAATGTCACACTCAATACTCCTTAATTCAAAAGAATAAAGATTTTTAGGTTGTTGCAATTAAAAAAAATTTTATATTACTGACTCAAAATAAAACAGCGTTTAACTGTGTTTGATCTGTAAATGCAATGACATAAAGGAAAAACAAACTAGGCAATGTAAATGATCTTTGCATTTTGCTGACAATTTTCACAAGTATTGTAGAAGCAACTGCTTTAAATCATTAAAAGTTGGGGTACTTAAAAACAATTATAATGGAAAATATTAGAATATAAAACTGAATTTCCTTTTGCTAAAATATTTATGCTTATAATTATGAGACCCAGCTAAAGGAGTACTTCACATCAGTTTGGAGAATAAATATTGTCTGGACTCTGTTTTTTTTTTCTGTTATAAAAAAGATTTACATATGTTTGTTGGTAATTTTATGTATGTTTAAGGGTTTAATCATCACCACAAGTGCTGCATTTCACACTAGGACCTGTCCGTGCCTCAGTTTCTTCATATACCAAGAGGACTCCATTGGCATCCACATCATGGTGCTCTTCATACAATTAAATGAGTTACTCAGGTCCGTCACTTGCCTGGCACACACTAAACGCTCACAACTTGTGAGCTTTTGATTGTTTTAAAACTACACTATTAACTGACAAAGTCACAAGTCTCCTCTCGTTACAGACACTAAACACAAGCAACAACGACCAATTGTCTGGATGCAACCTGTCTTTTCACAGGAAGCTGACGTCAGCAGCAAGCAGCACAAGAGAGAAATCCCCAGACCACAGAGAAACTGGTTGAAGATGCCCTTAGCAAGGCTCCCTGGGCCTCTGGTGCCCCTAGTACCATCCCGGGTTTAACACGTTTGAACAGACCGTGTGACTCCTCCGTTCTCAACAGGAACCTCTGGAGCCTTAGAATAGCCCTTCCTACCCATATCACATGATCAAACAGTACAAATGGGTTTCTAGATTAAAAAACCTTGCATAAAAAGATACACAATCACCACAGTATGAAAGAATGACTGCGATTTGATGCCAAAATGTTTTGTTGTTTATTCCTTTCGAAGAGAGTGGAAGTTATGGAAAGTGGACAGCTACTCTAAATCAATGGAAAGATTTTGATTTTGAGGCATGAGACCATCCCAGCAAGAAAGACTATCTTCTTAGAAATGAGAATCTGTTTGCAGGAGACTGCCAGCGAGAATCACTACAGAGCAATGGTTCTCCACCTCGGCACCACTGACTGGTGACCAGCCAGACGGTTCTTTGTAGGCGGAGCCGTCCTGTACATTGTAGGATTGGCAGCAAAGCTGACCTCTGCCCCCTGAGGTCAGTGATGTGGTGCTCCCACATCGTGACATGAAAAAATGTCTCCAAACTTTGCCAGGTATCTCCTGGGGGTCATATGGCTCTCAGCTGACAACCACTGCTACATACTGACTCCAAACCCAGTTCTCCAGCTGATGTTTCAACGGGACAGTTGTTGGCGTGCTAGACAGTAACCACCTCTCATACACCAGACCCCACACCAGACACCAGCTACATAATTATTAAGAAGATAGTTTCTGTTCTCGGGACCTTAGGAGTGAAACACACAAACTGCAGCCTCATCACCACGTGGGGGTTAGGAAAGAAAAGAGCAGTGCTCGGTGAAGGTTTCTTCTCAGGGAACATGAATCCCATATCTGAAAACCGGAAAGGAATCGCTCATGTAGGAGGGTAGAGAGAAAATTCCAAAGACAGAAGTGCCAACTGGCTAACGGAAGCAAGGTGAGCCAGAGCTCGGCCTGTGGTGGAACGTGGGTGCAGGACGAAAGGTAGGAGGAAGGAATGTGGGTAGTAAGGGGTCAGGGTTCCACCACACAGAGCTCTACAGGGAGGGTAACTCACCCACCACTTTTGGAAAATGAGAGCGGGGTGTGATTAACGGTTCCTGTTTATACACGGACCACAGCTACTGCCACCAACACAGGAAGGGCAACCAAAGCAAAGTTCTCAAAACACAACCGGAAAGACTGTTCTTCCCATCCCCACTTTTTTCCCGAAAAGATCAACAAACCAACACAGATCCCTTCCTTGTTTGATCACTAGTGATCCCCAGCAGCCAAGGAATGCTCAGTTCAGAGATTTCAGATGAACACAGTGGCCTTCGAAAGCCTGCCTGAAGTCAAGCAGGATTTGAGAATCCTTTAAATTTTTCTCCAATTATAAATTTTTATCAAACCAACTTTTAAATCTTTGATTAAACACACACACACAATTATATAAACATCATCCTCAAAATTCTGTTTCATATGAAACAACCAGTCTCATTGACAGTACACAGGCAGTCCTGGGCAAACCCAGGGGTTCCACTAGTCCTGGAGCTGTGCATCCCGTCTGCTAACCTGCGATTAATAACCGAGGGGTTTCTAAAGCCAATGGTCTAAGTTGTCCAGGCGAGGGCAGGGCTCACCTTCCAAACAAGCAGGTGCTGAGGCTCAGCGGAAAGTGAGGGCCATCCACCCCGCTCCTTTTGATGGTAACCAGGCGTCTTGCAGGACCCATTTTCTAAACAATGATTTGAGTATAATCCCCGGACGGGCAGGTCAGGCATCAAAAGGTTTGCTGAAGCGGACTTACAGGTCCCTGGACGGAATAACAAAAATAAAACACACGGGGAGCCGGGCCGGAGGTTACCCTGAAGCAAAGAGCTAAGAGGGCACTTGTAAGTGACCAACTGGGGTCGCTTCACCAATGCCTCCGCCGCCCCGACCCACACTTTATACTGTGGAAGCCCCAGGCTGGTCCCCGGGCTGTCCCCCCGCAACTCGGCGCCCCCCTCAGACCTGCGGCCAGGACGGCGCCCACCAGGGTCTCGGCTCCCGGGAGGGTTCCCGCCGAGACCCCACGCGAGCGCTGAGAACGAGCAGGGCCCAGCCCAGGGCGCCGGTGCCCGCAGAGTGCCCAGTGGTCCACGCGGCCCCCCGGGGCCCCGCCAGCTGCCTCCGCCCCGCGAAGGGCCCCGGCCGCGCCTCACCCGGGACGAGTCTCCCGCGCCGACACCAGGGGATCGATCCAGCGCCCCGCGGCGCGCACCTCGCGTAGGCCCCGGGAGGAGCAGGGGACCAGTCCACCTGCGTCCGCCTCCCGGCCCGCGCCGCAGGAACCGACCGGGCTCCGGCCCGCAGACTCGCGCCCACCTCCGCCGCGGCCGCGGCCCCCGCTCCACCCCCCGCCCTCGCCCCTCGCGCTCGCCGGCGGCCGGACGGCCCGGCCCAACCACGTCCCGGAGGCGCCCGGCGTCAGCGGCTCGGGCGCGAAAAGCCGTCGCGGCGCCCTCTCGATTCAAATGATAACTTCGATTCAAATTTGGCGCTAAGCGCTGCGATTGGGCGCAGCGGCGTAGAGACAGACCAATGGGAGTGGAGGGGCGGGGCAAGGGAGAGGGTTCGGGCTGCGCGGGACGGGGCGGGCTCCCGGCGTAGACACAGACCAATGGGAGTGGAGGGGCGGGGCAAGGGGGCGTGGTTAGGGCTGCGCGGGGCGGGGCGGGCTCCGCGGGGCCGGGCGCACAGGCTTGGCCCGGCTGGCTCGCGGGCATTCGCGGAAGGCGCGCTCGTTAAGGGTCCTCCACCCTTACAGCGCAGACCCTGCTGAAATAGAACAGGGTCCCACCTCCGCGAAAACCTTCTTGCCTCCTTTTCTCTAAGGGTCAAACACAGTTAACAATGGTACATAGTATGTTACTCGTTGCTGGTAGGTTTATAGTTTTTTTAAGTTCCTCTATTTTCCTAAAGATGACCAATTGTTACAAGCCATCTCTTGTGTCTTTTCCCAGTAATGCACACGATTCTTTTTTTAAAAAAGGCATGAGGAATATCGTAATATACACTTTTTTCTGCACTTGTATTCACTGCTTTATAAAGATGTGGGGAACGTCTTCCTCTTACTTTCTTTTTGATGGCTATAAAGTATTTGGCTTTGGAAATCGTAATTAATCTTTGCTATTGATTGTCATTAATTTAGGTTTTCTAAGGTTTACTGTGTTTTCCTGTCAGGAAAAATTTTCAATGAGTAAACCTTATGCACTACAAAATGGATGAACTGTAAAATAATTAACCACAGGATTCCTCCATGTGCGTGACCGGAAGGGCGAAAGGAGATGCCGCGGGCCACCCTTGGAGTTTGGTTTTCCTCGATCGGGAACTGCTGTTCTCACAGCTTGATCTGGGAGCCCTCGGGAATCTCAGAGGTCCTTGCAAAGGGAAACCAACCTTTGTAATAACAGACGGTCCTTGCCCTTTTCACTGCCATTTCTTATACGTGGAAGATGGCATTTCCCTGCTGCAGAAGCAGGTGAGAGAATCCAGCTGTTTTATTTTATTATTATTATTTTTTTTTTACTAAATCACAGAGATTTGCAAAAACATACAATAATGCTGCTCTTTCACTAATTTTTATAATAGAGGTTTTTTTTTAAAGGTGTTTCTATGTGAAAATGAAACAGGATCATCACTGCTTTAAAATGAATTGATAAACGAAACTTTTAAAAAGTATTAAGTAAAAAAAAAAAAAAAAAGGGATTAATAGCCTATATGAACAAAAGGGCTTAGTGGTCCTCAGTGGTTTTTTTTTTTTTAAGGGCGAAAAGGGACCGTGAGACTCCGAGCCTTTCTGCTCCTGAAAGACAACTCAGATTGCCTACAGGAAGGTGGGAGAGGACCTAGAAACGTGACGCTCCTGTATAGGATTTCCAGCTCCGGATCCTGTGTGACAAAGCTGCTGGGGCTGAGTAGTGTAAATGCCTGGATTCTATTAACCTTCTTGGGGGATGCGTTTCATTTCTTTCCCCTTACATTATCAAAGCTCATCCCTGATCCGCCCCGTAAAATACTGCTCTGTCACTCTATCACTGCTTGTCATCAGGATTGTTCTGTGACCCTGTGGGAGCGCCTAGTTAGAACTAGGAGGTGCCAGATTTCCTGTCAAATAATCTTACAAACCCTCGGCCACACACACCATACCTTCAGTCCTTCAGCGAGAGCAGGGAATTAGGAAAGACTTCAGGGGCTGTCAAAGTTGGGGCGCTTAGGAGCACCCTCTTTTAAACTGTTGATGGCAAGCTGGAGCAGTGGTGTTTTCTGATGAATGGGAGGCTTGCCCCACAGCCCCAGGTTCCATCAAAGCCCGGGTCTCACTCCTGGGAGGAGTAACCCTTTGCACAATCAGCCTTGAAAGGGACTCGGAATAGGGACCCTGTAGTTAAAGCACCGCAGACCCCGATGGACAGGAGTCTGCCGACCTGGGGAGCTTTCCGGGAACCCACTTCTAGACCTTCACACTCTACAGGCACGCATGCGCGAAATCAATCAGCCTGAGAAAGTGTCTTGGGGTGGGGGCTGGGGGGGCGGTCCCTACCGCGGGCTGGTCTCCCTGGCCCTGCCCCCTCCTACTCTCACCTGCCAGAAACTCTGGAAAAGGCATTACCCCGCACCCAATAAAGGGACAGTTCAACAATTCCAGTGAACTCCAAGCCCCTCCGCCCGATTAGAGCGTGTACTTCCAATAAACTGAATATGTTTAATATTTACCATCTCGGAGACGTTTGTGTTGTTTGGTCATCCTTGTTCCAGTAAACAGTCTACTGTGTATACTGACGCTTGGTCCTGCTGGGGTGCAGAGAAGGGGAGGCGGCCCTCCAGGCCCGTCCCCTCCCCCCACCACCTTCACACACAAGTTCAGGGTCCCCCCGCAGGGTCTCCTCCACACGGGGCCGGTGCTCCATCCCAGTCCATGGGCTCCCTTGGGTCCCAGCCGGGCGCCCTGGCCCCGGGACCCCTGGCTGCAGGTAGGGGTTGCAGAGCCCCCCAGCAGCGGCCCTAGACTTTCCGCTTCACTCTCTACCCTCTTAATCACCCTGCTCCTCCGCCAGCCTTCCAGTCAAGGGAGGAAACAGCCCTCAAGCGTGGATCTGGGACAAGGAAGGCGGCCGAGGGTGGGGCTGGGTTCCTTCTGAAGCGCCTCCTGCAAGCTCTTCCTTTGCATTTGTCAGCCGCCCTGCTGAGACCCAGGGGACCCCCGGTGTCTGGTCGCTGTCAGCTCCAGCACCCATGCCCAGGCGCCGACCACGCCCCGGGCACCTGCCTGTCTCCAGCCTCCAACCCCGAAGCTGGGCTTGCTTCCCCAGGCCCTAAATCCCGGTTCTCCTGGGCTCCCTACACAGGATGCCATTCGCCTCTCACCTCAGTCAGAAGCTGGACTCCTCGGCCACTCCCCTTGGGCAGCATTCCACGGTGCGTTACCAGGGGGTCTGTGGGGTTGCCCCTACCTGACTGCCAGCCTCTGTCCCCACTGGGTCTCCTGGGCCTTCACTCCTGGCCCCCCCAGGAGGCTAACTGCATCTGGGCCGGCCACACCCCCCTCCAGGTTCCCCATCACCTCCCCGCTCCCTTAGTCCCAGCTCTGAAGGGGTGTGGTACAATCCTGCTGCCCCTGGGACCTCAGCTCAGGGCCTTCTGGAGAGGATCAGATCCCAGCAGACTGCGGGAGCTGCTGCAAACAGGCCCCAGATCATGTGCCTTCCTGGGCCACACCCCTCAGAGGTTGCTAACTGCTTTCAGAATTGAATAAAAACTCCTGCCAGGACCTAGAGGCCACTGTGACCCGGGCCTCTGCCTCCTTGTTCTGTGGGGTCCCAATTCACTTCCAGCTCCAGCCGCTTGACTTCTTCCTTCCCCAAAGGTGCCCAGATCCCTCCTAGCCGCAGGGCTGTTGATTGCAGCCACCAACCCAGGGAACTTTTCGCTGGGGAGGAAGGGGAGGTGGGCTTTGCAGACAGGCTGAACCACAACTAGACAGGTTGTTTAAGAGTCCACCTGGAGAGGAGTCACCCTGGATGCCCCTGACCAGTGAAAGGTGGCTCCAGCCCCCAGCACCTACGCCGTGTGCCCACACGCGACTGAACAGCAAGCGGAACCAGCACGCTGCTTCCTACCCTCTGAGTTTAGAAAAAGAAACTGGACAGAACATCGCACCGACAAACATAAAAGGAATTTTGAGAAGCATTTTTTAATTTAAAAGCTAATAGTATATGTTGTTGTTATGGAATATTTGGAAAACAGACTAGTGTAGAAGAAAAAAAAAGTTATCCCAAGATGCACACACAAGCACACACTGCAAATGGCCCAGTCTTATTTTTATCTGTATAGTGTTATTTTGCATGATAAGCGGTGCATATCTGTATAAACACACATTAGTTTTTCTTATACTTTCATTTAGGATTATTACATAAGCATTTTCTCTTTCACTTTTGGTGAATATCACTTTGATAATCTTAATGCCCTGTGTTTGAACATTTAAGGTTTTCCCTAACAATTTATTATTATAAATAATTGGCTAATGAACATCTTAGCAAAAACCTTGTTTTGACATAATGGATTATGTTCTTAGTTTATATTGCCCAAAATCTAGTTTCTAGATCAAATAATATTTGCTTCTTGTCATCAAATTGCATGCTTTTCAAAAGGCTTACAACAATTTTTCTACTTAGCTCAATGCTTGAAAATGCATATTTTACTACAAGTTCTGAGCATTTCCATTTTAAATTCTCTGCTACTTTGATTAGCCAAAGATGGGATATTGTTTCAATTTTTTTATTTTTTTAAATATTTAATTTTCATGTTTTTTATACTTAATTTTTATGTTTTATTGAAATATAATTGATTTACAATGTTGCATTAATCTCAGGTAAACAACAAAGTCATCATTTCAGGTGTACAACTGTATACATAAACATATATTCTTTTTCAGATTCTCTTCCATTGCACATTAATACAAGATATTGAGTATAGTTCTCTGTGCTATACAGTAGGTCTTTGTTAGTTATCTGTTTTTCATTTTGAATTTAAAAAGTCCTGGTAAAGTTGAATACTTTTCCTTACCTGTTTAAATTTTTTATCTTTTTTACTTTTGGACAATAGTCTTCTTGTGCCATTTCCCTAAGTATCATTAATGTCTTTGAGTTTTCTTTATCAATTTATTTAACAATATATTAATTCTTGTTCTAGAGAGTTAGTAGAATTTTTAAAGTCAGGCATAAAGCCAAAGAATATTTAAAGTCACTTGTTGGATTCCTTGGATAAATGTGTATAAAGAATAAAACTCCCTAGCTCTCTGAGAAAATTCTATGCATGGCTGACATACATGGTGGGGGCAAGGACAGATAAGATCAAAAAACCTGTCTTCAAAGATGGCCCAAAAGCCCACAGTGAGACACTCAAGTAATGCCTCTTGAGTATAAAATGGAAAAATAAAAGTAAAATAAGGTCAGAAAGGACAGCAGGTCCTTGATCCCTGGATTCCTTGAAAGGACACTGGATTCCTTGATCTCTATCCAGGAGTGGCTTCACTTCAAACAGGGACGCTGGCATATCAGCAGGCAAAGGACAGTGCAGGGCCCTGCCAGCATGCCGACATGCCCAAAAGATGCCGAACAAACCACCATGTCACAGGGGAGCTGACAGAGGAGGAAACGATCTTACTGGAGAAGGTTATTACCTCTAGGTATATGATATATGAGTAGCTGAACTAGATAGATTATTGATAATCTAATATAAAAGATCATTCTTTGCATTGTCAAAGGTTTGAGAAACAATGTGAAACATTCAATCCCATGGTTTTCATAATTCTGGCAATCCCAGGGCCAGATGGTGCCCCTGGAGAGAATCTCATAAAACCTCTTTCCCAGAGGTAAAGCGTGTCTCATTATTGAAACTCCTCTGGAATCAATTTTTAGTATCTGTCTCTCGCAAAATGAAAGTTAAGATCCATGAGCTTTATTGCTGTTGTTGTCCCGTCACTAAGTCGTGTCTGACTCTTTGCAACCCCGTGGACCGCAGCACGCCAGACTTTCCTGTCCTCCACTATTTCCCGGAGCTTACTCAAACTCATGTTCATTGAGTTGGTGACGCCATCCAACCATCTCATCCTCTGTCGCCCCCCTTCTCTTCCTGCCCTCAGTGAGTTGGCTTTTCACATCAGGTGGGCAAAGTTTTGGAGCTTCAGCTTTGGGATCAGTCCTTCCAATGAATATTTAGACTAGATTTCTTTTAGGACTGAATGGTTTGATCTCCTTGCAGTTCAAGGGACTCCCAAGAGTCTTCTCCAGCACCACAATTCAAAAGCATCATAACATCAGAAAAGGTAATTTTCCTTGAGATCAACTCTCTTTCACCGGTTTAAAAAAAAATGCCCTTTACATATGTCTACTCCTACTAGAAGTTTTGCTTGTGATGAATTGGACAGTTAGTAATTAGCAAGGCTTAACTATTTGCTTCACAAATACAGTACACTGACATGCAACCAAGTTTCCGGATGTGATGGTTCCTCTGGGTGACAGACTGTAAGTTGAGCAGGACAGGGCCCTCGGAGCAAAGGTGAGAGAGGAACCATACACAGATCAGGGCACCAAGGACCCTGAAGAAAGCTCAGGCCAAGTTGGAACAGTTGCTGCTAAAGACAGAATAAAGCTAAAACGTTAGGAATCCTAGCCTCCTACCTTAGTACTATAGGAAGACTCTGTCACCTAAGAAGTAAAGGCAAGAATTGCAGTGGAATGTCCTAGGCATTTATCATGACAAAAGAGAAAATGATTTCCCTGGAGAACTGTAAAAGCAAACCCTGAAGAGGCCTTCAAGTATAGAGGCTGCAGAAAATCTTAAATGTGGAAGAGCTCAGGGTTGGGGGCTGCCCATCCTCACTCGGAATGATCATGCTTCAGAGAATCCAAGACTGAAGATGCCTTTAGTAAGGTTCACTGTTGAATATGAAATAAAAATGCAAGTGCAGAAATAAGGCTAAGTGATGGTTTTCGGGAAAACAGTATCTTTCATAGAGGGTATATGCTCTGACCATGCAGATGTAATACAGCTAACAGCGATTAGGGTGGGGTTGAGGCGAGTATATACGGAAGACAAAACAAGCTGATTGTCTTCTGTGATAATTCCCATACTCCCAGGTACGAACTGGGAGTAAAAGAATATTACGTCAGATTAAATACTGTGTCAGAGAAGGTTTTAGCTAATTTTCAATAAGCCTCATATTAAGAAACCGAAAGATGGGACAAAGATATGATATCAAGCTGTTAGTATAAGTGTAGCCATTAGACCAAGACTAGAAATACTCCCAAACATCAAAGCATACAGAAGAGGCAGAAAATACAGGCAACATACGGAATAACTAACTACATAACTGTATCCATATACCTTTGAAAATATAACAAATATATATCAAGTGTATCAAGCATATATCAAATATATCAATCATTCAATACCTTTAACTGGCCTTTTCAAACAAGAGGTTTTTAATATTTCTGTAAACTGCTGTGAAGTGACTGCCTCCAAATATTATCAAATGAAAAGATAAAGTAGGAGACATTGCATCTAGCATGCTGTGTTCATCTAAAATATGGGCTTATGAATATAAATGCATATTTGCTGTTATTAAAATGAAGCAATATACATATAGTAAATATATGTACATATACCTATGTGTACAATATCATTATAATGTAAAATGCATATAATGCAAAAATGCAGGATGGAGCACAGGTAAAGAGGCTAGATCTCTCTGAACCTACCTTCTTTGATAGATTTGACTTTTGAATCATATTAATATTTACATAAATATAAAACCAACTGAATCAGACATATAGAAAACCCTAAAAGTAGCAATGAAAGTGAAACTAACATTGAGACAGCAATAAAGCCACACAAAGAGCAATAATTTAAAGTCATTTAAAACACAATAACTTAATGGCACATCCCTTGATAGCCATTCCCTAAGGATATAAAGGAACTGAAAAATAATATCAAGCGGTTTTCAATAATTGCATTGGTAGTAATATTGATATCATTATTCTAATTTTATTATGATGGGAAAAAGCAAATAGGTAATTACGTGTGCATCACCAGAGAGTTTTTCAGTCTAAGGAAAAAGGATATAAATATGAAATCAACAGTGAAGGTTCTGTGCTTCCCTGCAAAGAAGAGACCCCTCCCTCCTCAAACTTGCTTTGCGTGTAGGGACTGATGGTTGGGTCCCCCAACTCCCAGGAGGAGAGTCTGAAGCTTTCATGACCCAGATAACTGAGGCCCTAGGGGAGCAGGCAGCTTCTCACCAGGTCTGAAAAGGCTTGGGGGAGTGAGGAAAGGAGCCTGGCTTGGGGTGTCACTGGAGTTGGGAGGTGGGCCGGCAGGCAGGAATGTGGGGTGGCAGGCCCCTGCTGTTTGAAGGAGGGGGCCTCTGGCCTGAATTACCGGCTCCCTCAGAGGTGGGGCCGGTGCGGGAGGGCAGGGGGTGCAAAGGATGAGGCTTAAAACCCGTCAGCGTCAGGCATCATAATGATAGAGTCAGGCTCCTTCTTAAGTAAATTTTGAATTGGAAATGGCTGTATGAACTCATTCTTTTAAAGAGTTATTTATGGCTGTATTATTTCTTTTCAAATGTAAAAGAGAAGACATAATTCCTGAGATACTCCTTAAAAAAACCTTGAATTTACTCAAGGTAAATTACCTCCTAGGTTACTTCCTCTCAGTACTGTTTCCTATGGAAGGAAACCTGGTTTCCCTATGGAAATAACAGTAAAATCCATATCGGGGCAGGAATGGGGCAGGATGACCCTAGACTAATTTGTCACATCAATAAGCAAGGATGCTTCTCAGAGATGACTGGGGTCATGTCTAAAGGACCCGGGAGCCATGGTGAAGAGGCCCCCTCTACTCCAAGTGGGGAAACTTTTGTATTTAGCAAAAAAATAGCTACAGTAAATTGAAACACAAAACATAAATTCCTCACGTTTACAATGATTCTTTAAAAAATGAAAAAGAACGAAACTCACTGGACACCTTCAGAGGATGTAAGGAAACCAGTCCATTCTGGCAAAGCAAGGGAGGAGGCCAAGTGAAAACTTGTTTTTTCTTCCATGAGCTTGTCTCAGGGCAACCACGCAGCTGATTAGGGAACGTTTCTCTTGGGCATTCAGTAAATGCTCGGAGAAGGGAAATTGCAAAAGAATCTCACAACTCCGCAAATCCTTCATGAAAAACTACATCCAGGCAGTGATCGTGAAAGGCTACTCACATCTCAGAAAGAGACTGAGCTTTCTGTGCAAGCTGAGGACAGTAGACACCTGGATCTCCAAAGGGGTCTGGGAATGAGGTTTGGCCTCTGGATGGAGCTACCAGTGTCCGGGAAACTCGAGGGAGAGGGCTCCCTATTAAACAGCACCAGTGAGAGGCAGAGGTAAGATTCAGGGGTGAGCAACTCTGCAGATAAGGAACATGGTTTCTTCAATGTCCCGCAAGGAAACAAACAAACAAACAAAAAAAAAAAAACAAGGGGGCCGAAAGAACCTGTATATTTAAAGGAGCAGGTGAGAAGCCCTTGGATGCAGCTATGACAGAGTAAACGGGTCTCAGGCTCACTCCCACTGCCAACAGCTGTAAAATGGAACAAGATATCCGAGGCACTCTGCAGGAACTGGGCCATGGCCAGCTCAGGTTGCATCCTTGAGAAAGGAAGGACAGAGCTGGAGTCACGCTACCTCCCAGCCGCACTCCGATTTGTGTGGGGGTGCAGGGAGGTGAGACCAAGTGGAGAGGAGTCGTCTCACCGTCCTGAGGGAGCAGACTAGAGATCGGGGTGCTGAGAAGATGGAGGCGGGGTGTGGAGCAAGAGGAGGGGCCTTGTGCAGAAGGGTGGGCATGCAGACTCCTTGGCTAAGGGGCCTCAGCCAGGGGCTGGACTGCACACGTTCAGGGCAAGACTTTGCAAAACCTGATAGCTCTTGGAAAGAAGTTTGTCCACAGAGATTTCTATATCCAAGGAAAATACCCTGTTTTTAAAGTGGTGTATGTGTGTGTAAATAAAGACATTTTGAGATAAATACAAGCCCAGAGAACTAGCATGCATTCCCAAAACACCAGGAAGTGCAACTTTAAAACCACAACGAGATACTGTTGTTACACACCCACAAGAATGGTTAAAATTAAAGAGCCCGGGAACAGCCAAATCCACTCCTAGGCATTTGCCAAAGAGAAATGAAAACACTGCCACAAAAAGCTTGGTGTGAGTGGCTACATCCAAACCTGGGAGCAATCCAAACATCCATCAACAGGGTGTTTCCTGAGAGGCAGTGTTACAGTAGAGGGGATTCCCTGGTGGCTAAAGAACCTGCCTGCCAATGCAGGAGATGCAGGTTTGATCCTGGGTCCCAAAGATCCCCTGGAGAAGCAAATGGCAACCCACTCCAGTATTCTCGCCTGAGAAAACCCCTTGGACAGAGGAGCCTGGCGGGCTTCAGTCAATGGGGTTGCACAAGGACAGACTGAAGAACTTTCAGGGGTGATGGAAACCTTTTATAGTTTGATTAATGTGTTCATCACACAAATGGTTGTATTAGACAAAACAAGTATCTGTATGTCTTGGTATGTGAAAAATTTTACCTGAATTAAAAAAAAATTTTTTTTAATGGATGCAATTCTTGGGCTTTTTTAGAGTTGATTTAGAAAAATCAACAGTTAAGGACACATCCATAAGGCAGCTGGAGAAACTGGGTCGCTGAATGAATGTGTGATGGTATTAAGGAAATGCTTTTGATGTGATAATAGTATTATTATTGTGACAATAGTATTGTTATGTTAAAAGACTTCTAACTGCTAGAGACACACACTGCATGTTAATGGAGGAAGAGATAGGATGTGTGGGATTTATTTAAAAATAAACCACTGGAGGGCTTCCCTGGTGGCTCAGTGTTAAATCCTCCAATGCAGGAGACGGGTTCAATCCCTATTGTGGGAAGATCCCACAAGCCGAGGAGCAGTTAAGCCTGTATGCCACAACTATTCAGCCTGTGTTCTAGAGTCTGGGAGCCACACCTACTGAAGCTCGAGTGCCTTATCACCAGTGCTCTGAAACGAGAGAAGCCACTGCAATGAGAAGTCAGCACATCGCAACTAGAAAGTAGTCCCCACTCGCCACAGCTAGAGAAGAGCAACGAAGACCCAGCACAACCATAGATAAATAAAATTATTTTTAAAAAAAAACCCAGCTTATTTATTTTTTAAAAATAAACCAGTGGAGGTCAGAGGTGGAAGTGTCCTGGGGACATGGATGAATGCAGATGCCCGTGTACATCAATTGTTGAAGCAGGATGACAGGTACATGGGGGTTCATCATGTTACACTTATTGCCTCTGTAAGTTTAAACTTTTCCAGGACAACAAGTTTTAAAAATTAAGTGTAAGAATATCAGGAGGCATTTCATGGGCGGGCATGGGGTTCTTTGGCAGGGGTGGGGATGGGGGTGGAGCAGGCTAGGCGGAGATGCCAAAGAGACAGAGGGACCCCTGTGTGTTAAGTCTTAAGGGACCAGTTAAGACCCAGGGCTTCCTCACCAGGTAATTACTGGGCTCTGGGCGGGGTTCTGGAGCTGCCTCCTGCAGCCAGATGGGCCACATGACAAGCCTTGCTCCACCTATGCCTTAAATAAGCTTCTACTGAAATTTTTAAAGTACAGTTAAGCTCAGTTCAGTTGCTCAGTTGTGTCCAACTCTTTGTGACGCTATGAACTGTAGCACACCAGGCCTCCCTTCCATCATCAACTCCTGGAGTTTATCCAAAATCATGTCCATCGAGTCAGTGATGCCAACCATCTCATCCTCTGTCGTCCCCTTCTCCTCCTGCCTTTAATCTTTCCCAGCATCAGGGTCTTTTCCAATGAGTCAGTTCTTTGCATTAGGTGGCCAAAGGATTGGAATTTCAGCCTCAACATCAGTCCTTCCAATTAGTAGTCAAGACTGATTTCTTTTAGGAGGGACTGGTTGGATCTCCTTGCAGTCCAAGTCAAGAGTCTTCTCCATCACCAGGGATTAAAAGCAGCACTTATTCGGTGCTCAGCTTTCTTTATGGTCCAACTCTCACATCTATACAGGACTACTGTTCTTAAGTAAGCAACTATTGTACTTAAAAAAATTTTTTTTTTTACTTAAAAAAAGTACTTTACTTGAAAAAAAACTACTGTACTTGAGTTAACAATTACTGTACTTAAAAAAGATTTTTTTTTTACTTAAAATACGTTACTTGCTGTACTTAAGTAATTACTGTACTTAAAAAAGTTTTATTTACTTAAAAAAAGCACGACTTGTAAAAAAGACTACTGTACTTAAGCAGTTACTGCACTTAAAAAATACTATGAAAAATTTTAAAGTACAGTAACTGCTAGCATTTCAAGCAAAAATCTAGCCTTGGGGTTTTTCTTGAAAGCAAAAAAGAAGAAAAGAAAAATCGAATCAGGCCACCCGCATCAGGTCCGGCCGGCTCCCGACGTCTCCTGGAGCCAGTGGCCTGAGCGACCCTGGCCCCCAGCACCCTGGCCGCCCCTTCGCTGGTGGAGCCCGAAGCGGGGAGGACCAGCCCGCGCGGCGCCCCGAGCGCGATGGCCGGGGCTGCAGCGCCACCTGGCGACCAAGAGGGGCCACTGCGTCTTCGGGTAGAGACGCCGGTCCGGGCGCGAGCGCAGCCGCAGCCCCGCGGCCTGGGACGGGGACTCACGGGGACTCACTCCCCCCTCTGGGGGAGGACAGCTCCACGTCTCGGCGTTTGTGCCTGAGCTCATTGCACGTCTCGGAGCTGTGCTGGTCCGGGGGCGGGGGGCGCTGTAGACGCGGCTGCCTTGTGCCAGCGTGCGGGCTTGCCCTGTATCTCTCCCGGCAGGGAGAGGTGGGGAGACCCGGCGGGTCCTGTCCCTTGGATTTCCAGGAATCACGGGTTCTCCTCCCAAACAAACCCAAACCTAGTGCTGCCGGAGTAGGACTGATGCGGATAAAAACCGTTATCCACCGAAAAACTCTGAACGCTGTTAGGTGCCAGTCTGCTCCAAAATACTAGGGAGAAATGCCTTTGGCTGTCTCACGAAGACTTTGCATCATTATTGCAGTGATTCTTTTGAATAATTTGCCACTGCTGTAATGATACATTATTGTCTGAAAATTTTAACCATTTCTTAAAAAACAGTTTGTAAACTTGAGACATATCTGCCCGATTCTGTGTTGTAGGCATATATGAAGTGTCTACTGAATGCCAGGCAGTGTGTTAAAAGGGCAAATATGACGGTCTGTGTTGCAAACAGGCACCCGGCCTGCAGGGGAGTTACCCGAGAGGCCATGAATGGGGTGCGATGGACTAGAACGCGCTATGGCGGAGCCTGTGTGTTATTCAGAGGGCTGGACTAGTGCGCCATCTAGATAGTCAGACAGCAGCGCTGTGCTGTCGCTCAGTCCTGTCCGACTCTTCGCTATCCCATGGATTGCAGTCAGCCAGGCTTCTCTGGCCATGGGGATTCTCCAGGCAAGAACAGTGGAGTGAGTTATCATACCCTCCTCCAGGGGATCTTCCCAACCCAGGGACCAAACCCAGGTCTACCAACTGAGCCACCAAGGAAACCCAAGAATACTGCAGTGGGTAGCCTATCCCTTCTCCAGAGAATCTTCCTGAGCCAGGAATCAAATTAGGGTCTCCTGCATTGCAGGCAGATTCTTCATCAGCTGAGCTACCGAGGAGGCCCAGTCAGACAGCAGCAACCACCCCAAAGATAACACGAGGGTATGTGCACAAGAACAAACCCAGTTCTGGTTAACTTCCATTTCCGTGCAGCTGAGAGTGTTCTCCAGGTAACTTTGCAGAGAGGCTGAATTGAGAGAAGTGTGCAGGATGTTAGACTGTCTTCCTCGCTTACTGCCTGGAGTTCTGAGTCAGTTAACATGATGGCCGTTTTTATCAAGGGCCTGTTCTGTATCAGGCCTCTGCTCATCATTGCAGGTTTCTCAGTGTCCTGGAAACTGGTTATTCCCGCCAGGGTCAGGACCGTGTGAGATCCTGGGGTGCAAAATGTAAGGAAGCGCTTGTGTTACCCGATACGAGTTCTTGTGCGCACTGTACAGTGAGGCCAAACAAACCCTCAGAGCTTGGAGCAGAGAAAGGTTTACTGCAGGGCTAGGCGAGGAGACAGGCGGCTCATGTCCCAAAGCCCTGTCCTGAATGTACAACCTGGCAGGTGAAAATGTTTCCAAAATTCAGCCTCTGTACACTGCTGATTGATTAAATCTCGGAGACAGTTTTGGTTAAAGTTGGGCTTCCCCAGTGGCTCAGTGGTAAAGAATCTGCCTGCAATGTAGGAGACACAGAAGATGCAGGTTCAATCCTTGAGTTGGGAAGATTCCCTGGAGACAGGAAATGGCAACCACTCCAGTATTGCTGCCTGGGAAATCCCAATCCATAGGGTCGCAGAAGAGTTGGACCCAGGACTCCACAACAACCACAACAGCAGAAAGAAAGAGCTTTATTGCTTTGCCAGGCAGAGAGGACCAAAAACTGTATGACCACCCCTGGAGCAAGTACTGCGGAGTCTTAGAGTGTTCAAAGGGCAGGGTGTGGCCGCTTCGCGGACAGTCTTCTGATTGGCTGGTGGTGAGGGTAGGGTGTGGCCACTTTGCGGACAGTCTTCTGATTGGCTGGTGGTGAGGGCAGGGTGTGGCCACTTCGCGGACAGTCTTCTGATTGGCTGGTGGTGAGGTAGCTGTGAGTCAGCATCAGCAACCTTCTGGTTCCACCCAGTGTGGGGCCTACACGTTTGTGGGCAACACACAGTTAACTTCTCCCACATGGTGGGGATTTCCGTACTGCTGAACAGCTCCAAAGACAATGAATGGCTCAGAACGTTACCTATAGCCCTTGAGGAGGAGCTAAGCTCCTTCAGTCCAGTTCAGTTCAGTCGCTCAGTCGTGTCCGACTCTTTGCGACCCCATGGACTGCAGCACGCCAGGCTTCCCTGTTCATCACCAACTCCCAGAGTTTGCTCAAACTCATGTCCATCGAGTTGGTGATGCCATCCAGCCATCTCATCCTCTGTCGTCCCCTTCTCTTCCCACCTTCAATCTTTCCCATCATGAGGGTCTTTTCCAGTGAGTCAGTTCTTCTCATCAGGTGGTCAAAGTATTGGAGTGTCAGCTTCAGCATCAGTCCTTCCAGTGAATATTCAGGACTGATTTCCTTTAGGATGGACTGGTTGGATCTCCTTGAAGTCCAAGACTCTCAAGAGTCTTCTCCAACACCACAGTTCAAAAGCATCAATTCTTCAGCGCTTAGCTTTCTTTATGGTCCAGCTCGCACACCTTGACTTTGTTTAATGGCTAAAGTGTCATTCTTTTGCCTTGCTTGGCTCTTTTCCTCTCTTTCAGCATTTTCTCACTTCTCTGATTACATTTATTCTTTGACTAAAGATTTTTTTACAAACGAAAAGGCAGGCAGAGGGCATGGGTGGACATCTATTCTGGGCAGGCCTCCTAGGATGCGGCTCCATTACAGAGGCTTCTGCAGTGGACAGGGACTGGCTTGCTCATGACCAGCAGCCCTGCCCAGTGGGGAACTGGCCCTCACCCTTTGCTCACCCCTCCACCGAGACCACACTGCCTCTTGGCACTTGTCACAGATTGAAGCTCTGATTCACATATTGTTTGATACAAATACTGATGCCGATCATGTTGGAAGTCAGGGCAGGGTCTCCTATCTGTCGTAAGCCAGCCAGGACAGTCCCTGGTTTCCTGTGCTATCTCAATATCCTTTGTGACAATCTGGTGGGAGAAGAATCATCTCTGTTTGGGAGAAAGATGTGGAACATGTATACAACGGAATATTACTCTGCCAGAACAAAAGAATGGAGTAATGCCATTTTCAGCAACATGGATGGACTTGGAGACTGTCATACCAAGTGAAGTAAGTCAGAAACAGAAAGGCAAATATCATGTGATATCATTTACATGGTCTTCCCTGGTGGCTTAGCCATAAAGAATCCACTTGCAATGCAGGAGCTGCAGGAGGCCTGTGTTCGGTCCCTGGGTCAGGAAGCTCTCCTGGAGAAGAAAATGGCAACCCACCCCAGTATTGTTGCCTGAGAAATTCCATGGACGGAGGAGCCTGGAGGGCTACAGACTATGGGGTCGCAAAAAAGTCGAAGATGACTCAGCGACTAAACAACCATGACAAAAATCAAGTACGTGGAATCTAAAATATGACACAAATGAACTTATCTGTGAAACAGAATCACAGTCATAGGGAACAGACTGGTGGTTTCTCAGGGAGAGGGGGGTTGGCGGAGAGATGGAGCAGGAGCTTGGGGTCCGCAGACGCAAAGTATTGTAAACAGGATGGATGAACATCAAGGCCCTACCGTACAGCGCGCAGAACTCTGTTCAGTGTCCTATGATAAACCACAATGGAAAAGAATTTTTAAAAAATTCTCCCCCTTAGATAGCTGGAGATCTGAGGCTCAGAGGATGAGGTGACTTGGTCTTGGGGCACACAGGCCATCTGCCTCAAAGCAGGAGACGCTCGGGTCTTTCTGTGGTTCCATCTCTCCGGACACCCTCTCTGCAGCCACTGTGTGCAGGACTCTGTCTTCACATGTTGCCGAGTGAAGGAGACGGCCACCGCCTCGTTTGCTTTTTGTGGAGATGCTGCTGCTCTTAAGGCCTGTCAAAGGGTGTGATGAAGCAGTCAAGGGTGTGGAGAGACCCACAGCAAGTGCTGAGATTACCCTGCTCCCGGTGAGTGAGACGAGGACCCAGGAGAAGCAGAGCCTCTGGAGTCAGGGCTGTGCTCTTCGTCCTGGGGTCCACCTGCTTCGGAGACTCAGGGAAATGCGATTGGAGCAGGGAAGCCCGCTGTTTCGTGGATGTGACGCAGGCACCCAGAAGCTCAGAACATCCCACTTGGTGGTGGTGTTCAGTCGCCAAGTCGTGTACGATTCTTTGCGACCCCATGGACTGCATCACGCCACCCCTCACCATCTCCCGGAGTTTGCCCAAGCTCATGTCCTTTGAATCAGTGATGGCATCCACCTTCTCATCCTCTGTAACCCTCTTTTCCTTTTGCCTTCAATCTTTCCCAGCATCAGGGTTTTTTTTTTTCCCCATGACTTGGGTGTTCACATCAGGTGGCCAAAGTATTGGAGCTTCATCTTTAGCATCAGTCCTTCCAATGAGTATTCAGGGTTGATTTCCTTTCGGATGGACTGGTTTGATCTTGCTGTCCGAGGGACTCTCAAGAGTCTTCTCTAGCACCACAGTTTGAAGCCATCAGTTCTTTGGCACTCTGCCTTCTTTATGGTCCAATTCTCACATTTGTGCATGACTACTGGAAAAGCCATAGCTTTGACTATACAGACCTTTGTCTGCAAAGTGATGCCTTTGCTTTGTAATACACTGTCTAACGTTGTCATAGCTTTTCTTCCAAGTAGCAAGTATCTTTTAATTTCATGGCTGCCATCAACATCCACAGTGATTTTAGAGCCCAAGAAAAGGAATTCTGTTATTGCTTCCACCTTTTACCCCTCTACTTGTTTGAGACTTAACCACATTCTGAAAATTTTGGAAATACTATTTTTTCATTATTAAAGTTTGCTTATAATTGGATGTTGATTCAAATGAGAAATAATGACCAAGTTCATTTCTAAATAAATGTTATAAAAATGATAAACATTCAGTTTTTCTTTTATTGAATTCTGCATAATATCTGCAGATCTCCTTTTAGAATGATAATGCATCTCTGTGGATTAGCAGCAGCTTTAGCGGCTGACGAACTGGGCTTTGGAAGCTGTGGACCAGGGCTTACCACCCTTCCTCTCCTCTTAACACAGTGCTAATAATTTTCACAAGACACTGATGATAATACTGACATTGTGGGTTTATTTTGAGACTTACATGAGATAAAACATGTTAAGTGGGTGTTATGGACTGAACTGTGTCCCACTCCAACCCAGAGTCACAGGCTGAAGTTTTAACTCCCAGTACCTTAGAATGTGGCTATATTTGAAGATAAAGGCTAAAGAGATCATGTATGCTAAAATGAGATTATCAGGGTGGGCCTTAATCCACTGAGGAAGAGGCTGAGCCAAATGATGCCCAGTTGTGGGTGTGTCTGGTGGTGAAAGTAGAGTCTGAGGCCGTAAAGAACAATATTATATAGGAACCTAGAATGTTAGGTCTGTGAATCAAGGTAAATTAGAAGTGGATAGGAATGGGTGACTTTAATTCAGATGGCCATTTTATCTACTGCTGCGGTCAAGAATCCCTTAGAAGAAATGAAATAGCCCTCATAGTTAACAAAAGAGCCCAAAATGCAGTACTTGGGTGCAATCTCAAAAATGACAGAAAGATCTCGGTTCATTTCTAAGGCAAACCATTCAATGTCACAGTAATCCAAGTCTATTTCCCAACCACTAATGCTGAAGAAGCTGAAGTTGAAGAGTTCTATGAAGACTTACAAGAACTTCTAGAACTAACACCAAAAGAAGATTTTTTTTTTCATCATAGGGTACTGGAATGCAGAAGTAGGAAGTTAAGAGATACCTGGAGTAACAGGCACGTTTGTTCTTTGAGTACAAAATGAAGCAGGGCAAAGGCTAAGAGAATTTTGCCAAAAGAGTGCACTGGTCATAGCAAGTACTCTCTTCCAACAACACAAGAGATGACCCTACACATGGACATTACCAGATGATCAATACCAAAATCAGATTGATTATATTCTTTGTAGCTGAAGATGGAGAAGCTCTATACAGTCAGCAAAAACAAAACTGGGAGCGGACTGTGGCTCAGATCATGAACTACTTCTTGCAAAATTCAAACTTAAATTGAAGAACGTAGGGAAAACCACTAAGCCATTCAGGTGTGACCTAAATGAAATCCTTTGTGCTTATACAATGAAAGTGACAAGTAGATTCAAGGGATTAGCTCTGGTAGACAGAGTGCCTGAAGAACTACGGGCAGAGGTTCATGACATTTTACAGGATGGTGGTTTAGTCACCAAGTTGTATCCGACTCTTGCAACAACATGGTCTGTAGCCCGCCAGGCTCCTCTGTCCCTAGGATTCTCCAGGCAAGAATACTGGAATGGGGTGCCATTTCCTTCTCCAATTGTATAGGAGGTGTTGATCAAAACCATCCCCAAGAAAAAGAAATGCAAAAAAGGCAAAATAGTTGTCTGAGGAGGCCTTACAAATAGCTGAGAAAATAAGAGAAGAGTAAGGCAAAGGAGAAAAGGAAAGTTATAGTCATCTGAATGCCGAGTTCCAAAGAATAGCAAGGAGAAATAAGAAAGACTTCTTCAGTGAGCAACGCAAAGAAATAGAGGAAAACAACAGAATGGGAAAGACTAGAGATCTCTTCAAGAAAATCAGAGACAACAAGGTAATATTTCATGCAAAAATGAGCACAATAAAGGGTAGAAATTGTGTGAACCTAAAGTAGAAGATATTAAGAAGAGGTGGCAAGAATACACAGAAGAACTATACAAAAAAGGCCTTAATGACCCAGATAATTGCAACGGTGTGATCACTCACCTAAAGCCAGACATCCTGGAATGCCAAGTCAAGTGGGCCTTAAGAAGCATCACTATGAACAAAGCTAGTAGAGATGATAGAATTCCAGTTGAGCTATTTCAAGTCCTTAAAAGATGATTCTGTTAAAGTGCTGCACTCAATATGCCAGTAAATTTGGAAAACTCAGCAGTGGCCACAGGAATGGAGAAGGTCAGTTTTCATTTCAATCCCAAAGAAGGGCAATGACAAAGAATGTTCAAATTACCATATATTTGCACTCATTTCACATGCTAGCAAGGTAATGTTCAAAATCCTGCAAGCAAGACTTCAACAGTAGGTCAACTGAGAATTTCCAGATGTACAAACTGGATTTAGAAAAGGCAGAGGAACCAGAGATCAAATTGCCAACATCCACTGGTTCACAGAAAAAGCAAGAAAATTCCAGGAAACATCTACTTCTGCTTCAGTAAGCATGTTAAAACCTGTTGACTGTGTGGATCACACAAACTGGAAAATTCTTAAAGAGGTGGGAATACCAGACCACCTTACAGGCTTCTTGAGAAACCTGTATGCAGGTCAAGAAGCAACAGTGAGAACTGGACATTAAACAATGGGCTGGTTCAAAATTGAGAAAGAAGTACATCAAGGCTGTATATCGTTACCCTGTTTATTTAACTTATATGTAGAGTATATCGTGCAAAATGCTGGGCTGCATGAATCACAAGCTGGAATCAAGATTGCCGGGAGAAATATCAATAACCTCAGATATGCAGAGGACACCACCCTTATGGCAGAAAGCAAAGGGGAACTAAAGAGTCTCTTGATGAAGGTGAAAGAGGAGAGTGCAAAAGCTGGCTTAAAACTCAACATTCTTAAGTGAAGATCACAGCATCTGGTCCCATCACTTCATGGCAAATAGATGGGGAAAATTGGAAACAGTGACAGACTTTATTTTCTTGGAGCCTGCAGGCTCCAAAATCACTGCAGACGTGACTGTAGCCATGAAATTAAAATACACTTGCTTTTTGGAAGAAAGCTATGACAAACATAGACAGCATATTAAAAAGCAGAGACATCACTTTGCCTACAAACGACTACATAGTCAAAGCTATGGTCTTTCTGGTAGTCATGTATGGATGTGAGAGTTGGATCATAAAGAAGACTTTTTATGACAATTGATGCTTTTAAGCTGCGGTGTTGGAGAAGACTCTTGAGAGTCCCTTGGACTTCAAGGAGATCCAACCAGTCCATCTGAAAGGAAATAAACCCTGGATATTCATTGGAAGGACTGATGCTGAAGCTGAAGGTCCAATACTTTGGCTACCTGATGCAAAGAGCCAACTCATTTGAAAAGACCCTGATGCTGGGAAAGATTGAGGGCTGGAGGAGAAGGGTGCGACAGAAGGTGAGATGGTTGGATGGCATCACTAACTCAATGGACATGAGTTTGAGCAAGCTCCAGGAGATACTGAAGGACAGGGCAGCTTGGTGTGCTGCAGTCCATGGAGTTGCAAAGACTCATACATGACTGAGAGGCTAAACAACAGCAATAACAAATGAAGAATACAGTCACTGAGGCCCGGTACACATGTCCTTGTTAACATGCATATATCCTCATGATTTCAGGGTTACAGCGTGTTCTTGGCTTCTGCAGGGAACAAGAGTCCACAGATAATGTCCTAGGAATCAGGAGGACCCAGACGCAGCCCTTGACTCCAGGAAAGTCCACATCTCCATTGTTAACTCAATCTGCTGGAGCTGAGCTCACGGGAAGCTTGCTTGGAAGAGCTGTGGCCATAATTAGAACAACCCCTCCCTCTTCTCGATGGGCTCCTGTCTTAGGATGGAGACCCCATGCCTGCTTCTCTGGTAGTTGGAGGTTTTGTTCCATTTACTGGGATCTCAGAGGAAGGGCTTGTTCGAGCTGGAATTAAACAGACACAGCAGGTGCTACTTCTAAGAAGTTCTACACATTTTTTCCCCTTAATCAATTATTTGTTGTTCCCCACAGTGGTGCCTGATGCTTGAGATGTTCCGGGGTGGATGTGGAAAGAAGAGAATTTACCCCGGCGTGTTGCTGACTTCTGCCTCGGGCCACATGAATGAGTAGGTGAATGGATGGGACGATAATATAAGGACAACAATAATAATGTTAATGACATAGCATTTAGGAGGCCCTTCCTATGTGAGCTGAGTACCGTAGAGATAAGTGTTTCTCAACTCTGGGATCCCATTAGAATCCCCTGGAAAGCTTTAAAGGGGAAAGTCTGAACTCTATCCCCAACCAGCTTAATGTAGAGCCTTTGATTTCATGACAAAAGACTCTCAGTCTGAGAGTCACCAAGGTGGATTTTATCGTCTCAGCTTCACAAAAAGCCTGAGATCAGTTTCCAGGTGAGTTAATGGCACTAACAGCCCCTTCATCTCAGGGGTAATTGAAATACCATTGCAATTCTTTTTAATTTTAACCAAGTCCAACTTAGCGATTTTTTTTCTTTAAAGAATCTTACTTACTTGTTAATTACTATGGCCACCTGATGCGATGAGCTGACTCATTAGAAAAGCCCCTGATGCTGGGAAAGATTGAGGGCAGGAGGAGAAGAGGATGACAGAGGATGAGATGGTTGGATGGCATCACCGACTCAATGAACATGAGTTTGAGTAAACTCCAGGAGTTGGTGATGGACAGGGAGGCCTGGCGTGCTGTGGTTCATGGGGTCGCAAAGAGTCAGACACGACTGAGCGCCTGAACTGAACTGAACTGATTGTTATTTCGGCTGGGCTGGGCCTTCGTTGCTGTATCCTGGCTCCTCTTCGTGGCGTGTGCAGGCTTCTCACTGCGGAGGCTCCTGTCGTGCAGCACGGGCTCTCGGGACGTGGGCCTGCGCAGCTCTGGCCCGCGGGCTCCAGATGCTGGCTCCGTGGCCGTGGCACCCGGGCTGAGCTGCTCCGAGGGAGGCGGGAACTTCCCAGACCAGGGATCGAAGTGGTGTCTCCTGCGTGGCAAGACGGAGTCGCAACCACTGGACCGCCAGGGAAGCCCCTCAAGAATCTCATTTTTATACCAAGACCTCTTGTGCTGGTTTTGAGCCTAAACATATGCACCTTTCTCTGTCTTGTTTGCTCAAGTTACTTGGTCCTGTCAGACTCCTTGCGACCCCGTGGACTGCAGCCTGCCGCTTCCTCTGTCCATGAATCTCCAGGCACGAATACTGGAGTGGGCAGTCATTTCTTACTGTCTCAGGCTGGCAGATTCTAGGATCTGCTCTTAGATTTGTGAGCCGAGTGACTTTTTGGCAAAGTCTTCATTCGGGAGCACCAGTGACTTCACGGCATCCTGAGGTCCTCTCTGTTTTCTTCATTCCTGACCCTGGAGCAACACTGGAGGCCTTTCTCCCTGAGATGCTCTTGTCCTAGAACGTCCGTCCCCCACCCCAGCTCCGCCTCTTTTCCACATCAGGTGCCTTTACCTCCTGCCTTTCGTGACTTCGTCGCAAAGCTGTCCCTTGTGGGCACCCCACCGCCTACCCGAGACCCCGAGACCCTGAGACCCCGAGACCCCGAGACCCCGGCGCCTCTGCCCCCTGCAGATCTGGAGGCTGCAAACCCAAGGCCCAGTTGTCCGCGGGGCTGGCTCCCCCTGGGCCTCTCCCCTGGCCTTGCGGACACCTTCTCGCTGTGTCCTCACACGATCTTTCCTCTGGGCATGAGTTCCTGGCTCTTTTCCTCTTCTTATAGGGACACCAGTCCTGTGGGATCAGGACCTGTAGCCGTGAGGGTTAATTGTGAGTCCAGATCCGTTTCTGTGATTTCCCCGCCTTTGCTATTACAGGCACACAGAGCAGCCTGCCTCAGGGAGCCCCGCCCGCCCCCTTCGACCCACCCTTGGGCTGGGGCGCCCTGGTGTGGCTCGGAGGGAGATAGCCTGACCCTGCCCACCTGCGAAGGCTTGTAAGGAAGTGAAACTAACACATCCCCCTCTCTGAGGCTTGCCATTTTAGGAGATATTTGCAAGAATTAAACGGTTCTTTTTATTTTGTTTCCTCACCTACCCCCATCTCTGATCCCTAAAAGAACCTGCCTTCCAGGCCCCACAAGATGGCTATTTTGAGGCGCTAGCCTGCCCTCTTGGTTAGCCAGCTTTCCAAATAAGGTCGTCTTCCTCACCTCAACACTTCGTCTGGGACGTACTGGCAAACTGGGACTCTTGGGTAGCAGACCACTCTAATGACCTCCTGTGTCTGATTCCCTCCAAGTGCAGTCACATTCCGAGGAACTGGGGTTAGGGCTTCAGTGCTGCGTTAACAGGACCCAATTCTGCCCGTAACTGACCTGAGACAGCTGAGGGGCCCCTGGGGTGGTGGCAGTGGGGGGACTGGGTGGCTCTGCTCGGGGTGGAGGGTTTGCGGGGTCCAGCCTGCAGACTGCCGGAGAGAAGCCTGCCGTGTCGGGACGGTCCAGGCGCTTCTTGAGCTTGGTGGGGGCAGCAGGATGACTCGTGAGGGGACCCTCGTGCGGGGCCCAGCCAGCAGACCACGCCGCTCTGAAGACAGGGCTCCAGGGACTGGGGTGGGGAGGGGATAAGCTTGACTCTCCGCCAGACTCTGGGTATCCTCTTTATTCTGCACTAGTCACCTGGCTTCCTCCCCATCGTTGCCTTTCCCTTTTCTTCGAAACCAGACGAGAGCAAGTAAGCCCGGGTGTAGGTGTTTACCGTCTCCTGCCCGGCCTGCCCCCCGTCCTCATCCCAGCTTGTGGCCGACCCCTGCCTTGGCCTGACTCTGGATTTCGTGTGTCGGAAGCCGATCCTGGTCCCAGCTCTTCCAGCTAAGAAGCGGGACTGAAGGATCTTACCTGAGTTCTGGGTGTAAGGTTTTTGAGAAACTACTTATTATTTTCCATATTCACAAACTCCTCAACACTTATTCTCTCTCTCTCTCTCTCTACACACACACACACACACACACACACACACACATGCAAAATCACCATCCCAACAGGTATAAGGCTCGTCAAAGGATGAATGCATAAAGAAAATTTGCTATATGCAAACAGTGGATTATTATTCAGCCTTAAAAACAGAAGGAAGTAAAAAAAAAGATAGAAGGAAATCAGATTCTTTACCCATATAGGTTATTACAGCATATTGAGAATCTGAAAAATAATGATTATAGAACTGAATCACTTTGCTGTCCACCTGGAACTAACACAACATTGTAAATCAGCTGTTGCCATTGTTGTTTGGTTGCTAAGTCCTGTCCCACGGTTTCGACCCCATGGACTGTAGCTCACCAGTCTCCTCTGACCATGGGATTTCCCAGGCAAGAATACTGCAGCGGGCTATTTCCTTCTCCAGGTGATCTTCCCAACCCAGGGGTCGAACCCACGTCTCTTGCAATGGGAAATAGACTCTTTACCACTGAGCCACCAGGGATACCCCGGACTGTACTCTAATTTAAAATAAGCTAGAAGCCCCGAGGCCAGGGGCCTGCAGAATGAGCATTTGTTATAGAAAAGGCCCTCATAAAAGTTTACATTTTTCGAGCTCTGTGTTCGGCTTCAACTTGCTCCTAATTGCTCGGGCGATGGGTGTAATAGCAAAGCAGGAGATAATGATGGAGGAGGCCATTAGCTGAAAGGCAGTCTGTGTGCCAGCGTGGAAGGAGGCGAGTCTCCCCTCCTGGAGTCGAAACCCCTTTGTTCTGCAACAGGAAACCCCTCATGACCTGAAGGCAGCATCAGTTTTAGACCCGGAGCTCTCAGGCGAGTGCAGCTGAAGCTCAGTGACTGCTCTGCGGCTGTCTCTCCATCAGGAGGACACATCCACCGAGGCGATCTCCTCGGTAAACACAGACCCTGAGTTTATCATCTGCTCTCAGGCAACTGATAGGGGGGCTGTTTTCCTCCTGCCTTTTCACACCAGCTAAATCACAACCAGGGCTTTTCAGAGCTCAACAAACCCTCATTATTAAAAACAAAAGTCATTAGCTTCGACGCCAGACAGTAAATCAATGTGAAGACTTGGATGGCTCCGAGAAGGGAGATCTCTGCTTCCTGGGTCCAGGAGAAGCCCTGACCCAGGGCTGACCCGTAAGCGGACCCTCCAGTGGGGACCACTGGGGTGTGCCTGTGAATGGGCACCCTCCGGCTGGGGTTTGAAGTGGTTGCCTGTGTGTGTGCTGAGTCGCTTCAGCTGTGTCCAACTCTTTCCGACCCTGTGGACTTTAGCCTGCCAGGATCCTCTGTCCATGGGATTCTCCAAGCAAGAACACGGGAGCGGGTTGCCTTGCCCTCCTCTGGGGGATATTCCTGACCTGGGATTGAACCCCTGTCTCCCATGTCTCTTGCATTGGCAGGCAGGTTCTTTACCACTAGCATCACCTGAAATTGTCGCATCTCCAGGTAAAGGTGGACCATTGAGTAGGCTTCCTTGATTGACGCCATTAAGCTTATGAAGGCTATTCCCCCTTCAGGTCCTGCAAGTTCACAGGCAGAGAAATAGAAAATGGAAGGAACAGAAAAATGAAATGCAGCTGAAATGAGTGAGAGAAATTCACGTCTACACTCCCGCTTTCTCCTTTCTCCTCTTGCAGAGCCTCCTCCCATCTCTCATGTTCCTTCTCTCCTTTGTGATGTTCCTTCCTTTCTGCAGCCCCAGGTTTGGATTAATTGCTGCTATTTCAGGTTTCACACAGTGTACGTGCTTCCTCTTAGCCTGAGCAGAGATGGGTGCCTGGTAGGTACATAACTGCGACTGTTAGATGAGCAAGAACATTGGCGTCTGAATCTCTGGATGACTTTGGGACACTCCCGCCTGGCATTCTAGAACTGCTCCGAACCAGCTGCTTCAGAGCAGACGGCAGGTTTTGTTCTCTCTGGACCTCAGTTTTCTGTCTTCAAACCTTGATGTGTGTGCGTGTGTGTGTGTGTTTTAATTTTTAATTTTTTTATTTTAAAGATTTTTTTTTTGATGTGGCCACTTTTAAAGTCTTACTGAGTTTGTTCCAGTGTGCTTCTGTTTTATGTTTTGGGTTTTTTGCTCTCCAGGTATGTGGGATCTTGGCCTCCTCACTAGGGATCAAATCCGTACCTCCTCTATTGGAAGGCAAAGTCTTAACCACTGTACTCACAGGGATGTTCCCCTTGATGTGGTTAAAATTATTTTTCTTCATTGTCTGTAAAGTCCTTTATTCAAACTAATAAAAGCAGGAATGTGTTTTGAGTGGGGTGAGGGGATAGAGGGGTCAGGAAGACGACCTCAGCCCTGTAGCTCTGATCCACCTTGGAGGCCCACGGGGTCCAGGTTGTTCTGAAGATCCTCGGCGGTTCTGCACTCACTGGCCTGGAGGCTTACGTCCACCAGCTGCTCCATCAGTTCTGTCTCAGGCCATTTGCTTCCTCCGGCTCGTTGTGCTCATTTGAGGGGCCGATACTCACCTGGCTGCCGCTCTTCCAGGCCAGCCGTCTATGATTCTGTGAGTGATTCTGCGGGGGGGCCGGGGAGGGGTTGGCAATCATCCTGCCGAGGGTGCCCCGCCCTGGCCTCTCTGCATCCCTCGGGTCGCCCCTCATCTCGCTGTCATCCTGCCAGTGGTCACCCACCCTCGGAGCTGCAGGTCCAGACACCTCACAAGCTCTTTTCTTTCCTTCTGACCCCTTGTCTCTCTTCCATTGCACGAGTCATGAACACAGCTGCCAGACGGAGCCTTTGCAAAACAACGTTTGCCCACCCATCACATTCCTCCTTAGAAAGTTTAACCCCTTCCCCACATGCCCCAGTAACCATAAAATGAAGCCTCAGTTCTTGGCATGGCATTTAGAGCTAAGCACATTCCAGTTGGAAAAGATCCTGATGCTGGGAAAGGTTGAGGGCAGAAGGAGAAGAGGGTGAGAGAGGATGAGATGGTTGGATGACATCACTGATTCAACGGACATGAGCTTGGGCAAAATCCAGGAGATGGTGAGGGACAGGGAAACCTGGCGTGCTGCAGTCCCATGGGATTGAGAAGAGGCGGATACGGCTTGGCTACTGATCAATGTTCTAGTTACCACCCATCTTCCCAGTTCTGCCCCTTAAGGGTGCTCAGCCACCACTATCACCTGCACTGGGCTGGCTTGCTGGCTTCCTTCCAAATTGTGAGGAGGAAGGAAACAGAGGAAGAAAGAAAGACACATGGGTAAAAACAGGAGGGACAGGAGTTGGAATCTCTGCTGCCTTGACTCTGGCCCTCTCTCCCAGGACCCACTCTCCCTGCTGGAGGACAGAGAGCTCCCATCCCCCACTCATTTCTTCCACCAGTGGTAGAGTTTCTGGAACTCAGGATTTGGTTCAAAAAAAAAAAAAAAAAGAAAGAAAGAAAATCCCTTAGGATAATGGCAGAATTGTGGTGATCAAATGAGCTAATCAGGATTTGCGTTAGTTGCTCAGTCATGTCCAGCTCTTTGCGACCCCATGGATTGTAGCCCACCAGGCTCCTCTGTTCATGGAATTCTCCAGGCAAGAATACTGCAGTGGGTTGCCATTCCCTTCTCCAGGGGATCTTCCTGACCCAGAGATCGAACTCAGGTCTCCTGCATTGCAGGCAGATTCTTTACCATCTGAGCCACCATGGAAACTTGATGGGGATTTACTAATAATTTATTAACAATCTCAAAGTGTATATCAGTGTGTCTTGGTCTGTCCTATAGAAGCTAGACCATGATGGAATGAACGGATGTGGTTAAATACACCTGCCACCCCCCTACCCCACCCGACCCACAGCATGCTGGAACACCACGTGTGTGGTAAGTGGACATAGCTGATATTAGCCAGGGGTGTCGCCTCATGAAGGATCACGCATTTCAGCAAGTATTTACTGTCCATCTTTGGTTCCCAAAGTGCCATCTGGACCCTTAGGGAAGCCACAGTGAATGGTGCAAGAGAGGGCTGTGTGGCCTCCTGTGAGTTGCTGAACCTCTCTGAACCTCAATTTTCTCACTTGCAAAAGGGGAAAGCCTTAAACTGGTTGACACAAGTGAACCTCATAATCCACAAGAGTTTCACTTTCTGCCTCCTTTAAGCCAAATCTCCCTCTGGTTCTCTGCCCAGAATCCCCCCCGGCACTCTTCTTTGGGATCCACAAATTCCTAGGCTCTGAGCCTGGACAGGGGCGACTGGCCTCGGGGACAGAGAAGGTGGAGGGAGAAAGTCCAAGGGAAAGAAGGACTTTAGGCTAATGCGGCTGGGACTTCCCTGGGGCTCCAGCGGTTCAGACCTTGCCTTCTAGTGCAAGACGCGCAGATTCAGTCCCAGGTCGGGGAGCTGAGACCCCACATGCCTGGAGGCCCAAAAGCCAAAAGCATAAGACCGAAGCAGTGTTGTAACAAATTCAACTAAGACTTTTAAAAAGGAAAACGAATGAGTCTCCTGTGTGGCTGGGCTGTGGGGAATCCCACGTGAGGGCCTGGTCACCAGCCGGGGTTCTAAGGTCCAGGGAACTTCTGACTGCCAGCAATTAAGGCAGCACCTGAATTTTTTGTTTATTTACTTATTTAGTTGGCTGAGCCGGGTCTTAGTTGCAGAAAGTGGGGTCTTTTAGTTGTGGCATATAGGATCTAGTTCCTTGACCAGTTTTGAACTGGGGCACCCTGCTTTGGGAGCATGCAGTCTTAGCCACTGGACCACTGCAAGTCCTCTGAATTTTTATGTGAGAAAATAGATCACTATTTTTCCCAACTTATAAGATAACATTATTCACATTTAGATGGAATAATCACTTAATTCATTTAAAAGCTGGAATGTGGAATAAGGAAATTAGGGGATTTTTCTTTAAAATGTGTACATTTTGAATCTGACACAGAAATTCTACCCTAAACTCCAGATTCTCTTGAAAAACTGATTTAATAAAATGAAGAATTAGAAAGATCACCCATAACAGCTTAAGGAGGGTTTAGTGGTTTTACAAGCAATGCAGATGTATTTTGTTACATGAAGAAAACACACTTTCTAAAACAGGAAAGTATAGTGTGATACCATTTTATGGAAAAGATCCAAGAAAGAAAAATACAACATATATAGACAGTAAACTATCTGCAAGTATATAGCCTATTGAATTTTTCCATCTTTTGAATTATATTTAGTGCTTACATTGAATGTTTATTCAATAATAAGAAGCAATCATACTTAAAAAGTCTTACTTTTATGTAACTCTTGACAGGAATACAAGCTCCACCTATGAGTCAGTCTTGCCAAAATAATCAAACCTGAGTCTCCGTAGATGTTGCAGTTTCAATGACCAACTCCCAAGAAATACAGGGGATGGAAGAGAGTGTCAAGGAGACCCACAGGTGAGTGATCAGCCCAATGCAAACGGAGGAGAATGCTAAGGGGTGAGTGACTGGTTTCTTTAATAGATAAAGAAATTGGCCAGAGATCAAGATGAAGCTAGGAGGAGAGGGGGAGAGAGAGAGAGAAGGAGAGAATTTAGAAATTCTAGGAGGCTTAAAAAGGGCAACAGCCATTATAGCATGTGAAACTTATTTGGATCTTAACTCAAACTGTAAAAAAATATCATCTAGCACATTTACGGGACAATTGGAAAGTGAAACTTGGTCTATGTCATGCTATTAAGGAATTCTTGTTAATGTTCTTCTAGGTATGATAATGATTTTTATTAATTAGAAAAAATATTTATTTCATTTCTTTATGACTTCTCTGGGTCTCAGTTGCAGCCCTTGGGACCTTGTTCTTGTTGCGGCCTGCAGAATCTTTAGTTGTGACGTGTGAGGTCTTTGGATGTGCTCGGGTGCTCAGTCATGTCCAACTCTGTGACCCCATGGACTGTAGCCGGCCAGGCTCCTTTGTCCATGGGATTTTCCAGGCAGGAATACTGGAGTGGGTTGCCATTTCCTCCTGCTGGGGATCTTCCTGACCCAGGGATCGAACCCATGTCTCTTAAGATAACGATTTTTATATGTTCGAAAAGATCGACTCTTTAAGATAGACCCTAAATATCTCCAGTTGGCTGTCCAGGCTGAGCAGGACCTGCTTCCCAGTAATAAGGGAAGGAGGCAGATGGGTGGGTGGGGACCCAGGAAACAGCATCCGCCTGTGAGTTTTGAATATTGAACCTGGGTGGGACCCGGCGTTCCAATCACTGCCCTCTTTACTTGCGTGCCTGTCGACATCTCCCGTGATGACGGAGTCTGCAGAGGCTGCCCTTGTTTTCTGGAGTGACCCGGACCCGCTCGCCGGACTTGAGGTCTCTGCCCACCTTTTCCCTGGAGGACCCTCCAGTGCCCTCCTTGGCCATTTCCTCCTCTTTCCCACTTTGTGGTTATCTGGAGAACTCTGGGGGTGGACTTGCTGGAACCTCGGCAAGGTGCTTCGAGTCTCTCCATTCTGAAAAGGTTTTCCACTTGAGTACTCGAGGACCAAAACTTCCCGCGCCGGGAAATCTCCTCCCCAGGGTTTCTCCATGCCTGCCACGTGCCACTCATGGTGGGCAGCAGGGTACCACCTTTGCCGATCAGGTGCGTTACCAGCTAAACCCAAATGATTAGCCTTAATACAACTTTAAAACAATTATTGAGCTAACTGGATGCAAATTAAACAAAATGAACCTATAAATATATGTGTTTTCAAATTAGTAATTGGATTTTTTGATGATCTTTGGCGTGACATTGATAAGCTGCCTCTCATAACGGTCTAATTAGGCAATATGTAAACTTTGGCATTCGGTTCTGTCCTGGTGCCTTTTTCAAATGATGTTTGTAAAATTTGCAATTTCATATTACAGATTAAAAATTAAAAACTGCAGGAGGCTAACATTAAAATGAGAATTCATTTCAGGGAAAGCCCTGTAGACAAAATTCACCCTAATAGAATTGTGCATAAGGGGCTGCAAATCACGATGTATAGATACACAAGGGAAGCCTTGTCAAAACCAGTATTGTTGGTCTGTAGTTCTATTCACAGTATTAAACCCATCAGCAAAGCCACTTTGGGGAAAATGTGAACATTATCAAAGAACAGTAAATTAGCAAGAAATTAAAGCATATACCCTTGTATTTCCAAAACAAAAGATCCCTTCATTAAAAACCTTTCATCAGTGGTTTAATATTCATAGCAGTAATTTGCATAACTAAATCAGTTTTCACTGATGAGAGACGGCCAAAGTTTTTTCACTAATTTCTTTTTTGAATGAGCTCTCTAGTTTTTTGATTAAAATTTCACACCAGTAGTTGAACAGAATTGAATACACGGCTTAGCCATATTTGCAAGTATCATCTTTTAAAACACCAGATTAAACGTTACTTCTTGGGAAGGAAGGTATTGTTCAAAAAGCCTTGTTTACCTTAACTGCATCTATTTTTCTCCGCTTGACATTTGGGTCCTGAGTAGACGAGCTTGGTAAGGGGTGGAATCAGGTTCGGGCTCGTTTCTTGGTTTTTCCCTGAACCTGTCGGCGGGCATTGTGTGAAGGAGCCGCTGAGGCCTGCTCGTGCTCACAGAGTGATCTGCCTACACACACTGGGACGTTTGAGCATCTCTGTGAAAGTACTGTCACCTTCCAGCACTGTTTCTCCTTAGAAAAGGTGGTACCCTGGTGAGGAGGAGAGGCAGGGAGGCCAAGCCCGCTGGGTAGATCCTGGAGATGAAACAGGGTGACTGTGGTTTTCAGCTTGGTGTTTTTTCCTGTGACATCTGCCCGCCTAACGCTTTAATCCGAGTTAAAACCAAGCTCACAGCCTCTGTTCAGAGCGAGAGAGGACACAGTTCTTTTCTCCCCTTTCAACCTGAGGGCTTCAAAGGTCAGTTGGTACTTACTTTTTGATAGCGCAGAATGTAGAAGGTAGTTACATGACTTTAATTAGTTGTAGGTGATTTTCAGACTTCTTGAAAAAGTGCAGTTGACGATCCTATGGACTTTCTGGGTGTGGAGCTTGCTGCTTACTTGAAAAGCCGTATCCAGAAAGGTGCATCGGTCGAAAGGTGCATCTGGGAGCAGCATCTCCCCGCTTTCTTGGTCTCAGGTCGCCCCCAGTCACTGCCTGAGATGTGGCTCAATAATTCCGACTCTGGGGAGTTATGGGCCAAAACCACTCTTTTCCCACAGACGTTCAGCTCTCACTGATGAACTGGTTTCTGGAGATTCTTCCTTTTTTGAGGACCAGTTGTATTTCTTGATACCCAACCGGGGAAACTCAATCACTGACATAAAAATGAGGACATTAGGAGAACAGTTTTTAAAGTTGAGTTTTATTGGAGTGTAGTTACTTTATAATGTTGTGTTCGTTTCTACTGGACAGCAAAGTGTATCAGCTGTCCGTGTACATATATCCCCTCTTTTTTTAATTTCCTCCCCGTTTAGGTCACCACAGGTCACTGAGGAGAGTTCCCTATGCTGTCCAGTAAGCTCTCATTAGTTATCTATTTTATGTATAATGTCAGCAGTATACATATATCAACCCCAATCTCCCAAGTCATCCCACCCCCTGTCTCCCCTTGGTGTCCATACTTCGCTTAGGAGAACATATTTATAAAACATTTATAAAAATGGAGTGCCTTATATTTCATTCAGTCAGTGTATTATGTAGAACCTACTGGACACTCCATGTTCTGCTTTTTTTTTTCCTACAGAGATCCTCAAACTCTCTGTGCTATGGACTCAGTAAGTGGCTACACAACGCAGTTCTTGTCTGGTATTCGTATGCAGCCTGGGGTGGCAATTCTACCTTTCAACAGATGAGAGTATTTAGGGCTGGCTAAAGTCAACTTAAATTTTTTTCTCATCAGATTATCAAGTCAGTTTACCAACTTGTTAGCCTATGTAACCAGATCTCACCAGGAGATCAATCTGTATATCTTTGAAGCTAGGGCGAAATATCCCGTTTCATGAGAGCTTAAATAAAGCCCATTTCCCTTCGACTGGCCTGTGGTTCTCATTTCATTGTCCGCTGCTCTTAAGCAGGCAATTTTAGGCACTGGTCCCATGGCTGCCCTTAGCAGCATCTTCATCCCTGGAGAGTGGGGTCAGAGAAAGTGGACATCTCCACCACTCCTGGAGAGACCAGCAGAAAAGTAGGAGTCAAAAAAGGAGAAAACCAGAAGGCACTTGTATGTCTTGGACCAGAGTGATTTGGCTGGTAGAAGAAAAGAGGGGTGGAGAAGAGGCTGGACCGAGGCCTTCCTGTATGTGGGGGGTGGAGTCTGTCCTTGCTGGGGGTGTGGGGGGGAGAAGGCAGCAGTGTGTGGGGTGAACCTGGTCCCCATCCACAGGATCTGGTCTTGGATGAACCAGTCTGGCCTCAGAGCATCCCCCACCTTCTTCCCTCCTCCACAGGGGGCTATATCCAGCCCAAGGATGTGGAGGAAAGCTGTTGGAAAACCTTGATGACCTGAGTCAAGGAGGGATGAGATGAAGGCAAGTCTGGACAGGTTGCTCTGGAAACACGGGATTCCAGGAGGCAGGGCTGTGCCTGAGGAGGTGACCCTGCTTTTCTGGGGCTCCTAACTCCCCCGCCTCTGTGACACTTCAATGCGGGCCCGCTTCTTCTACAAGAGTATATGACCTTGGGAACAACCAGAACTTCTTGATTCATGCAAGGGTATTAAATAGAAGTTTTAGATAAAATGCAGGACAAAGAGGGCTGTGATGGGAAGAAAAAGCAGAGCTAAGAGAGGAACATGCTAGAAGTGCAGCTTTAATGGCGAGATCGGGGTCTGGGTGGTCACCGTGGTCAGACGGCCAGAGGGGCGTCTGCCCGTGTGCAGCCCTGCTGGAGGGGACGTGCAGGATGCTGGCTCGCTCAGTCCCCTTAAAGTCCCAGGGCCAGCGCCCCCCGACAGAAGCCACATTCGCTTTGGGAACCCGCTTTAGAGCAAAGCTGGCCACCTAGCACTGCTTTCTTGACCACTGGCCCACACTGAGCTCCACCTTCAGAGCTGACGCCCAGCCCCGTTTTAGAAGGAGGTGTCGGCCACAGCCCACCGCCCCCGTTCAGGTCTGTGTTGATTTTCCAGGGCTGAAGGAACCCTTGGATCCCAGCACCCCCGATGCCTGATGCGTCTAATCTCTGACACCCTGCCAGCTCAGCAAAGATTTCATAATTAAAAATGTAAAAATGTTAATTACCTGAAGATACTTCCTGATGGGTAGCACTGATCAGGAGGGAAATTGATGGTATTAAGATGGGGAAAATTATTAGATTAAGCAATATTCATGGGAAATATATCTCATAAGAGCTCTGTGTGTGGTCAGGCATGTTTGGTGGTGTGTGTGGGGTTTTTCTTTTCCCCTTTGTAGGAGGAAATGCACTTAACTGAAAGAGAATTTGATGAACCAAGTTGATCAGAAAGAAAGGCATGTCTTCCTGGTCAGAGAACCACTCAGAGTCCAGGAAGGATGCAGGGAGAGAAGGAGGAACGGACCAGACAGCTTTGCTATTCCTGTGGCCTCGTGAGAGAGGGGTCACCTTGGGGGAATCAGGTGAGGGAAAATCCTGCTGAAGATCTGGGCTGAGGTCACTGGTGGGTGGGCTGAAATGTGCCCAGGAAGAGTGTGTGGGTGTCTGTGCCCACACTAGGGGATGTCTGATGCTGGGAAAGGTTGAAGGCAGGGAGACAGGATGAGATGGTTGGATGGCATCACCGACTCAATGGACATGAGTCTGAGCAAACTCCAGGAGATGGTGATGGACAGGGAGGCCTGGCATGCTGCAGTCCATGGGGTTGCAAAGAGTCAGACACGATTGAGCAAGTGAACAACGGCAATAACTCCAGCGGGTGTGTACCCAGCACCTCAGAGCTGCACCGTCTGCCCGGCTGAGTGCCCTGGCTGCCTGGCAGACTTCTGTAAAGGTCCAGAGTTTAAGCTCGTTTAGGTTTAAAACCAAGTAGTGTAGGTTTTTTCTGTAGCTCCTGTCCCAACCACTCCGCTTTGCTGAGATTGCCCCATAGCAGCCGTACATACTTCACACACAAACAGCAAGGCTGTGTTCCAGTCAAAACTCATTAATAGTCGTTAAAGTTTGAATTGCATACAATTTTTAGGTGTGGTGAAATAGCTTCTTCTTCCTCTTTCTACCCCTATCATTTAAAAATGTAAAATCTATTCTTAGCTCATGGCCTGCAGACTGTAGTTGGCCAGCACTTGTTGGGCGGAACTATCTTAGCATCTTTATTGGCAGGTCTCCTCCTTGATAATTTCGTGTATTTTAAACTCTAGAAATGAAACTTGCCATCTGAGTTGGACAAAGCCACAGCATTAACGAGAAGGTAGCATTGAGATGTCTCAGTGGGTCACGGGAGACAATTCAATTTGAACAATAACGTTGAGTCTTTTCTGAATTACTGCAGTAAAATTTAAAAACTGAAATATAGTTGATTTACAAGGCTGTGTTGGTTTCAGGTATACAGAAAAGTGATTTATATATATATATATAATATATATATGTTATATATATGTGTGTCTGTTATTGCCGTTCAGTTGCTAAGTCGTGTCCAACTCTTTGTGACCCCAAGGACTGCAACATGCCAGGCTTCCCTGTTCTTCACTATCTCCTGGAGTTTGCTCAAACTCATGCTCATTGAGTTGGAGATATACATACACATATACATATATATATGGTGGTGGCAGTTTAGTTGCTAAGTCGTGTCTGACTCTTACAATCCCATGGACTGGAGTTCACCAGGCTCCTCTGTCCATGGGATTTTCCAGGCAAGAATACTGGAGTGGATTGCCATTTCCTTCTCCAGGGGATCTTCCCAACCCAGGAGTAGAACCCAGGTCTCGTGCGTTGCAGGCAGATTTTTTACTGACCAAGCCAGGAAGATTATAGCTATAACCTAAGCCATGCATATATTAGGTTCTTTTCCACTGTAGGTTATTATAAGATACTGAGCGTTGTTCCGTGTGCCATACAGTAGTCCTTGGCTACCTATTGTATATGCAGTAGTGAATTCTGGCATTTTGTCTGCTTGGTATGATGTACTGTTTAGACAAGAGCTTATGTGGATAGTCATTCATTCTTGACAAGAGTCAAACGTCTCTTTGTGTATCAGTGTGAGGCCCTTGGAGGCACAGCTGTAAGATGGTGAGGCAAAGCCCCATAGAGTTTATACCTTAGAGAGGCCAGCTGGGGCTGGTGGTTTAATTGCTAAGTGGGGGCCCACTCTCGTGATCTCTTGGACGATAGCCCTCCAGGCTCCTCCGTCCATGGGATTCTCCAGGCAAGAATACTGGAGTGGGTAGCTGTTCCCTGCTCCAGGGGACCTTCTTGACCCAGGGATGCAAACCTGCGTCTCCTGCATTGCAGCAGGTCTCCTGCACTGCATTCAGATTCTTTACCACGGAGCCCGCAGGGATTCCCAGGGAGGCCGACTGGCATTTCGCCACACCTGCGCAGGTCCCCATGTCGTGATGAATTTGTCACTGCTATTGTAGCAGCGCCTCATATGCATCCCTCGGACCTTCAGGGTGCCCACCTTGCAGTTACTGGTACCCAGCTCTATCTGGGGGCTCTTCTCTCCCTGCCTCCTCCCCCACCTGTGGGAAGGCCTACCGGCTACAGCAGGTGTGCACACTTGAAGTGTGATGCCTGAGGAAATGATGGAGGAAGTGATGCCTCGTCCCGACTTGGCCAAGGACTTCAGGAGGAGGTGTATAAGTACCCCAGCTCCCTTGCCCCCCAAGCAGGGAAATACTCCCATTTTACACCATTTCCTAGCGTTTCCCCATGGGAATAATCTCTTATCACCCATACTGACTGCTGGCTTTAAAACAGAGAGGTGACGTGTGACAGCTTACGATCAGTCTGTTGGATCAGAGGCAACATTTAAATGGAGCGCTGGCAGGGGAGGTGGGAGCTAGCCCAGGAGGGCACCAGGGGTGTGCATGTGAGTGTGAGGGGACCTTGAGTAGGTGGAAGGAAGCCGGGGTTGTCTGACCACCCACTTTGCCTGGCACTGTGCCAGGTGAGGGGGGGTACTGGGGCTCCTGCTCTCATGAAGCCAGAGGTCAACTGTGGTTAGATTCCTAGAGGAATCGTGGGCTGTATCTCGATCTTTTAAATTTTCATATTATCTTCTGACATAGAAATATTCCATACGTGCAGAGTAAGTTGCAGGAAAATGGAAGGAGTACGAGGCGAGTGGGCCTCTGGGCGCTCAGACCCTGGTGTTTCTCCCTCTGTGATGCTACTGACGGTTCCTGAGAAGGGCAAGCCATCTGCAGAACCAGGGCTACCTGTCCACCATGCAAGGCAATTCAGAGCACTCGGCAGTAGCCCAGGCTCAGAGCCACCTGCAGTCCGCCGGGAATGCAGGTAGTCGCTGCGAGCTTGTTGTCTACAGACACACATGGTAGCGTGTGTATCTGTTTTATAAAAACAGAGCCCAAGGAGTTGTCACTCTTTTGAAATCCATCTTTTCATTAGAGTATAGTGCACAATTTCTACGTTAAGAATCAGACATCTGATAATTGTTGTTGCTCAGTTGCTGAGTTGTGTTCTACTTTTGGTGACCTCGTGAACTGTAGCACGCCAGGCTTCCTGTCCTTCACTGACTCCTGGAGTTTGCTCAAACTCATGTTATTATTAGACGTCTAATAATAAATAAGAATAATTTCAGATGACTGTACTATATTCCAGGACATGGATATCCTAGGATGTATTTATAAATTTTTTTTTGCTATTATAAACAGGGCTGCAAAGAATAGTCATGTATGTTACACTGAGCTGATGTGTCCAGCAATTTCTGTAGGCTCAGTTCAAGGACTCAGAGCCTGCTCAGAACTGTGTTTATGTTAATTGATCCTCTAATTTATTCTCCTCTTCCAGTTGTGTTTAAGGGTGCTTCTATCCCCATCCTTATCAGCTCCAGATACATCTGGATATCAAACATTTCATATCCATATCATATCCAGATATCACGCATTTCTATGGTTATCAATAACTCATAATAATACAACCTAAAAATTGAAAAAGAGTTTTTAGCAGTGCCACACGGGATGTGGGAGCCTAGATCATGCAGCATGGATCAAACCTGAGCCTACTGCCTTAGAAGCACAGAGTCTTAACTGCCGGGCCACAGGGAAGTTCGATAATATGCCTTTTGCGTGCCCTGAGTGTTGTTTGCCAAGCTCTGAGTTGGATACTTTTCATGCATGGACTGTTTGGTTCAGTATGTTGGACAGGACAATGCCCTTCCAGAATGTCCACATCCTAATCCTCAAAAACCGTGAGGATGTCACCTAACATTGTAAAAGGGACTTTGCAGGGGTGATTACATCCATGATTCTGAGACAGAAAGATTATCCCAAGGTTCCACTGCTGGCTTTGAGAATGGAGGAGGGGCCAAGGAATGCAGCCTCCCTGGAGGCTGGAAAAGACAGGGAAGCAGAGTTTCCCTTGGATTGGAACCCAGCGAGGCTGCTTCTGGACTTCAGACCTCAGAAACTGCTGTTGTGCAGTTGCTAAGTCGTGTCTGAGTCTTTGCGACCCCATGGACTGCAGCACCCCAGACTTCGCCTTCCTTTAACATCTCCCGACGTTTGCTCAGACTCATGTCCGTTGAGTTGGTGATGCCATCCGACCATCTCACCTGCTGTTGCCCCCTTTTCCTACCTTCAGTCTTTCCCAGCATCGGGGTCTTTTCTGATGAGTCAGCTCTTTGCATCAGGGGGCCAAAGTGTTGGAGCTTCAGCTTCAGCATCAGTCCTTCCAATGAATATTCAGGACTAATTTCCTTTAGGATGGACTGGTTGGATCTCCTTGCTGTCCAACAGACTGTCAAGAGCCTTCCACAGCCCCAAAGTTGGAGAGCAGCAATTCTTTGGCACTCAGCCTTCTTTATGGTCCAGCTCTCCCATCCATACATGACCATCTTCTCGGACCTCAGAACTGCAGGGTGACAAACCTGCGTTGCTGGGAGCCACCAAGTTTGTGGTAACTTGTTACAGCAGCAGCAGGAAGCTAATACTCTCATGTGTGGCGCCCTGGTGGGAACTCCGCTCTGCCCCCCACTTCATAGAGGAACCTGGGGTATGCTTGCTGTAGGTAAGTGATGGGCTTAAATGAACATCGTGAGATTCTCTGTAATCTGCAGTACATCTCACAAAGCTGCACTGGGACTCAGGTGTGGTTTTCTGGAAACAGTGATCAAATAGACTTCAGCCTGTTTCCCGCTACCAGTCTGAGTGGCTAAAAATGTCATCTCATCATTCACATTTGCATTTTTTCAACTTTTTGTTTTCATCTTTATTGGCCATTTGGTAATTTTTTACTCATACCCGTTCCTACTGATATGCAGGAGTTTTTCATATTTTCAGCATAAAACCATTGTTTGTCAGGCATATTATGAATATATATTTTTATATACTGGTAATATACTATATTTTTAATATTTTGTTGTTTATTTTTGTTTAAAGTGTGTTTTCTTATACCAAAATTTAATTTCTTAATTTTTTTATAGCAAGATCTGTCCATCTTTTATAAGATGGCATTACAATTTTAAAAGACATTCTCCACTCCAAGACTGTACAAATATTTGTGTTTTCTTTCGATAACTGAAGGATACACTTTTCATATTTCACTCTTTGACACCTGTGGAATTTATTTTGGTGCAGAATAGTTAAGGGTCTAAATTAAGTTTTTCTTTCCTTTTTCTGAATTTCCTTAATTTCCTGGCTCTGTGTCTATATCCTCTGCACTGCGATCCATCGCTCTGACTTTCCTACGGAGGACACACAGCCCGAGCTCCTGTCACTGGGTAAGATCCTTCACTATACAAAAGGCCAGGCCAACTTTGGGGCTGTCAGATGTGCTGTTCCTATTATCTTATCTTGAATTTCCAATTTACGAAGAGCTTACATCTATGTCTCTTTGTGTTGTTGTTTCATTCTAATATATATAACATTCATATAATATATATAATATATAATATTTATATATTTGTCTTACTCTTTCTTTTCCTGTATTTATTTTTTGCCATAACAATAAAAATTCTTCTGTTAGTTTAAAAAAAATGAATTCTGGTAATTTAAAAGCAGGACATATTCACTTTCTAGATAGCAGCTATGCATGCACTATTAAAATTTCTAGAACATTTAAAATAGTATCATTGGCTTGATTATTTGGTGGCTATGAAAATGATACATGGCCATTTGTCTTTTCTTAAATTATTTATATTTTTAATTTAATTTTTGTTTTATATTGGAGTATAGCTGATTTACAATGCTGTTTAGTTTCAGGTATACCGTAAAAGCGATTCAGTGATGCATATACATTTAAGCAGCATTTTTCAGATTTTTCCTCCCATACTGGTCAGTGTAGAATATCGAGTAGAGTTCCCTGTGCCATGGGTTTCCCAGGTGGCTCACGGGTAAAGAATCCATCTGCCAATGCAGGAGACACAGGGGACACAGTTTTGATCCCTGGGTCCGGAAGATCCCCAAGGAGGAAGTGGCAACCCACTCCAGTATTCTTGCCTGAAAAATTCCGTGGGCAGAGGGGCCTGATGGGCTACAGTCCGTGGAGCTGCAAAGAGGAGGACACGGCTGAGCACGCAGCAGCCGCCTCGAGCGGTGCAGTAGGTCCGTGTTGTTGCATCTGTTTTGTATATAGCATTGTGCATAGGCTAATTCCAAACTCCTAATTTACCCCTTCTCCCCCACATTTCATAACCACACGTTTATGTTTGAAGTCTGTTTCTACTTTGTAAGTAAGTTCATTTTGTATCATTTGTTAGACTCTACATACAAGTGGGATCATATGCTTTCTGTCTTTCTCTGTCTCGCTTCGCTTAGTGTGGTTATCTCTAGGTCCATCCACATTGCTGCAAATGGCATAATCTGGTGGTTATGAAAATGACACATACTATTAAAATTATCAGAAACTGAAAATGTAAAGATGAAGTGAAAGTCACTTGGCATCATATCACCTGGAGAGGACGCCTGTTAGCAGTTAATGCTATAATTGATAGAATTTATAGACTGTCTGTCTAGGTAACTTTCCATTCATGCTGTTTGGTAGTGTGTTTTGTTTGTATAATAATATTTAGTATTATTTTTGTGTAAAAAAATTAAAATATAATATATAATTTAATATATGTAATATACATTATAACATATATAGTTATAAGCTATAATGTATATCTTAAAAGTCCTAATATTTTATTGTATGTATTTATCTGTACTCCTATTGTTGAATATTGAGTTTGTTTCCACCATTTACTATTAATATTATAAACAATACTGAAATGGATGTCCTGGCTCCATTATTTCTTTATGACTTCCCTGGTGGCTCAGATGATAAAGAATCTGCTGCAGTGAAGGAGACCCAGGTTCGATCTCTGGGTCAGGAAGATCCCCTGAAGAAGGGCATGCAACCCACTCCAGTATTCTTGACTGGAGAATTCCGAGGACAGAGGAGCCTGGTGGGCTATAGTCCCCACCATGGGGTCGCAAAGGGTCGGACATGACTTAGTGACTAACACTTTCACTTCCTCTCCAGTTGTTTGGTCAAAGATGTTGATGTAGTAGTGGCTTCTGTCCGATGCCTAATTACCATCTCAAGAGACTGTGCAATTTTGTATTTCTACTAACCATATAAAAAGCATCTCATTGTCCCTATAGTCTAATCAGTATGAGCTTTATTGGTCTTTTTGGTAGTTATCAGGTTGGTGGTTAAAAATTGTATCTCATTATTTTATCTTTAATTGATTATTAACTTGAACATCTTTTCATATTTTCCATGATTATTCTCTGCCATTTGAGAATTTGTATGTTTCAATCAAGTAAAGAATGAAGCGGTGTCAATGGATGTCCCTTCTGAATGACACTTTGATGTCCAAGATCCTACTACAGGGGGTGGAGGTGGGGAAACAGGATGAGGAAACCACTTCCTAGCTCATCGGGAACTTAGTTGAGCTCTGCACCTGATCAGCCAAGTCTTCTTCCAAATGACAACTTAACCCTGGATTGTCTTGGCTCTGACTTGGCATTTTCTGGAGATGCCATTTTTATTAACGGCAATACTTGCTTAGCTCCCTCTGGCCTTCTGAGAAGGGTTTCATGGGACTTACTTGGCCAAAATCTAGGATGCCAGTTTCCAGCTAAGACTGCCCAAAGCACAGCTCCAGTTACTGCAAGAAAAGAGGACTCGGCAGCAGTGACTTGTCTAAGGTCATGTGTCTGGCTGGACAAAACCCATGCCTAGATCCCAGATTTTCCTTCTCTTTCTCCTATGTTGTGGGATTTCACCTTGGAATTATCTACTTTCATAGTTGTTATCTCAAACTCTGCATTCTTAACCTCAATCTCTCCCATATCATGTTCATTCACTCACTCATTCAATACCACTTAGCGCATACCTACCTGTGCCAGGCCAAGTTCCAGCACTGGGTTTAAATCCAAGCTTCTTACTTCCTGACCCTGATACCTACCACTTAGACCTCACTCTAGAGTGGGCATGGATTTAAGAGTCCCATGCCTGCCTCAAAGAGTTTCGTGGAAATCAAATGTCGTGATGAGGGAAGGTGCCTTGCACATTCAGGGTGAAAGCCAGCCTTTGTTTTTGGGAAGAATGCTCTTGGCTACCTCGTGGAAGAACCCAATGACCTCCCTACAAACCACCCTGAGGCAGAGTGCCTCCGCTTGCCTGCTCCTGCAGGAGTGAACCCCTTCCCGTGGGGGTCCTGATGAATGGGCCACACGCAGTGGTCTCCAAGATCGTCCAGCTACCACATTCTTCAGTCCCAGGAGATCCGGCCTCTGGTCTGAGTTGAGGCTCAGGGGCTTCCAAGTTCAAGTTCCGGTTCAGGAGCCTCTTCTGCAGGACTCTGGACTATGGCTTGTTGTTTTCTTCCGGGCTGCACAGTAAAATCTGAGAGTAGCTGAGCAGCCGAGTTCGACTCTTAAATAAGTCACACAGCTTCTCTTTCTCCCTCTGCCAACCTCAGGCTCAGCTCTCCCTCTTGTCCCAGGAGCGCGCCCACCTGAAAATCAAAAGACAAGCTCCCTGCAATTCCGGGAGATTTGTTCTGAGTGAAGACTGTAGAAGAGCCGAGGTACCTGGGGTTTTGGAATCAAATTTCTTCATCTGCCGACAACAGATCGTGTCTAATCAAAACCCTTAATTAAAAAAAAATCTCAGGTACTTAATTTGATTTGCTTATTTGCATAATGTCGGAGGACAAAAGAAATCTGCTCCACAGGCCACGTTTCTGCTGCAGGCCAAGTGCTGGTCCCTTGGGGTCTGCCCTGTTGATAGGGGCTGGCTTTGGGGGAGACAGAGGGCTCCCTCCAGTCAATGCCGTTCAGCTACTGGTGGTGGGCTCACGGGAGGGCCCGCTCCATAAGTGAGAAGTTTCTGGAAATGTCTTGGTAGGAAAAAAGCTTTTGTCCCACATTTCCACTGCTGGTGTAAAATGCCAGATTTCCTGAAAGTGGACCCCTTTTGCCTGCGGTATGAATGGAATGTGAAGTCCAGGGCTTTAGGGAGTGAGCTTGATGGAGACAGGCGGAGGCTGCGGGGCGGGATAGGGGGGAGAGGGCAGTGAAGAGGGGGCGCTGGAAACAAGTTGTAACCTTTCACATCCTTGCCAGCCACGGGGGGCGTTTTTGCTTCTGTTGGTCTATCTAACTGTCCTCGTTGGAACGCCGTATGCGTGTCTAAGGACACATGTTCACAGCAGATTAGTCTCAAGAGCCGAAAGGAATAGAAAGTTCCACTTGAACAGTACTGACTTCAAGCATCTGAGCCAAGTCCCAAAGGGACGTCTCTGCCGCCCTGGACGTTGGGTCAGGCAGCAGGGCGATGCACTTGAGGGCCAGCAGGGGGCGCCCCAGAGTCAGGAGGAGGGCCATCCAGCCCGGACCAGAGCGGGAACTGGACAAACTTCGCTGCCAAGAGAGCAGCGCTAAGAATCTGCACAGCTCTTTTGCATCATACATTCAGCTCTGTTCAGAAATGAGGTGAAATCAGGCTATCGGAACTTTGAGCAAATGTTTGCGTCCATTTTATTATTAAAAATATTGTTTGATAAGCCTATTTTTTCCCCCTCAAACGGTGTAAGTGATTGCTTAGAAGAGCTCCATTTCACGTCTTTTAATTTTGAATTATTCTCTTATCTGTAATAAAGCATCAGTCAAGACCAGAATTAGTATTCTGGAAGAAAGGGCTTAATGAGCTAAAACATTTCTATCTGGGGTAGGAGAGCATCTTATCTGGCTTAAGTGTTTTAGAAGGAATTTGCAAGGCAAGAGACAGAATATTTGGTACGACTAAGTGGGGGAAAAAAAGCACGTTGGCCTCTTCTCTTTTCCCGTGTGCGTAATAAGCCAGTTCACGTGGCAATGCCTTCCTGTACAGTGAGGTTCAACCTGGAGTGCTTGATACAGAACTCGGGCTTTTCATTTCAGGTGCGCTGGGATATTTCATTAACAAGAGTTAAGGAAGAACATAGCTTTCTTTTTTCCAGTTCCATTTCTGGCATCGGGTGCGCTATCATATATCATTGTCTGCAGCAGGCGACTTTGGAAATAGCTGACTATTAGCAACTTAATTGCCCTTGAATATACAACGCACACTTGTGCGGAGTGTTCGTGGAGAAGACTGCCAACAGACAGTGAAATTAGAAAAAACGCCCTCTTGGGTTACATCTGTACTGAAGTTTTAAAGAAAGAATAAAAGAAGATGTGGCTGTTAATGCAAGTTTTAGCAGGGGTTTAACAACTGTCACTCCATTTCAGGCACCTATTTGGGCTCTTGCACAGTGTTATAGGCTAGTTAATATCTAGTATATGGATAAACAGGTACTCTGAGTATCATTACCCGAGTATCTGTTGGTCGACTGACTTTTTTGAATTATGGATGTAAGAAAGATCTTTAGAATGTAACATTTGATAGTAATGGTTTCATAAGAAAGGATGTTCATTATACACATTTTACAAAGTTCTGAGAATTATGCCTGGGTTTAAAACTCAGTATATATAGCAAGACCTCAGTTACATAACAACTGAAAGCAAGTATCCAGAATGATGCAAGCTGGGAATCTGAACAACCAGATACCTGAGGTGCAATTATATCCTCAGCACCTCCTGTTTATAGTGGAACACGTAAATGCAAACATTTTCATTTGGGTAAACTATTAAACAAGTTAATTTAGAAGGCTGGTCAGAATGCAGATTTTGGCAAAAATATTAAGTGCTATTACTGTTGTACCTAGGCTGTTAAATGGTAGTGGTGTTGGCAAAGGATATTTATGGAGGCTAACATAATATAATATTAGAATTTTAATAAGTTAGAAAGGACACAGAAAATGAATGAAAGGAAGACTGGCTTGAGCCAGGAGGCAATTGAACTAGAGATGGTTTCAAGAGCTGAGTCGACAATTCATTTCGTAAAAAGAAATCCTTGTTATGCTTTGATTAAAACTTTTCCAAGTTAGCTTACAATAAAATTGATTTTTTGTGTATATACATTTATGAACTTTAACACATTGTACAGATTCCTGTAACTACCTCCACATTCAGGATTCAGAATAGTTCCATTAACCTCAGAAGCTGCTCCCTGCAATTCCAGAAGTCTCACCTCGTCCTCTCTTAATCCTGGAAACCATGAACCTGTTCTCCATCGCATCAGTTGTGTCCTTCTCTAAAAGGCAAGTGGATGGAGTTGAACAGTAGGTAACTTTTTGAGATGTCCTTCTTTCACTCAGCAAAGTGCCTTAAGAGTCATCCAGGATGTTGCGTACATTAGTAACTTTCTCTTGTTTATGCTTGGTTAATAACTGGACTTCCCTGGTGGCTCAGACAGTAAAGAATCTGCCTGCAGTACAGGAGACCTGGGTCCAATTCCTGGGTCGGGAAGATCCCTGGAGAAGGGAATGGCAACCCACTCCAGGATTCTTGCCTGGAGAATCCCACGGACAGAGGAACCTACAGTGACTGACTGTATGACCGAGTGACTGACTGGGATAAGCTCCACTTGGCATGTTATTTGTTTTACATCTTGCTGGATTTGATTTGGTGATATTTTGTTGATGATGTTTGCTTCTATGTTTGTAATGGATATTAGTTTGTAGTTTTGTTTTCTTGTGTTGTCTTTGTCTGGTTCAGTTCTCGAGGTAGATGAACTTATGAAAATGTGTCGAGGATCATTCTCTTGTCTTCTATTTTCAGGGATTCTGCAGAATTGGTTTTATTCCTTCTTTAAATGTTTGACCAAGATTACCAGTGAAACCATCTGTGTTTGGAGAGTTCTTGTGAGTAAAGTTTTAAATGACAAAAATTCAAATTATTTAAATTTATAGAACTATTCAGCTTTTCTATTTCATCTTGGGTACATTTTGGCAGTTTGTAGTTTTTGTGAATTGAGTCATTCCATTTAAATTGTTGAGTTTTGTGAACAGAATTATTCTTAGTTTTCATTCATTATCTTTTCAATATTGCCAACTCTGCCTATAGTAATATCTTCTCTTTCATTCACAGTATTAATAATTTGAATCTTCTCTCTCTGTCTCTTTTGGGATCAGTTTGAAAATTATCATTTCTATTGATCTTAAAAAAAAACCTTTTTGTTTCTTTGACTTTTTCCTATTTACAATTTCACATATTTCTATTCTTATTTTTAGTATTTTTATTTTATTATTCCCTTCCTCTGCTTGTTTGGATTTATTTTACTCATCATTTTTTTTAGTTCATTTTAAAATTAAAGGTTAAATTAATAACCTGAGACCTTTTAAATTCCCTAATACAAACATTTCATGCTATAGATTTCCTTTAGATCCACTCCTTTCCTGTTATATAAAGAGGGTAAGTGGTAATGTCAAATCATTTCCAAGAATGCAAATTACAAGCTGTTTCCCCCCAGCCAATACAATTAAAATTAAAAACCCCTCAAATTGTGTGCCTACAGGTTAGGCTAGAGAGGGGCCCAAGTCTGTCAGATGTCCTGTATTCACATTTCTGTGGCACAGTGGTGACCCCGAGTTTTGAAGAAAAGGTTGAGTAATAACCTATGGGTTCTGTTTGCTATGTCATGGAATAAATGACCGATACGTTTTAGAATGTCTCCACAGAGTGTCGGTCGGGCTTTTCCCTTCTTTATTCAGAACCTCTCACGGTACGGTGCCACGCTTCAGTCAGAAAACACGTCAGACCCGTTAGAACTCCCAAGAGGACTCATGTCTGTGAGGATTTCTCTGGGAAAAAAAAAGATCCAAACTACACAAAAATTCTTATTTCAAGGACACCTTTGAGAAGAACTGGTGTGGCAGGTGGCCTCTGGGCTCTTACCTCACCCTCTCCTGGGTGGTTTTCTCTCTGCGTCCTCCTTGCCTGACCCAAGGCTTCTCTCAAGCTCCACGTTGATTCTCGTGAGCCGTGTCCGCCCTCAGCGCTTCAGACACTGAGGTTCCTTGTTCTCTGGAGATTTGGCGGTAGCCAACAAGGCCTCCTCCCTCAGTGTGTGGGAGTAGGTGAATTTCTTATCATGGTAAGATACACACAGCATAAACGTGGCCATTTCAGCCTTTTTAAAGCGGCATTAGTGGCACATTCACATTTGTGCGAACATCACCACCCCTCCCTCTCCAGAGCTTTTCATCCTCCCATCTTCAACCCCCCACCCATCAAACACTAACTTCCATTCCTCTCTCCCACCCTTGGCGCCCCGTTCTACTGTCTGTCTGTATGAACCTGTCTCCTCTAAGTACTTCGTATGAGCGGAATCATAAAACATTTGTTCTACGTTAGCTTATGTTACCTAGCGTAATGTTTTCAAGGTTCATCCATGCTGTAGCCTGTGCCAGAATTTCCTTCTTTTACAATATTCTAATTTTATTTTTTTCAGCTAAAATTCTGATATCCACTTTATTTTTAGTTTTTATTGAAGTAAAATTAACTTGGGGGTTCTCTTGTGGCTCAGCTGGTAAAGAATCCACCTGTAATGTGGGAGACCTGGGTTCAACCCCTGGGCTGGGAAGATCCCCTGGAGAAGGGAAGAGCTACCCACGCCAGTATTCTGGCCTGGAGAATTCCATGGACTGTATAGTCCTTGGGGTCGCAAAGAGTTGGACACAACTGAGTGACTTTCACTTTCACAATTAACTTGCAATTTATTAATTACAAATTGTGATTTGTATGGCAAAGTGATTCAGTTATACATACATATGGCAAAGTGATTCAGTTATACATACATAAATTATTTTATTATATTCTTTACTGTTATCATTTGTCAAAGCATATTGAATATAGTTCTCTGTGTTATGCAGTAGGACTTTGCTGTTCATCCATTCTATACATGAAAGCTTACCTCTGCTAACCCCGAATTCCCACTCCACTCCTCCCTACTCCCTCCCGCTTGGCAACCACAAGCCTGTTGTCTATGTCTGTGAGTCTGTTTCTCTTGTGGGTATGTTCATTTATGTCATATTTTAGATTCATATATGAATGACATCATATAGTATTTATCTTTCTGACTCACTTCACTTAGTTTGATAATCTCTAATTACACCCATTCCTTCTTTCCATTTTTATGACTTACTAGTATTCTATGGGGTTTCCTTGGTGGCTCAGATAGTAAAGAATCTGCAGGAGGAGGGCTGGAGGAGAAGGGGGCGACAGAGGATGAGATGGTTGGATGGCATCACTGACTCAATGGACATGAGTTTGGGCAAACTCCAGGAGATGGGGAAGGACAGGGAAGCCTGGCGTGCTGCGGTCCATGGCATTGCAGAGTCAGACGTGACTGAGGGACTGAACAACAACAGCCTTCCATTGTTTGCACAGCTGCATTGCATTTGTTCCTTTGTTGTTTCCTTTCTAGCTCATTTGGCAGTAAAACATTCTGAGTTTCCTTTCAGCTGATGGATAGGTAGCAGGGAAGTGCTTCTGTAGCCATTAAGCTATTCGAAGATCTTGGATCTAGCTTACTGGATTACTAAGCATGCTTTTACAGCTCATTTTTTTCTATAGCAGAGTCGTAGTTCTCTCTGTGGATGGCAGGCGCCATACTGGAATCTCTTGGGGAATTTTTCCAAGTGTTACTTCTTCATCTTTCTTCCAAGTTTCTTTCTACTGCAGGAAAATAAGTGGGTTTTAAGTCTTAGCTGTGTTGGGTGAAATTTCTCTTTGAGAGCAACCATTGTAGACTCAGAACGTTCCTGCAAGTGGTTTCTTGCATTAACCCTTGGAGTTACGATGAAAGAATATTTATCTTGGCCAGGAGTATTTAAGCTTGTGATTCTTTAAATTTCTGTATTCACTCTCTGGGGATTCATTAGTTTTCTTAATACATTATTTTTGGTGCACTTTGCATACTTTCTCTCATGTGTTTCTGCTTGGATTGACTTGTTTCTTCCGGATGGAAATTATGTGGGTTATTTTGACTTGTGATTGGGTGCCCTAGGACAAAGGTCAGAGGGGGCTCATGGCGTTGCAGAGTGGGAAACACTGGAGTCTGACATCTATAGATGGGGGTGGGGGGCATTTCAGCTTGATGAGACAGAAGCAGAAAAGGCTCAGGAGTCTGGAGGCGTGGAACTGTCTAGAGTTGCCAGAAAGAGTGAGAAGTAGAAGAGGACAGAAACAATACTCTATCTCTTAGAATTTCTTATTTTTCTCTACCTTGAATATCTTCCCCACCTACTCAACTCTAGGTCAAAATCCTCCCCAAAACCTCTATCAGAGATTTTTCTCCAACACTCCATCATACCTCTGGGACATTCCACATGACTTTCTACAGGAATGAATCTTTTTTCTCTTTTTGTTGTCAGCTGGGATAGTTAATTCCTGTCCTTCCTGATGTCTGTGAAGTCCTCAGGCTTTTTTGCTCTCAGATTCTCCAGATCCTATCAAAGGGTTCAAGACTGTGATAGTCTGAAAAGACACAGTCCTTAACAGGCTGAGGGACAGAACAATTGGAGAACAATTTCAGGTGTGAACATGAATGTGAAGGTGAACGTGAAAGTCACTCAGCCGTGTCCGACTCTTTGCAACCCCATGGCCTACATTATACATCCATGGGATTCTCCAGGCCAGAACACTGGAGTGGGTAGCCTTTCCCTTCTCCAGGGGATCTTCCCAACCCAGGGATCGAGCCCCAGTTTCAGAAAACTAGCCATTGGAAAGGATCTTGCAGATGAATGTTTGATGAAACAGAGTCTGTGTAAAAATAAAGCCATCATGTGATGCAGGGTATTGAATTTTGTAACCGTCCATTTACCTTCTGTAATTGGAAGGCATCTTCGCCAAAATGTTACCAGTTGCTACCTCTGATGGATGTTCTGGATGATTTTACTTTATATTTTCGGGTTTTGCTCAATGATCTGTGCTCCTTGATCCACAATAGACAGTGTTTCATGACTGTTTTTGTCTGTCTGTTGTGGAGTAGAGGCCTGAACCTGAGTTGGTGTTTGTTGAATGAATAAGTGAGTGACTAACATACAATGATGAAAATAGACCATTCAGGGCTTAAAAATCTCTGAGGGCTTTACAATTAATAAGACAATGTGGAAGGCCATTACAGCTTGTAAAATAGTACACGGAACGAACGTGTTACAATTATTATAATTGTGGAAAGACCTCCAGGCCCCCTCTAGTCCTTAGGGTACTCCTCTTGCTGGTTAGATGAGCTCCGTTCCAGCTTTCCCTTAGAGCCACTCCTTTCTGGGAGTCTGGGGCAGGTAACACGAGCTCGTGTTTAACTCAGATTTATTTTACTTCAAGTTGTCCCCTTTTAGAGTTAATTTAGCAACACGCATGCCCTTTCTCAAGATTTTTATCAGGTGGTGGTGAACTTTTAATGAATATAATAGAAAACATTTCCCCATCCTGGAAAACAGAGGGAGTTTGAAATGCATTTTGACCTCATCAACTTCTTTCATCTGGTCTCTGTAGTCAGTTTTTATAAAAAGCACATGTCTGCCTGGCTATATCTTGATAAAGAACAGTTTTTGTGTTCTATTAAAAAAAAAAATTCAGAGAACTGGTTTCAATCTCGAGAGATAATGGGAGTGCGGTGGAGGGCGATGGGTGATCTGTCTACACCATGCGGGTGTCAGGACTGCTGAGCCGAGCTGAGTGCAGTTCTCAGCCCTGTTCCCCGCTTACAGCGGTGACACGGTGGGTGCTGTCGGGGGGACTCTCCACCTTGTCCCCACGAGGGTTTCACAGACATGCACACCTCAAACCCAAGTGTCTTCTGGACAGAGGAGAGGCAGCAACAGCCTGTAATGGGAAGGAAGACAGACATTTGTTCTCGGCAGTATCTGCTAGGGGGATACAGAAATGGTCCTTACAGTTTTTTCAAAGTGTTTTTCTAATGAGAAGTTTAAAGGTAATGAGCCCTCCTCCCAACCAATCCTTAGAGTCCTGACTCTGTGGGCTTTACTTCCATCAGAACTATTTTTGCAACAAATGTTTATCGTGTATCCACTAGGTCCCAGCCTTATGCTAAGTGCTTAGAATACGTCTGTGAACAAAGTGGTCAAAGGATGATTCCCTCCTGTAGCCAGCACGGTGCTCAGATGAATGAGGACTGCGATAAAACAGGTGGAGGACGAGTTAGAAGGCGATGGTGTTATAGGAAGAAGGAAAAGTTGAGTCCAGCAAGGTCAAGAGCACCAGGATGGAGGGGGCGGGGCTAATGTATATAGGACAGTTGGCATAAACCTTATTGGTTGGGGGAGATGTAAGCAAGAAAACCTAGCAAAACAACTAAACATCCCAACTGTGTGACAGGCAAATACTGAGATTGATGTACTTGTCCCCTGTCTGTCAGGATGATCAGGCTGGGCAGCGTGAGGTCTGACGGCTGGTACCCAGCTCCAACACAAGCATCACTACATGGTACCCTGTTCATTCCCAAGCTCCTCCAAGCTGGTTCTTCAATCCCCACTCACTCCTCCCAGAATCTCCCCTTGGCTTTGCCTTCTGGAACACTACCCTCTTGCCTTTCTCTCTCCCTGCCCATTTCCTCTCAACTCTCTGGAGTTTCTTTCCATCACTTGAGACTTTGCACAGTGCTGTTGTCTGGGGTTCCATTCGTTCTACTCTCTGACCCTCTGGATGATCTCACCTGCTCCGTGGCTTCTACAACCAGTGCTGAGCTGGTGATGCTCAATGTCTCTGAGCTGTGTGTCCTCAGCTCCAGTCCCGTCCACTCGGCTGTCTCTGCAAGTCCAAAACTGAGCTCATCCAGCCTGTCTCCCCTTGGGAATTTTCTATTTTGGTAAGTGATAGATGATGCCTTCAAATTGTGGTGCTAGAGAAGATTCTTGAGAGTCCCTTGGATAGCAAGGAGATCAACCCTGAATTTTCATTGGAAGGACTGATGCTGAAGCTCCAATCCTTTAGCCACCTGATGGAAAGAGCTGACTCATTGGGAAAGATCCTGATGCTGGGAAAGATTGAAGGCAAAAGGAGAAGGGGACGGCAGAGGATGAGATGGTTAAACAGCATCAGTGACTTAGTGGACATGAATCTGAGCAAACTGCAGGAGATAGTGGAGGACAGAGGAGTCTGGTGTGCTGCAGTCCATGGGGCTGCAAAGAGTAGGACATGACTGAGTGACTGAACAACATATATGTCTTTAGCTTAAAAAATAACACCTTTGTTCAGTCCATTTAATGCTTTTGTCAAACGTTATTTTAATGGCTTCATATTAGTCCCCCGTCTATCTAACCATCCATAATTGATCTTCCCAATTCCCTATTGCTGAACATTTATGTTGTTTCTGAATCTGTGCTCTCACAGGCGACAATACAATAATCGTCCTTATTCAGTATTTACATCTTTGTGTTTCCTTGGCCCGGGATTGGCTCATAAATAGAATCAATTTTGAGCTGATTTAGCATTCCCTTTGGATAAATTCCCAGAAGGCAATTCGGTGACTCAAAGGATATGAAGAATTTGAAGATGCTGGTGATTGCTTATCACCCTTTAGAAAGGGATAGTCAATTGTATTTCCACCGCAAATGAATGATGCTTTTTCAGTTATTAGTTAGTTCAGTCGTTCAGCCGTGTCTGACCCTTTGCGACCCCATGAATCGCAGCACGCCAGGCCTCCCTGTCCATCACCGACTCCCGGAGTTTACTCTAACTCATGTCCATCAAGTTGGTGATGCCACCCAGCCATCTCATCTTCTGTCGTCCCCTTCTCCTCTTGCCCCCAATCCTTCCCAGCTTCAGGGTCTTTTACAATGAGTCATCTCTTGGCATGAGGTGGCCAAAGTACTGGAGTTTCAGCTTCAGCATCAGTCCTTCCAATGAACACCCAGGACTGATCTCCTTTAGGATGGACTGGTTGGATCCAAGTTTCAGTTATTACGAGCTTCCAAATCTGCCACATTTCCTGGGTTACAAGCGAGGGTGGACATGGTTTCACGGGTTCATTGGTTGGCTGTGTTCTTTTATGAACGGCTTGTTCACATCTTTTGTCCATTTTTCTTTTGTGGGGCTTTCTATTTTTGACTTTTTTTTTTAATGATTTGTTCTAATTAAGACTTTTGATTGCAAGCGACAGCATCTGGCTTGAGTTAGGACAGGTGAGCTTGGAGTCTGCTGCAAGGAGGCAGTGTCGCCAAAGGAGAAGGGGGAGGGGGCACCCGGGCTTCCTTTGACCCGGGGCTGGGAGTGGAGCGTCGGAGCCCATTGACCTCTCTTCTGTCTCCTAGCCCTCTGGCCTCGCCGGCTCGGTGGTCTCCTGATGCTGCCCCATCCTCCTGTCCCAGGCGGCTCTGTCTGCCTTCTCACCCTGCTGGTGACCCAACATGGTGGTCAGGCCATGTCCCCACACTATGACCTTTCAGCAAGAGCGCCCTCAAAGCTCCCTGTGTCTTTAGAGATGGGATGCGACTAGCCTAGCTCTTCCTGGAGCCCGGCTGCCCAGGGGACAGCCAACGGCTGGACTGGCTCTGTGTCTCACGTCCATCTTTGGCTCCATCAGTCCCTTCTGGCTTGACAGGTGGGGCAGGTCCAAGGGATGGGACCAGGGGCAGGGCAGGGCAGGCAGTGGGACGTGCATAATAGAAGCTTCAGAGTTTTGGTCAGACAAGTTTTACACAGTCTGCCTTAGGGTATATGTGTTTTTTTCCTAGCACTTAGTTTCTTAACATTATTTCTTGAATTCTGTCTTTTTCTCTTCCTCTCCACTGATGAAATAGACTTAATTCAGTTTTTGTTTGTTTGTTTCTTCTCCCCTGGGTTCCTGCTTCTCCTGGTCTCCCTGCCTCTAGTTACACTCCTTCCCACCTCATTCTCTACCCTGTCAGCAGAGGTGTCCACCGAAAATGCCAACCTAGCAAAGACACCTCCTTTTAAAAAAAGTCTTCCAGTGGCTCCTGACAAGCTTCTGGAGAAAGTCCAAAGCTGCAATTTGTCCAGATGGAGTTTTCAGTATGGCTCCATCCCCACCCCCGTCTGGTTCTCTCATGATGCTGTAGACATCCACACCCTGGGGTGTGCTGTGTCCAGCCACACCCTGGGGGTTTCTGAGTGGCTGACCTTTCTCAGGTGCTCATGCTTTTCTCAGACACCTCCTCCCCCTCATCTTCTCTTTCTAGCAAATTATTCCACGTTCTTCAATAATCGCTGGAGTAGGACTTCTATTTTGCTCTCCTTGCCACCTACTTGGGTTGCGTTCCTTTTTCTTTCTTTACACTCATGGAAACACACTCTGTTAGGATGGGTTTCCTATCTTCTCCTCTTCTAGATGAGACAACTTGGAGGATCAATGTCCATCTTTCTCTATTCCAGCCGCTGGAAACGGGTTTGAATTAATGTTGCCCCATGCATGGGTGGGGCTTCCCCGGTGACTCAGACAGTAAAGAATCTGCCTGCAATGCAAGAGACCTGGCTTTGATCCCTGGGCCAGGAAGACCCCCTGGAGAAGGGACTGGCTACCCACTCCAGTACTCTTGCCTGGAGAATTCCATGAACAGAGGAGCCTGGCGGGCTACAGTCCATAGGGTTGCAAAGAGTCAGACACGACTGAAGCAAATTCATACAAAGCACATCATAAATAAAGATCAAACCCAGGTCTCCTGCATTGCAGGTGGCTTCTTTACCAGCTGAGCCACAAGGGAAGCCCCAGTATACAGGAGTGGGTAACCTATCCAGCAGATCTTCCTGACCCAGGAATTGAACTGGGGTCTTCTGCATTGCAGGTGGATTCTTTACCAACTGAGCTATCAGGGAAGCCCTAAATAAAGATTTCCATTTTCTAGAGATTAAAGAGAAAGGTGGTTTCCCTGGTGGCTCAGATGGTAAAACGTCTGCTTGTAATTTGGGGGACTCGGGTTCGATCCCTGGGTTGGGAAGATACCCTGGAGAAGGAAATGGCAACCCACTCCAGTACTCTTGCCTGGAAAATCCCCAAGGACAGAGGAGCCTGATAGGCTACAGTCCACGGGGTTGCAATGAGTCGGACACGACTGAGTGACTTGACTTGACTTAACTTGAAAGGGAAAGAAGTGTGGCTAATTTCAACAATCTCCTACATCAAATCCAATCTCTTCCACATGGGATGGATGTCCGAGGCTGGCTGTGCAGAGCAGGGAGGGAGGTTCTCTGAGGCTGGCAGCCGCGTGTGGATCCTGGCTCCTGCTCCAGCTGTGTGATCTCCAGCAAGTTAGCTGAGGCTTTCTGTCTGTAAAATGGGCTGCTGCAGCCACCAGTGTCCCAGAGCTTTGAGGAGTAGAGAGAGGACGCAGGGTGGGTACCTGCGCAGGGCTAGGGGAGGCCTGAGAAACTTTGGAGTTTATTGGTATGGATTATTTACCAAGTAAATACTTTTCAAATGGTAAAGAATCTGCCTGCAATGCTGGAGACCTGGGTTCGATCCCTGGGTGGGGAAGATCCTCTGGAGAAGGGAACGGCAATCCTCTCCAGTATTCTGTCCTAGAGAATCCCATGGACAGAAAAGCCTGGTGGGCTACAGTCTGTGGTGTTGCAAAGAGTCGGACACGACTGAGCGACTAATATACACATTTACCAAAGTGGGCAGCCACTTCCCCAGTGGCTTAGTTGGTAAAGAATCTGCCTGCAATGCAGGAGACCTGGATTCAATCCTTGCATCAGGAGGATCCGCTGGAGAAGGGAAGGGCTACTCACCCCAGTATTCTTGCCTGGGAAACCCTATGGGCAGAGGAGCCTGGTGGCTTGGGGTTGCTAGACTTGGACATGACTTAGTGACTAAGCCACCACCATGGATTTAATAATACTAATATATTAGCGTCGTTGGAGTGCTTGTGGAAGCATCGCATACAGCACCAGAGGTGTGGAAGGAAAACATGATTTCCAGTTTTTGATTCTCTCACTTCTGAACAAAGACAAGTTGAACTGTTCCTTGGAATTCCCAGTTGCATAAAATTTTTTTTTAATAAACAAAGTGGATTTAGAATGTAATGGTGACATTTAGTCATTATAAAGCAGACAATTACATGAAGAGTAATTTGATATTTATAACAGCATCATTGTCTATTAAATTCGTCAAAGTGAATCAGAAATCCTTGATGAGCAAAGAAAGATGAACTGGAAGCGGCAATGGGGATGTTAGCTGCTGTTAAGAGAGAGGTAAAACAAAGGAAAGTTGTAAGCTTTGTAGCTGTTCATTTTTAGTTCTGCGGCATCCCTAGTGCCTCAGACAGGATAGAAGCCTGCACTGCAGGAGACCTGGGTTCAGTCCCTGGGTCAGGAAGATCCTCTGGAGAAGGGAATGGCTACCCACTCCAGTCTTCTTGCCTGGAGAATCCCATGGACAGAGGAACCTGGCGGGCTACAGTCCATAGGGTTGCAAAGAAAAGACTCGGACGTGACTGAGCCATGAACACTTGTTTCATCCAGCCATGGAAAAGAATGGCATGCCATTTGCAGCACCGTGGATGGACTTCGACGTTTTTATACTAAATGAAGTAAGACAGAAAGAGAAAGACAGATACCATATGATGTCATTGATATGTAGAATCTAAAAGAGTGATACAAATGAAGTCATTTACAAAACAGAAGCAGACTCATAGATAGAAAACAAACTTATGGTTCCAAAGGGGAAGTGGGGAGGGATAGATTAGGAGTTTGGGATTAATATATGCTCACTACTATATATAAAATAGGTAAACAACAAGGATTTGCATATAGCACAGGGAATTATAATCAATATCTTCTAAGAATCCATAAGGTAGAAGATCCTGAAAAAAGTATGTATATGCATGTACATATGTTTGTATATATAACTGAATCACTTTGCTGAGACCTGAAACTAACACAACATTGAAATTAATTCCAGTGAAAGAAAAAAAGAGCAGGCCTACAGAACAGCCGTGGGAGGGGCGCCAGGAGCAGGTCTCCCTCCTTTAAAGCCAGTCCGAGGTGGCAGATTGTCTCTCAGGAGTGAGGGTGGTGCCTGGGGGGTTTGGAAACTCCGAGGCCCAGCCCACCAATCTTTCTCATCTCCAGGGCCACAGTTTGGGTTGGTGGCCGGGATGAGAGCTCCGGAACGCACAGCCTGAATCCTCTTCAGGGAAGGGGGTCTCTGGGCTTGAAAGCCAGCCTGGGGGCTGCCGATAGCTAAACCCGAGATGGCAGGGAGAAAGGAAGGCTGCCTGTGTCTCTCTGCTGAACCCCTGGCGGCAAGCACCCTCCTCCCCCAGAGCCCCGCTGCCCTTGCTGCCTGGAGCCCGTGGCGCAGGGACAGGCCTGCAGCTCCCCTTCCTAGACGACCCCTGGGCCCCCCTCCCTACCCTGAAGGCCAGGGGTTATAGGACTGGGCTAGTCTCTGTGAGACTTACTTTTTGTCCCAAATGACCCCACCCTTTAAAAATGTGGTATACACATACAATGGAATACTACACAGCCGTTAGAAAGGTAGACTTTTTGCCATTTGTGCAACATAGATGAGCCTGGAGGGCCTTATGGTACTTGAGATAAGTCAGGTAAAGAAAGATAAATACTGCATAATACCACTTACACATGGAGTCTAAAGAATACAACACACTAGTGAATGTAGTAAAAAATAAGCAGGCCCACAGATGTACAGAACAAAATAGTGTGGTTACCAGGGGGGAGAGGAAGGTGAGGATGGGCACTTTAGGGGTAGGGGATTAAGAGGTACAAATTGTTAGGTGTAAAATAACTTCAGCTGTGTCTGACTCTTTGCGACTCTATAGACTTTAGTCTCCTCTATCCACGGGATTCTCCAGGCAAGAATACTGGAGAGGGTGGCCATGCCCTCCTCCAGGGGAATCGAAACTACATCTCTTGTGTCTCCTGCATTGGCAGCTGGGCTCTTTACCACTAGCGTCACCTGTGATGCCCCATATATTGTATAACGTGGGGAATACAGCCAGTATGTTATAACAGCCGTAGAGTATAATTTAAAAAGAGTGTGGATCGCTGTATGATACACCTGTAACTTATACACTATTACACGTCAGCTATATTTGAATTAAAAAAAATGGTGACAAAAAGAGTGATGCCTGCTTATCACCCTCCCTGTTCCAGCTGTCCGGGCTCCCACTCCTGGCTGTGTTGGTGGGGGGTGTGTGTGTGATTGACCTTACCGCTAAGTGAGATGACCACCAGCCTTCCTGGTTTGCCTGGGACCAAGGACTTTCAGGGCCCAAACTGGAACAAGTTGGTCATCTTAGGGGACATAACCTGGAGAGAATGTAAACTGGAATTCTGAGCCATTCCAGGATGACTGTACCCTGTGAGAGTTGGCTAGAAATGAGTTGATTCCATTATTTATTGAACAAGCACAAGGCCACATACTTGGGGCTGGAAGAACGCTGATAGACCTTCAGCGTGGTCTCGAAACCTCCCTGAGCGGCTGTGTGAACAGAGCTGTTATCCAGTATTTACCTCCTAGACTCGGGCTGAGGGTTCAGTTACGCTGGTGGGCATGGCCCATATATCACTGATGCCAGAGCATCAGTACACCTCCTGAGCCTTGGTGTACTCAGGAAACACTTTCAAAGGGAAAATGCACTTGGATTCCATATAGCATTGCTGAATTGACAGCTCTGCAGCAGCCGTTTGCTCCAGGGCAGAGTTTGCCCCTCAGGGATCACCCGGCCACATCCAGAGGCATTCTGGGTGGTCATGATGGGGGTGGTGGTCACGAGTTACCTGCATCTAGAGGTAGATGGCGGAGCTGCTGGTCGACACCCTACAATGCACAGGATGGCCCCACCGAAAGCATTCATCCCTGCCTAATGTCAACAGCGCTGAGGACCAGACCCTGCCCTGGGGAGGGGAGCCACGGACTGGCTCTGCCTCGAAACCTGAGGTCGGCACCACCTCTCTCCAGTATGTGGACAGCTCCACTTGCACGGGGCTTCCTTCCTCTTTAGACGCTGAGGTGGGAAGCTCGCAGCGTGACCAGGGTCCAACTAGCTTCGTCATGAGCAGGGCCTGGGGAGGTTACGGAGCAGGAACACCGGGCCTTCTCCGGGTGTTCTAGAAGATCCTACTCAGGAATTGCGGAAAGAGTCTTTCCAGCGAGCTGAGGCTCTTATGACTCCCCTACCCGAGAGCATCTCTCAGGAGGACCAGCTTATTTTCAGGGGGTTCACCTGACTCCTACATGGGGTGAGTTCCCAGGGGCTGGCTATTGCCATTTACAGAGATACTTGCATTTTATTTGTTTTATTTTAAAGAAAACAATTTTATTTGTTTACTCATTTTTGACTGTGCTGAGTCTCTGATGTTCTGAGCTTTTCTCTAGCTGTGGTGCGTGGGGGCTGCTCGCTCACTGGGGTGCACGGCTTCTCCTTGTGGCGGCTTCTCTTGTCATGGAGCACGGACTCCAGGCACACGGGCTCAGCACAGAGGCTCCAGGGCTCCCGCGCTGGGTCAATAGCTGTGTTGCATGGGCTTAGTTGCCACATGGCCTGTGGGATCTTCCTGGACCAGGGGTTGAACCTATGTCTCCCGGATGGGCAGGTGGATTCTTTACCACTGAGCACCCAGGAAGCCCGATACTTGCATTTGAAAAAGTTTTCTTTTGGGAATAATTTTACACTCAGAAAAGTTGCAAGAAGAACACAAGGACCCCCTTTACCCAGAATCTCCAAATGTTAACATTTATCACAGTTGCCTTACTCTCCTCTCCACTCTATGGTGTTCAACTGTGGTGTTGGAGAAGACTCTTGAGACTCCCTTGGTCTGCAAGGAAATCCAGCCAGTCCATCCTAAAGGAAATCAGTCCTGAATATTCATTGGAAGGACTGATGCTGAAGCTGGAGCTCCAATGCTTTGGCCACCTGATGCAAAGAACTGACTCATTGGAAAAGCCTCTGATGCTGAGAAAGATTGAAGGCAGGAGGAGAAGGGGACAACAGAGGATGAGATGGTTGGATGACATCACCAAATCGATGGACATGAGTTTGAGTAAGCTTTGGGAGTTGGTGATGGACAGGGAGGCCTGGCGTGCTGCAGTCCATGAGGTCGCAAAGAGTCAGGCATGACTGAGCAACTGAACTGAACTATCTCTAAATATGTCAGCATGTGCTTTATAAAAACAAGAACATTCATTTTGAAACCACAGAACAATGATCAACAAAAGGAAGCCAGCACCCATGCAGTGTTAACTAATGCACAGGCCTTGTTCGGGTCTCATGGGTGGTCCTGCTAACGTTCTTTCTAGCAAATTCTCCCTCCCCATCCCCCTGAGAGCCCCATTCCAACTGCTGAGTTGTCCTGTCTTCTTACACCATCTAGCCTTCAGCATCATCTTGGGTTTCTCTGTCTTTTATGACCTTGACAGTTTTGAGGAGTACAGGGCAGCTACTTTATTGCCTATCCCTCTTTCTGAGTTTGTCTGATGTCTCCTGTGACTAAATCCAGGCTGTGCATTTTTAACAAGATACCGGAAGCCGGAAAGTGAGGCAGCCCTCAGGGCATCATCGTACCAGGAGGAGAACCGTATCTCTGTGCCCGTTTCTGGCCACACGAACTCTCCCCTGGCTGGGTTTCTCTCCTGTATTGTTACTACCTTCCCCTTTGTAATTATTAGGTATCTTGGGAATGGTTCTTGGAAGCCCCACGATTATCCCCTGATCATGACATTGTCACTAGGTTTAGCATCCACTGACGCTTCTTGCTTGAAACAATTATGATGATGCAGGTTGCCCAGTGGTGATTTTTAGAAATCCCATCTTTCCTTCTATGTTTAGCTAGAATTCTACCATTAGAAAGAACTTTTCCTTTCTCCTATTTATTATTTTTAATTTCATCTATATCTGGATGGATCCATAGACTCTTATTTTGGTCTATGGCTAATAACCCATTACTGTCAGTTTTGATGCTGAAATTGTCCTAAATCTGGCCGTGGGGAGCTGGCATTTATGTCCCCTGGACATGTTTCACTTCCTTGATTTTGGCACAACATGGTGGTGTAGGTTCATCTTGTCTTTTTCCTGCACCCATCTGTAAACCAGTCATTTCTCCAAGAGGCTCTGGTTCCTTTTATTGGAGAAAGGTATTCAGAAACCAGGATTTGGGCTCTGGGGGTGCCCATGGCAACTATTTTCTTTCAAATCCTCTTACAAGCAGACAGAGGTAGAAAATGTATGTATGTGTGTGCATTTCTATTAATCATGCATCTGCGTATCATCCATCCATCCATCCATCCATCCATCCATCCATCCATCCTGACCTCCAAATCTAATCCAGCAGCATGGGGTTCATTCTAATCTTCCTCCCTTGCACTTTTGTAACTCTCTTTTCCAACAGAGACAAACCTGGTTCTCATTACACACAATACGTTTGCTTTTTACTCAATACGACAACATCCATGAAATAATTTTAGAATTGGGCTTTCCTGGTGGTCCAGTAATGAAGACTCTGTGCTTCCACTGCAGGGGGCTTGGGTCCGATCCCTGGTTGGTGAAGTTCTCCTTGCCATGAGATGCATCCAAAGAAAAAAAGGAAAAAAGACCCATAATTTTAGAATTGCTATCTCATACCACTGTGAACAAATCAGATAATTGGCGTGCTATCCTTTTTTTTTTTTTAATTTTTTTTTGTTTGTTTTATCCATAGCCTGCGGCGCTAAGTGTAGGCACGGAGTGACAAGTTCAAAAGTCCCTTGAGCTGGTTCTTCTGTCTTTCTTCAGTGTGCTAGCATCCAAAATACATTTAGGTTCATCTGTTTCCGTTTGTATTCCATCCGGGGGTTTTTCTCTTTATTTAATTAAATTTTCTTTTGAGTATGTGAATTAGCACGGCTCTAAAAGCCGGAACCGTGTAAATATTATCCTCAGAGGGACGTCCCCCCCGCCTTTCTCCGCCTGTCCCCACCCCCTCAATTTTTCTGCCTTTTCCTTCTGAGCACCAGTCTTGCCGGCTTTCAGCTTATCGTTCCTGTGTTCCTGTTTGCACAGATGAGGGATACACAGGTAGGCTCTATTGCCCTCCTTTCCCTACCATGGTATATACACCTTTTCTGTTTACACTTCCCTGTTTCACGTCTTGAACATCGCTAGTGGTTCATGAGGATCTTCCTTCTTGTTTTCACATCCTCCAAACGGACTGGCCGCGGTTCACTCCGCCTCTTGAATGCGGTCATTAGGCTGTTTCCCGTATTGTTCAATGGAGCACTGCCTTCGATAGCCTTCTGTGTGTCTATTTCGTGTTGCTGGAGGTGGATCTTGAGGCTGGATTCTGGCAGCTGGGTTGAAGCAAAAGGTGAGCACGCATGGCGCTCCTTCAGCTGGTCCCGCATTGCCCGTCCACAGGGTTTTGCTAACTTGCGTTCGCACTGTCAGTGTACCAGCGTGGCCGCTTCCCTGCGGCGTCACCGTAGAGTGTGTTGCTGTATTTCCTGATCTGCACCTGACGCATGAGAATTCCTCCAGCTGCATGTCTACCGAGGGCTGTGGGTCGGCTAAGAGAGGAGTCCCCGGGTTTTCTATCACGTCCTCCCCAGGGCCAGGAAGAAAGCCACCCCTCCTAATGCTGCCGGCACCTACCTCCAGGGTGCAGCGCCTCGGCCGGCCCGGAGACCCTGCCACCTCCCCAGGGAGGCCGAGCTTCTGGTCTGAGGATTCCTCTGCTGCTTGGTCCCTCCTCCCAGCAAACGGCTCCTCCCAGCACAAGATGAACGCCCGGTGCTTCTCCAGACTGCCCCCCGAACAAGGACTGTTGAGAAGCTGTCACGGTCGGGGGCACCAAGGAGACGGGATGACCGAACGTAACATGGGGTCCGGGGACAGTCAAGGACTTTCAGGGAAAACCAAGGAAGCCTGAAGAGGGTATTGGGGTTGTTTTTTAGTTACTAAGTCATGTCTGATTTTTTGCGACACCATAGACTGTATAGCCTGTCAGGCTCCTCTGTCCATGAGGCTATTCAGACAAGAATACCCGAGCGGGCTGCCATTTCCTTCTCCAGGGGATCTTCCTGACCCAGGGATCGAACCTGGGAGAACCAGGGACACCCTGCATGGGCAGAGGGTTCTTTACCGCTGAGCCACCAGGGAAGGTTTTCAAGCAGGGTACGGATTTCAGTTAATACTACTGTAGCGATGAAAAGTGAGACTGAACGTCTTAGTTGCTCAGTCATGTCCAGCTCTTTGCGACCAGGGTCCTCTGCCCATGGAATCTTCCAGACAAGATTACTGGAGCGGGTAGCCATTCCCTTCTCCAGGGGATCTTCCCCACCCAAGGATTGAACCTGGGTGTCCCACACTGCAGGCGGATTCTTTACCATCTGATCCACCATCAATACAGGCTCAGCATCTGGGCCAGTGTGCTACACGTGTGTTATATGTCAACAGTGGGGGAAACTGCATGATGAGTATCCTTTTCTATCTGTGTGACTTTCCCATAAAACCTAAAAGTACACTCAATAAAAGTTCTCAAGTTCTAAGACATCTAAACGTGCTTTGAAAAGCCCCTTTCACACATTCTCTCATCGCTGTCTCCCACTGCTCCTGTGGGGTCACCTTCTGCAGACGGAAGTTTGTTCAGAGAGAAATGAGGGGTTTTGCCCAAGGCTCCAAGGCAACAGGATGAACAAGCAGGATGGAAGCAGGGGGCTGCCAGGTTCCAGAACCTTCCCTCAAACATAACTGCCCCATAAATACTTGGGGGGAGTGAGTGGTGAGGAGACAAGGCTCATTTCTTCAGGACACTTAATCATCTCCAAAGCTGCCTGAACTGGATGGTCTGGTCTCTGCGCTCCTTCCTGGGACTGGAGAAAACATCAACTGCTTTTTGAATCCCTGAAAATATATGCAACCAGGAAGCTGTACTGTTGGGGAAAAAAAAAGGCGGAAGTGAAGTTGTTTTCCTTCCTCAGTTAGTGTGCAGCAATGGGAAGCTTGATTGTACTCTGGGTTTATCGGTTTCTCTAGCAGTCACGGAGGTGTTTACAAATCGATTCCTCCTGCCCTTGTTCCTTCTGACTGATGGATGTGAAGTCTGGTCCAGGGCACGCGGCGCATGTGGCTCCAGGGATGACCACCAGAGGGCGCGCCGCAGCCTCCCCTGCAGCCGGCTGCGGCACTGATGGCTTCCGCCGGACGTGGGGTCCAGGCGGCCTGTGAACATGGGGCGCTGGACGCTGGGTGTGGACCCACAAGGGCTGCATGAATCTTTGTTCTTTCTCTTCTAGAGAAAAATCACCTTTTACGCGTCCCCTTCCCGGGCACAGTGTAAGGATGCTCGGCGCTGGCCCGCAGGTGCGGAGATGGCAGAGTCCCTGTGTCCTTTCCAGACAACTTAGCGCCTTGGGGAGCAAAGCTGGGACCCCCTCTCGAGCTCCGGGAGGGAGCCTCAGTTCTGCTCTTCTGGGGGCGGGTGGGCACCTCCCGCGCCTCACTTTTCTCCTTGGTGGGGGACGCACTGGACCATTGCTCTGTTGGCAGAGTGTCGGAGGACAGAGGGTGTGTTTCTCTGGCTTCCTCCTGCCCTGGGGCCTCCCGTCTCCCCTCGCGCTGTTCTGGCAGCTCCCAGGGGTGGCTGTGGGGACCTCTGACCGCCTCCCCTCCTGAGGCCTCCCTGCCTGGGGTGGGCTCCGTCTTCTGTCCCACTGAGGGCCTCTGCGCTGCCCCGCCACAGGGACTTTAGAAGATGATGTCCACGCTTTGACCCAAGGAGTAACATCGTATCACATTTACGTGTGCGTGCTAAGGCCGACAGTCGTGTCTGACTCTGTGTGACCCCACGGACTGCAGCCCGCCAGGGTCCTCTGTCCACGGGACTCTGCAGGCCAGAATACTGGAGTGGGTTGCCACTCCCTCCTCTATCACATTTATAGAGACGTTATATTCGGGTTGGCCAAACAGTTTGTTCAGTCAGTGACTGTGTCTTTCAGTAAGGATGAGATGGTTGGATGGCATCACCGACCCAATGGACATGAGTTTGAGCAAACTCCGGGAGGTGGTGATGGACAGGGAAGCCTGGCGTGCTGCAGTCCATGGGGTGGCAGAGTCAGACACAACTGAGAGACTGAACAACGTGAAGTTTTGGTGAAAATGAAAAATAGGTCTTTTTTTTTTTTTTTTACTTACAACTGAACAAACTTTTTGGCTAACCCGATACCTTGCGATTTCCTAAAATTATTGTGTCCCACGCCCCTCCTGTAGCTGGGTCCCTGTTCTGTTTCAAGAGAGCAGGGAAACCACCCCAGGATGTACTGTGGTGGAGAGTTAACTCCCATTCACCCCCCGGCCCCCGGGCTGTGTTACCCTGAGACCTTCTTGGCGGTTCACCCCGTAGGTATGACGGGGAGTCCTTCACTGAAGCGCGCAACTCCCCGGACCCCAGCTGGTGAGGCCGGGCCCCCGAGGGCGCCGCTTCTCCAGAAAAGCCCCACCTGCTCGGCTGTGCCACAGGCAGCCTGGCGCCCCTCCTTGGAGCGAGAGCCGGGGATGGAGGAGCCAGCTCCCTGCCCCCGGGGCAGGAGCATCACACCTGTGACCTCAGGAGAACACTGAGTTCTTCCCGCTTTCCTTCTCCACCCCCTCTCACCCCGATGACCCCGGGGGCTTCAAGCGTCCAGGACAGGCTTGGGGAGGAGGCTCGGTGCGGCCCAGCGCCGCTGCGTTTGCAGCCTGTGGTCGTCTGCCCACCCCTACCCGTCTCTGCCTGCCCTTGTCCCGGGCCCGCGGGGCAGTGGGCCCCTCCAGGTGCTCATGGCTCCTTAGCCCCGTTCCCAGGCGTCCCTCACGGGCAGGAAGGCAGGTGACACCTGTCTAGGGCAAGAGCCATGATGAGGTGATAACATCTCATCTTCAAAACGGCCCTGAGGGGTGTGTCTTTCCCTGGGACCCGAGCTGTTGTGATTAGATCTTGCTGGAAGTCGCAGATTTCTGTACCTCATATTATTATTTACACATCAACATCGATGCTCAGTGTCAATACATATGCAGTGTGTAGGGGTGATAAAAAGCATCAGACAGGCAACATATTTTATTTATGGGTGGTAAATATTTTAAAACTCCCATGTGTTTTGATTGGAAAATGCGCATTACTGGACAATTTGGTTTCAAAGGTTTCTCACTAATGTGAGATTTATTAAGATGTATGGGGCAGTCGCAGAGGTGTGATGGAGTCTGGGTGAAAGTCCTGGGGGGAAAACTGGGGCTCTGCCCGGTGACTTGCTTCCCCAGACCCATTTTATGATTCAGGACTCTTCTGTGTCTGTTATTAAGACACAGTGATTGGCTCTGCATGAACTAACAGCTGCGTAGTCTTGCCTGAAAGGAACAGGGTAGCTGCTTTGGAAAGTCAGCTCAGGGGTTATATTTTTCCATTATGAAAGGTGGCCCCCCCGGGCAGGACTGATACGGGGGCGTTAATTCAAACGTCTCAGTAAAGAGGCGCAGTTCCAGGATCGACCACTAGATGGTGCACTAACGGCCACCCGGAGGGCCAGACTCTCTTTAGAGGGTCGGCGGGTGAACCCCCGGCCAGGGGCGGTGTCGAGGCCTGATCTGGCCTGGAAGTAATTGCAAACAGGGTGACGAAGCTGCCCCTGAAGACCCGCATCGTGACAGGATTGCTTCATATCTCCCAGCTCCCTCCAGTCCAGGGCGGCTCCGTCTGGGGCCTTGGAGGGCGTTCTTTTGGGGCCCTCATTTGCAGGGAGAGATGGAGCATGTAATTAAACGGGGCGCGGGACACTCACCAGGTAAGGGGTGCAGGAGGGCGCTTTCACCTGCAGCTCTGCCGCGAGCTGAACTGGGTCTCTTCCCCCCAAAGGTCTGCTGCAGTACTAACCCCCAGGAGCCTCGGATTTGTTCCTCGGGTTGTTCAGTTGCTAAGTCACATCTGACTCTTCGTGACGTCATGGACTGCAGCACGCCCGGCTTTCCATGAAGCCCGTGAACAGCATGAACAGGTAGCCCAGAATGTGGCCTCCTTTGCCAGTTTAATCAGTTGTGGTGAGGTCATGCTGGAGAAGTGTGGGCCCGTAGTCTGATGGCGGGTGGCCTAAAAGAAGACACAGAGACGCAGGGAGATGGCAGGGACTGAAGGATGCAGCCTGGAGCCTCCAGGAGCTGGAAGAGGCAGGAAGCTTGCCCCGGCACCCCCAGAGCCTCCTTGATTTCGGCCTTCTGGCCACCAGAGCCTCAAGACCATAACAGGCTGCTGTTTTAAGCCAACAAGAGTGTGGTCTTTTCTCCAGCAACCCCGGGAAACTGATACAACCAGGAAAAACCTAAAGGCACAAGGGGAAATCAACCCTGAATATTCACAGAAGGACTGATGTTGAAGCTCCAATACTCCAGCCATCTGATGCAACGAGCTGACTCATTGGAAAAGACCCTGATGCTGTGAAAGATTGAAGGCAGGAGGAGAAGGGGACGACAGAGGATGAGATGGTTGGATGGCATCACTGACTCAGTGGACATGAGTCTGGGTAAACTCCGGGAGTTGGTGATGGACAGGGAGGCCTGGAGTGCTGCAGTCGCAAAGAGTCAGACGTGACTTAGCGACTAAACAACAACAAAAAGGAGCCCGCTGCCGGGAAAGATCCTGTGTTTTGCTGTTGAGGCTCGAGATGTCTCAGCACTTGGTCAAGGAAGACTTATATTTGTCTTTAAGATTCAGCCCAGAACTTGGATGTGGGGAAACTTATGAATTAACTCTGCATGTCGAGAGTGCCGTCTCAGCTGATTCCCACCGCTTATCCTGACAAATAATGCCTCTAGCCTGCCCAGGACTCTGTCATCACCCCCTGAGGTATCTGAGCCCCGGAGGGAAGGAGCAGGATGCCGCGTCCTGTGAGCTCAGCATCGCCTGGAGGGCGGTGGTCCCACTGGACCCTGCAGGACCCCAGGGTGGCTCTGGGACTCTTGCCGCCGAGGTGATGACTGAACAGAGGTTGCCAGGCCTCACAGTCCCCGAGGGCTGCGGTCATTGAAACTGGCTTCATTCCTCTGAAAACACAGAAGAGGCGTGGGAACCGCCGGGTTCTCCCTGGACCGTGGTCTCCTCCGGGAGAAGCAAGACAAGGCTGGCCTTCTCCCAGTGAGACTAGGCCTGGGGCGTACCACTCCCGAGAAGGGAGAAGCTGGTTGTTGGGGATGAAGTGAAGAGGACCACGTCCATTGTCTAATTTTTCTGGATCAGAAACCGCATTCCTGCAGGCTATTAGCCCACTGGTAAATACCCCCCGATCTCCTGGGAGCCTTTCTGATGGGATGTAAGTCATCCGTGGCAAACCTGCCCCAGCGGGAGAGGGCGATCGACCTGCTCCGGGAAGACAAAGCCAGGTAGTCAGGGGTGGGTCTCCAGATGGTGGGGAAGAGGCCACGGTCTCGCTTCCCGAAGGGAGGGCGCGGCCATGGTCATCAGTGGTCATCAGTGGGGGCGGAGGATGTCCGTCTGCTACCCTGGGCCCCTCCTAACACTGCAGTGTAATTACGGACCTGCCGGTCTTTGTAGAGTTCTCGGTTTCCGGTAAATATTAATGGGTTGCTTTTTATTCATTTAGCTTATGTTTTTGAAAGATGGCCTCAAACAAAAAGATGATATCTGTATGTTGTGCTTTAATTTATTTTCACCTTTTTTTCTCCTGTGGAGACCCCTAGTGTATCATCACTTTGTTTACCACAAATTAAACCAGGGCTGATTGTTTACCAGACTGGAGGCCCCTGTGCATTGCTCTGCACTCTCCTTTTCTTTTTTTTTTTTTTAATAACCACAACCTGGGATTCATTTGCGGAGGCCCTAATCTGCATGAGAATTATACAATTAACTTTTGATTAACCACCTAGTTCTTTTTGAAGCCACAGTGTATAGGATACTCTGCATTTAAATAATTTTCCTTAAATTGGGAGCAGGCCTTTCATTAAGCTGGTGAGTTTGACTAAACAACAACATTTGGGATAATCAGGGTCGAAACAAAAGGCAAGGCGGTAGGGCTAGAATGTCATCTTTAAATATAACAGTGGAGATAAAGGCCCCCAGATTGGGCCTTATCGAAACACAAAAAATCAAAGCGCTCTCTTGTCTGTGGCGAAGCGCCGAGGCCCCAGTTGATGTCGGGCGACCATTGTCTGGCGGGGCCGCGGCAAGATTTGCATTCAGGGGGCCCGGCGAACACACGTTACATCACGTAGAGGACTTATCTCCAAGTCTGACAATAATTATCAGGGAGAATATCCTCAGAATGACTTTTTTGTGATTTTTATGCCTTCCCAACACAAGGAAGGGGAGATAACGGCATTAGGAGAAAGGGGAGAGTCTCCGAAGGCTCTCCCCGGAGCTGGTTCTTCGATTAAATTTGCTCTGACACTCTGGTGCCGCCAAACAAGGGGGAAGAAAGCCTGCGAGCCTTTTATATTGGGTAATAATAGACCTGAACACGGCCCTCACCCAAGATAAGATCCATTGTCGGAACAAACAAAGGAGCCGTATTAAACACCGCCGCAGGAATATCTATGAGCAAAGTTTGAAACCCTCTTCCCTCTCCTCCTCTCCTTGCTCCTTCCTTCACCTGGTTCTGCAGGACGTGTCCTGGGGCTCCCAGGAGACTGCGGCTGGAGCCCCTGATTCATGCGAGCCCGGGCAGTGAGGTCACGGTCCTGGCGGTTATCGAGGTCAAGGTCGGCCAGGACTTGCCAAGGTCAGGGTCATGCCCTGCATTCTGCGGCTCCCACTCTTCTCATTTTTGCTTCTTTCCCAAAAGTCCAGCAGAAGAGACCTTCATCTCAGGCATCGATACTCCCGAGAGACTTAGCAGAGTGTTGAGAAGACACGGCCATTCTTCCTGCCATCCACCTTGGTCCAGTCCGCCTTCCCTGGCCTTCAGAGTTCTCGTGTGTGTGCGCTAAATTGCTTTAGTCATGTCCTATTCTTTGCGACCCCGTGAGCCCACCAGGCTCCTATGTCCATGGGATTCTCCAGATAAGACTACTGAAGTGGGTTGCCATTTCCTCCTCCAGGAGATCTTCCCGACCTAGAGATCAAATCCGAGTTTCCTGCATTGCAGGCAGATTCTTTACCCATCTGAGCCACCAGATAGGTCTCTGTTTGTCCTTAGAAGGACTGTTCTTCCTTCTCTTTAAGGGGATTGGTAAGCAGCCAGTGTCACACTAATGTAACATCCCAGCAAAACCAGAGTCCTGTGCTTCAGGGCTTCAGATCAGCTGCTTTTGCAAAGCCATCTGCACTGAGCTGACGAGCTCACAGCATCAGTGTTGGTCCCCGCGTTCCTGATCGGCGTCCAGGGTCAGTCGGTACAGATTTCCTCCAAGCTGAGAGCAGGGAAGACTGCAACATGGAGAAAGTTTTCTGGTTAGATTGAGATCAGATTACCAGTTTTTCTTCTTGCTTTTTTCCTTCAACCAAAAAGAATGGCTGGTGGTCAAGATTTCTCAATCTGAGTTGTGTTCAGCCCCTCAGCTTTCCTTGCCATCTGCCCTCTCAAGCCTTTCCTGACCTTTTATTTCTATGTGGGTCCAGGTCAGGGTGGAGGTTGTTGCAAGAGGTTCCCCTCCTCCACCTAGCTCGAATCCAGGATGGGAAGGAACAGGAGGCTGGGGGATGGCACTTGTGGCCGCTGCAGCCCCAGGAGCAGGGGGACCCCTGGTTCTGAGTAGTTGAAGGGTGGAGGGGAGGTAGAGACGCAATGCAGGCCATGGGAGCAGCTTCCCTGCATGGACACCTTGTCCAAAACCTGCTCCCAAATGCGGTGAGCGAGCCGGCAAAGCCAGAGCGGAAGGCTGTTGACTCCCAGCCCAGGGCAGGCAGCGTCAGTGCCCTGATCGGTTCCTCCAAGCCTAGGGGCCTGGGCTTGACCCTGAGGATCGCCCACGTCTGCCAGGACAGAGGACCCACGCCTCACAGCTGAAGCTGCGGGCCTAAGGGAGGCCAATCAGTGCACATCTGAGAGAGTCTCTGCCAGAGCTGGAGCAGGAGGGACAAGGGTCAGGGGACCGGTGGGCTGTTCCTGTCGCTCCTGTCCTTGCCCACAGCCTGACCTCCTGTGACTAGCTGGCCGGGCTCCCCGAGGCCATCAGCAGCCGAACCCCTGCCCCCCAGGTTCCTTCCGGAGCCGGGATCTTTCTCCTCCAAGGGTGGCCAAACTCCAGGACAGTCGGGCCCCTGTGGGCAGGAGCCTTGAGGCTGCCTCTCATTGACCAGAGCGCCGTCTCTCTGCTGCATCGGCACACGGCATCACTGGCAGAAACGATCTCCAGCCACACGACTGTAAAAAGCTCGGGAAAGCCACCAAGTTTGAGCTTCAGCACCTTCTCCCTGTGAAGGGCTGACATTATCCAGAAATGGAGCGACATGTAATGGGCAAAGCTGTTCTAGTGTGAGCTGGGTTCTCGGGAGCCTGGGCTCCAGGTGGCTGGTCCTTACAGTTCGCGTCCAGGGATGAAGGCTGAATCCTGAAGGTCGAGCTTGGCTCCTCACGTGCCCTGGTTTGGTGGGGCGCAGCACGGGCTCTTTGGCTGTGGTTTGTTCACCTTGGGGTGGTTCTGAGCAGGAAGGGGCAACAGACGGCAGCTGGGGGGGGTGTAGATGCTACCCTATGTGTTTGCTAGTGAGCATGATCAATTCTGGTGGCTCAGATGGTAAAGAATCCGCCTGCCATGCAGGAGACCTGGGTTCCATCCTGGGGTTGGGAAAATCCCCTGGAGAAGGGAATGACTACCCACTCCAGCATTCTTGGGCTTCCCAGGTGGGCGCTAGCGATAAAGAGCCCACCCGCAAATGCAGGAGATATAAGAGGTGCAGGTTCAATCGCTGGGTTCGGAAGATCCCCCTGGTGGAGGGCACGGCAACCCACTCCAGTATTCTTGCCGGGAGAATCCCATGGGCAGAGGAGGCTAGCGTGCTACAGTCCATAGGGTTGCAAAGAGCTGGACACGACTGAAGTGACTTAGCACCTGATTGATAAGTGCAGCTGAAAAATGATGGCTGGAATGGACCTTGAGCTCCACAGCCAGGGACACAGGGGCCAGGCACCTAGTGGGTGGAGGCACGCAGGGGACAGGATTAGGTGGCTGGATCCCAAGCTGTGGTTCAGAAAGAGCACTGCAGATGCATTCTTTCAGCCAGCCTCCATCTTCTGTTATAAAAAGTGAAAAAAACATAGGAAGGGCAAATTGAGGACTGGGAAGATTATAGTAATATAGCTTCTCAGCTAATTGATTAGCAATTATGGCTAGTAATATTGTTCATTTTAATTGTGTTTCATCTCTATTTTGGTAATAAAGATTATTGTTTTGGATTATGACTTTATCCTCCGATACTAATTACTAACTTGTGAAATTAAAGTGTATATTTTCACATCCGGAAAAAAATTCACACTATGTCCTTATCTAATAGCTTCCTTTTCCGAACAGACCAGTTGTTTGCGGTTGGTTTCGTCCTTAACATCTGAGAAAGGCTCAGTTTTGGCAAGCAAAGTAAATGATGTTTGGTTTATTTATCAAGAAATACAGGCGATGTTTTAAAGAAAATGAAAGAAAAGGGAGAGATTGCCAGGAATCTTAGTTGTGACAGGGCATAAGTGAATTGACGTGGAAGACTCATTTTTAACTTTAAAGGAGATTTCACGCTTTATAATCATTTCTGCAGGTTTCACGGTGGGGGCACCCACAGCATGAACCACCCCCGAGCTGTCAAATCCTTTAGCCACTGCCTGACTTCCGGTCTCCTGAGACAGACAGTTTGACGCATTTGCTTCCTGGGATTCCATTATTTATTTAGTTATTCATTTTGTTTATTTATTCACTTGTATTTATTTATCTGACTATGCCAGGTCTTAGTTGCGGCATGTAGGATCTAGTCCTGTGACCAAGGATTGGACTCAGGCCCCCTGCATTGGGAGTGTGGGAATCTTGGCCAACGAACCACCAGGAAAGCCCCTACGTTTTTTAAGTTTTCCACAAACTCCGTGTATCCAGAGGCCCATATTTATGGCCCATAATATGGCCCGTATTTATCCTCACTTTCTCATCCTGACCATATGGGCATTCATGGAAATCTTCAGTGACCAACCGCCAGCCAGGGTCTCTTTTCAGACCTGATGCAGGGTCACCACTTAGAACTTGATGTCATCAACCCCTTCTTCCAGCTTCAAACATTCAAATTTCCTACATGGTCTACAAGTACCTGTATTCACCGACGGCCCACTTCACATAACTTAAACCCTGTGTGTGTTATCAGGGTGCTTCAACTCAAACCATAGTCAACAGCCTGGGGTCCTTCCCAGTCTTTTTTCTTTGTATTTATGTAGAGCCGGTGTCTATTAACTCTTTCTTTCTTTTTTTTTTTTGGATAGCCGGCCAGATAGAATGCATTTTGGGTTTTGCAGATCTCTGACAACAACAGCTCCACAGTTTCAGCGTGAAAGTGGCCACAGATGGCATCCAGGTGAGTGAGCCTGACGGCGTCACATACAGCTTTACCAGAGCAGGCAGTGGTATGGACTGGCCCGCAGGCTGCGTGCGGCCAGCCCTCAGCACAGAAGATTACATGCATGAGATGTGATGTCCATTTGGTTCATCTGATGTCACATGGGAGCATTTCCTTTCGTCCATCAAATTTTAATGGCTGCATAATATCCTACTCCAAACATTTGTGTTTATTTTCAAGAAGATGATAATTTATAATTTCGTAGGCGGTCCATGAGAGTGATAACCTCCTACAGGTTGAACTGAACCATTACAGATGTAAAGAAGGGCTATCTAATTAGATGGGAGACTCCATTACTTTGGCCACCTGATGATGAGCTGACTCATCGGAAAAGGACCTGATGCTGGGAAAGATTGAAGGCAAAAGGAGAAGGGGGTGGCAGAAGATGAGATGGTTGGATGGCATCACTGACTCAATGGACATGAGTTTGAGCAAGCTCCAGGAGATGGTGAAGGACAGAGAAGCCTGGCGGGCTGCAGTCTATGGGGTCTCAAAGAGTCGGACACAACTTAGCGACTGAACAGCAACTGTATGAGATCTTAGAGCGCTGGAGCTGATATTTGTATTGTCTGGGTCTCTTCCATTGATCATACACCTTAGAGTGAATTGACATTCTCTGAAGCCCTATGTGCTAAAAAAGGTCTTTCCTTCTGCCTTTCTCGTTCATTCCCTCAGCCACCTCCTCTTCATTTTCCAAGGGCATTTACAGTTGGGAAGGGTGTCCGTGGCAAAGCCTGAGATGGGAGGGTGGAGATGTGCCTTGAAGCAAGTCTTCTGCTAGCTCAGATGGTTGATACCAGTGCCAGCTCAACCTCTGGGCACCATCCTAAAATCTTTCATTCAAGTGGTTCATCGAAAAGAGGAGGTGGAGTAAGATGCTCCAGAATGTAATGCACCCCCACCTCACCTTCACAGCAGACCTTCCGGCAGAGACGTTGCTGGACATTTCCAAGCCCCACACCACAGCCCTTGCTTCTCTGTGGTCCTGTTTCCTACCCCGCGCATCCTCAGGGGTTGCCCTAGAGACAGGATCACACTGAAATGCCCCACTGCTAAGCTCCTCTTAAGCCCGGTTACCTTCACATCCAGCCTTGGGTTCCTGGTCCCCTGGCCCCTCCTTTTGCTTGTATGTCTTAGAAATGCATGTGAAACAGATATCACACAGCCGCAGAAGCAGAGAAAAGGTAGTTAGGCTAACACGCCTTTAAAGTAGGCTAAGTAGGTTCAAACAGTCTTCCTTTTTTTTTTTTTTTTTTTAAGCAAAAGCAATAGGATTTTTGCACAGTTACCTTACCCTGGAGCGTCTTACATCACCTCCTCTTTTCGATGAACCACCTGCATGAAAGATTTTAGGATGGTACCCCGAGGTTAAGCTGGCACTGGTGTCAACCATCTGAGCTACAGGCAAGAAAGCAGAGCGCCCTGCCCCGACCCTCTGTCTGACCGCAGAATTAAAAATGAATCACATTCCTAATGAACGCAATCCCACAGATTCTCTGAATGGACAGTGCTGAGCGCAGGAGCTGGCATGAGCAAGTGCTTCCAAGAGGAAGAGCTCTTCTCACTGCTTCCGCGGCCAAGACGCCCCCTTCATCCCTGGAATGTTGGAGGCGCAGTGGCGGGTGTTTGTTCTGACGATGGCCTGGGAAAGCCAGCACCTCCCTTTTGTTTGGCCAATTTGCATTCGTTAGACAGTGTCTAAATGCAGGGAAGCCAGACCCTAAACTCTTTTGGAGGAGACTTCATTCCAGAGTGCAGTGGCACGATGCGCTCTTTGCTGAGGGCCCCAGGCTAAGGGTGGTGGTTCCTCTTGGCCTCTCCAAACATCCAGGTCAGGGACTCACTCCTCTTCGAGACCACCGTCTGGTTTATTTACCTCAGCGCTTGTGCCAGAACCAACTGTATTACAGGCTGTCTAATTGAGACTTGGCAGCAGGCAGGCCAGATCAAAGGCGGCCCCGAGCACAGTTCTCAGATCCCAGGCCAGTGGGCACTTAGCGAGGCGCAGACGCAAGCCTGCCGCCCGCTTCCAGCAGCCGATGCCAGCGCCGCGGCCTCTGCCCAGGCTGCTCCCCCACGGGCTCCAGAAGGAGCCACTTGTGAGCTCTTCAAGACAGCAACGAAGTGCCGCGGGGACAGTGGTGATTCAGGGAAGGAAGGAGGAACTGTCCGGGAAAGCGGCCTCCTAGCTTCCTCTGTGCTGTGTCTGTGAGTAGGAGGGGAGTGCCCAGTCACCCAGGGCAGGTGGGGATGGGCCTGGGCTATCACCCAGTCAGCCAGGGGCAGGTGGGGAATCGCCTTTTTTTTTTTCCAGGAAAAAAAGAACAAAGTTGAGGACTCACACTTTTTGACTTCAAAACTCAGGACAATTTGCACTAACCAAGATTTAACAATATTGTCTTCAAAATAGGAATGGGAATTTCTCTGAATGTATTTATTTCTTCTAAAATTTCTTTCAGAAATATTTTGTATGTTTCAAAAATTAATACGCTATTTTTACAAAGAAGTCTCAGTTTACAGAAAAGTCACTCAGAGTGTTGCTGTTCCTATGTAATTAACATTCACTATCCCTGCCATGGTTTCCCCCATTTTTAACAACTTGCATTGGTGTCTTACAAGTGTTAAAACTGATGAAGCAAAATTGATCTGTTTTTATTAGCTAAAGTCTACTGTTGACATTAGGATTCACTTTTTGTGTTGCATGGTTCTGTGGGTTTTGACAAATGCAAACCATCTTATATCCACCATTAAAGGATCATAGAGAGTAATTTCTCCATCTGAAAAATTCCCTGCACTTTACCTATTCATTCATTCCTCTCTCCCCTAGGCCTTGGAAACCACTGATCTTTCTACTGTCTCTATAGATTTGCCTTTTCCAGAATGTCAAATACTTGCAATCCAACACTGTGGCCCAAATAAATATGCTGTAGATTTTATAAATGCTATTTTTATGTATTGGCTAATAAATTTTTATTTTATGAAAAATACTGATTAAAAGGAGGACAAAGCTTTTCAAATCAATGTATTATCCCATTTGTTATCAATTTCTAATGCAGATAAGAAAAATCTTTGATGTCACATTTAGTGGGGGCTCAATAAATGTGCTTTCTTTTTTCTTCAATGTAAAGGAAAAAAATTATTTTATTTGGGCCTTCTTCTTGACATTCCATCTAGTTGTTTGGATGCTAATATCACATAGAAACTATCACAGGGGGTACTTGGGTCGTCAGATATGTGGCGTTAACTTTCCCATGGAAAACAATTATGATTGTTGAGTTCAATAATAACTAATCCATGTCTCAACTTTAAAAGAATAGTTGGATTTATAAAGCCCCTCCCAATTCCCAAATCATTGTAATATAGTAGCCTTCTCAGACTAGCTTTTTTCACTTAGTATTACAATTTTAAGGTTCCACCATGTCTTTTCCTGGCTTGATAGCTCATTCCTTCGTATCATTGGGTAAGATTCATTGTCTGGGTGGACCACAGTTTATCCACTCACCTATGGACAATGGGTTGCTTCCAGTTTTCGGTAATTATGAATAAAGCTGCTATAAACATTCATGGTTGGGTGGGTTTTCTCAGGGACCTCAGGTTTCAGCTTTTGGGAGTCAATACCAAAGAGCACAACTGCTGGCGTCTGTGGCAAGCCTGTGTGCACTTTGTAATAAATCTGCGCCGTGTTGCATCCTCACCAGCCACAAGGGAGGGTTCCTGGGTCTTCACATCTTCACCAGCACTTGCTGTTGTCAATGTTTTGGGTTTTAGCTATTCTACAGGTGCTTGGTGATACCTCATTCTTGTTTTAATTTGCAACTCCCTAGTGATATAATGATGAACGTGAAAGAGGAGAGTGAAAAAGTTGGCTTAAAGCTCAACATTCAGAAAACTAAGATCATGGCATCTGGTCCCATTACTTCATGGGAAATAGATGGGTAAACAATGGACAGACTTAATTTTTTGGACTCCAAAATCACTGCAGATGGAGCCTGCAGTCATGAAATTAAAAGATGCTTACTACTTGAAAGGAAAGTTATGACCAATCTAGATAGCATATTAAAAAGTAGAGACATTACTTTGCCAACAAAGGTCCGTCTAGTCAAGGCTATGGTTTTTCTTGTGGTCATGTATGGATGTGAGAGTTGGACTGTGAAGAAAGCTGAGCGCCAAAAAATTGGTGCTTTTGCACTGTGGTGTTGGAGAAGACTCTTGAGAGTCCCTTGGACTGCAAGGAGATCCAACCAGTCCATCCTAAAGGAAATCAGTCCTGAATATTCATTGGAAGGACTGATGCTGAAGTTGAAACTCCAATACTTTGGTCACCTGATGCGAAGAGTTGACTCATTGGAAAAGACCCTGATGCTGGGAGGGATTGGGGGCAGGAGGAGAAGGGGACGGCAGAGGATGAGATGGCTGGATGGCATCACCAACTCGATGGACATGAGTTTGAGTAAACTCCGGGAGTTGGTAATGGACAGAGAGGCCTGGCGTGCTGTGATTCATGGGGTCACAAAGAGTTGGACACGACTGAGCAACTGAACTGAACTGAACTGAACTGAATGATATAACGAGCATTTTAAAATAAACTTTTTTGCAATCTGTATATCTTCTTTGGTGAGGTGTCTGGTCAGATCTTTGGTTCTTATTTTGACTGGGTTGTTTGTTTTATAATTGTTGAATTTTTAGAATTCTTTGTACAGGATACAAATATGTGTTGTACTATAATAACACATTTCAATAACCTGAGAGAACTGATGGATCTCTGAATATGAAGCAGGAATACTTCCCTTTCTGACCTAGAAGATTTGGGGGAGATTTGTCTCTACCACCTGCAGCAGATGGAGCCATTTCTCCTAAGTGAGTTGATTCTCCCCAAGCTGCCATCATCTTCCCTGAGAGTTTCCAGATCTGGGTCTTCGGGGAGCACTTGGGACGCATTCATTCTGAGAGGAGCAGCTGATTCCAGCCCTGGAGGTTAAGTGTGAATGGAAAACAGCTGGTCAAGTGGAAGCCAAGGTGAATGTAGGCAAGAGACCTTTGCAGTCACACATAACAGGCGCTCAAAATAATGTCTGTTGGAAGGAAGCAGGCCTGGGAGGGTTCAGCTGGGCTGCAGGCTCCTTGAAGGAGAGGTCTATGCCCTCGTTTGCATAATCCATTATCACACAGGAAGTGTGGAATACACATATTAGGAGTTCAAGTGCTCCTTGAATTGTGAACGAAATGGAGTGACAATAGGCTATTTTAGTTACCTATAAACACACCACCCCAGAACTTAATGGCTCACAACAACCCTTTCATTGTTGGTTTAATGGCTAAGCTGTGTCTGACTTTTGGGACCCCATGGACTACAGCCCACTAGGCTCCTTTGTCCGTTGAATTCTCCAGGCAAGAGAATTACTGGAGTGGGTTGCCATGCCCTCCTCCAGAGGATCTTCCCGACCCAGGAATTGAGCCCGGGTCTCCCGCATTGCAGGCAGATTCTTTACCGACTGAGCCACGAGGGAAGCCCTCCCTTCCGTTATTCCCCCTGTTCTCTTTGTTGACTGAGTCCCACTGGCTGGTTCTCGGGCGGGTCTCACGCTGGGTCCTTCCTGCGGACACAGTCAGATCATAGCTGGAGGCAGGCCCACCTGGGGCCCACCTGGGGCCCCGGGCCTGGCTGGAGCCCCCTTGTTCTCCATATAGGGGGTTGAGCGTGTTCTTTCCATGTGACTCTTCGTGTGGCCTTTCTCTGCTGTCTCCCCAGCAGAGAAGCCGGACCTCTGCATGGCAGTTCAGGGCTCCCAGGAAGTTCGTGGAAGGTCCCATTGTGAGGCACTTAGCAAACCTTTGCTTCTATTGATGTTGCTTAGATCCCACCCAGCTAGAACAATTTACACGACCAAGCCCAGAGTCCATGTGGGAGGAGACTCCAAAGTGCCAGGAATGTTGGACACATGGTTTATTGGGGGCCACCATTGGAACATCCCATCAGAGGCAGGGAAGGTAAGGCTTCCAGGAAGTGTGTGGGCACAGTATCCCACGACTGCGCCGTGTGGGTCTAGTTCACGGTCACCTGCATGCTTGTGTGCTTCCCCGATTCAGTTGTGCCCGGTTCTTTGTGACCCTAGAGACCGTAGCCTGCCAGGCTCTTCTGTCCATGGGGATTCTCCAGGCAAGAATACTGAAGTGGGTTGCCATGCCCTCCTCCAGGGGATCTTCCTGACCCAGGGATCGAACCTGCGTCTCCTGCACTGGCAGGCAGATGCTTTACAGTCTGAGCCACTTGTGGAAACAAACAAACAAAAAATAACACAGCCAGTATAAGAACTGCCAGATCCTGGGGACCGTCAGATGCTACTGGACTGATGAAGTGCAGCCTTGACCCTCTTCTCCCTGGTGTGGGGGCCACAGAAATGAACAAGGCAACACTTAAAGGATTTGTGGTCTGCCCGGGAGGGCTCTGGGGGCTGAGGGTGGCCGGGGAACCTGGTGGACGGTCCCCAGAGCTGCAGGGAGGACTGGTTGGAGATGAGGGGGCTGGAGGGGCATTTTGGAGGGTCTTTTGATTCCTCCTCCTGCTCACTGCTGAAGCTACCGGGAGTTTCTCATTTCAGACTCGATACCCTAGGGAGCCTCTGGTTTCACCCTTTGTTCTCCTGTCTCCTAAGAAGGCAGTGCTACCAAGATCAGCAGGGGTCAGCAGGCCAGGGCTCTAATTACTTTCATTCCTTGAGTTGCTGGGAAGGGTCTTGGGAAAGCAATGGAAGGTCTGCTTGTCACTCCTGGATGAAGAGCCACTCTCACGCTAACTTGGGCTGTTGCTGGGGAGGCCGTGGCTTATTTGAAACAGCAGCACCGATGCCCGCGGCCCCGGGGGGAGGTTTACGGATCAGATGTGACCTGGGCCTTCTTGTCAACAATGGAAGTTGGTTTACAACTTTGGAAAATAAAAGTCGGGGTGGAGGCATGTGCAACAACCTTTAAGTTGATCTGAGGGTTGAGCCAGACACAAAAAGGAAAGTTAAAAGAAGAAAAGCTTCATGGGGATGGCACGGAGGTGGGCTCACCCAGCCCGGTTGCCATGGAGATGACGTTGCCCTCACATCTCCGGTGGGGCCCTCAGGAGTGACCCGGCACCTTCTTGCTCTGGAAACCTTGGACTCAGCAAAGTCCCGATCAATTGGTTGGCTAGCAACACCAACTTGTCATTTGATCACTTGTTTCCAGGATTAAGTTACTCCTATTGGGCTTCCCTTGTGGGTCAGTGGTAAAGAACTCGCCTGCAAGGCAGGAGATGCAGGTTCTATCCCTGAGTCAGGAACCCATTACATAGTGATTTCCAAGTTATATCAGTACCGTATTATGTCAGAGTAATACTGACATCATCAGAGAGGAGGGCACAGCAACCCACTCCAGTATTCTTGCCTGGGAAATCCCATGGACAGAGGAGCCTGGTGGGCCACAGACCACAGGTTGCAACGAGTTGGACATGACTGAGACACACACACAGTGCTTTGATTAGAGCCATTTTCTGTGCTCGGGCAGCTCTCCCGCATGAGCCAAAAAATCAGAATTAAATCAGTTAACCGTAAAATCAAGCAACATGATATAAAAGTTCACCTTTAATGATTAAGAGTTATTAAGGGCTTCCATGCAGGTGTTGTTCTAAGGGCCTTACCTGTATGAGCCCACTGGACCATCACACAGCCCAGCCAGGACTGTGCCAACAAAGGTCCATCTAGTCACAGCTATGGTTTTTCCAGTGGTCACGTATGGGTGTGAGAGTTGGACTATAAAGAAAGCTGAGTGCTGAAGGATTGATGCTTTTGAAGTGTGGTGTTGGAGAAGACTCTTGAGAGTCCCTTGGACTGCAAGGAGGTCCAACCAGTCCATCCTAAAGGAAATCAATCCTGAATATTCTTTGGAAGGACTGATGCTGAAGTTGAAACTTGAATCCTTTGGCCACCTGATGAGAAGAACTGACTAATTGGAAAAGATCCTGACACTGGGAAGGACTGAAGGCAGGAGGAGAAGGAGATGACAGAGGATGGGTTGGTTGGATGGCATCACTGACTCAATGGACACGAATTTGAGTAAACTCCGGGAGTTGGTGAAGGACAGGGAAGCCTGGCATGCTGCAGTTCATGGGGTCACAAGGAGTCGGACACGACTCAGCGACTGAATGGAACTGAAACTTGAGTGGCAGGTACAGAGAGTTCCCACAGGCCCCTGCCCCTGAGATGAGCAAGTTCTTGCTGTTCTGTGAATGCTCACGTGAACAGTGCATGCTGGTACTGACTGGAGATGCAGGTTGGTTAGGCTGTCTCTCTGGGGAGTGGTTACGATTCCAGGGCAGCACTCTCTCTGGACCTTGGGAGTCTGGCGTCCTTCACGTCCCTGGAGGGCAGTCTGGGACGATCTTGTGTTTCCGTGGGCCGAGCATGGGGATGCTGAGTCCGTGCCTGCTCCTGTCTTCTCTGGACGCCAGGCTGGGATTTGGCTCCAAGTGTTGCTAGCTGATGGGTGGACAGGCTGTAACTGAATCCAGGAAAGGCATCCCCACAGGCCTGGTTGCACTTGTTGCTCTGCTCCAGGGCTCAAAGTGACTGCGGAGCCGCCACCGATGAGTTAAGAAGTTCACTCCCAGGCACTTCTGGGCAGTCACTGGCCCGTCTTTGCTGACTTGGTCTCCCTGAATTTCTAACACCAGGAGTGTGCTTTGGATCGCTGTCTCCTCCTTGGCTCCCTGTCTGTCCCTGCTGGGGGCAGTGATGCCCTCACAGGCTCCTACAACCCTCCCCAGCCAGCACCCTCCCAGTAATGCACGTTGGCCCCCAGACCCTGCTTCTGTAGCTGTGGGGAACATTTTCCGGCTCCAAGGAGGCTGGCAGGACTGGGATCCTTCAGGACGGTCCTTCTTGGAGGGAGAGGAGGGTCCCGATCTCCACTTGTTCAACGAACCAAGGGGTCCCAAAGGCTGGGAGGAAGGTGGGTGTGTACAGAAGAAGTGATAGGTCATTTTCAGTCCACGTGGAAGGAAGCTTCATTTCCCACCTGAGGATTTGAACTCTTGGCTGGGGTTCTTCCAGCTGGAATGTCCAGAGATTTCAGGAAATACATCTGACTATATATATCCTCCACACTTTTTTAAATGGTAGAAATGCATGTTCATTGTAGAAAAAAATGAGAAAGTACAGATTATGAAAAAATAAAGAATTAAATCCAAGCTTAGTTTGATCTCTAGGACTATTTTGGTGTATATAATTCTGGACTTTTCTCCTGGGTATTTAGAAGAGAGTGTGTGTACCTGTGTAAGCAAAATAAAATGAGTTTATTCTATTATACGTAGTATCTTGTAACCTGTGTTTTTGCTTTAACAATATACCTTGGACATCTTTTAGTGGTGGTTTTTTTTTTTTTTTTTTTTTTTTTTTTTTTTTTTTTAGTTTGTTTCTGTTTTTAATGAACACAGGTCACAGGAAGACTAGAGGTTAAGGGAGGACTTCCTTGGTGGCTCAGATGGTTCAGATGGTATCCGCCTGCAATGTAGGATACCCAGATTTGATCCCTGGGTAGGGAAGATACCCTAGAGAAGGAAATACCCACTCCAGTATTCTTGCCTGGAGAATCCCATGGACAGAGGAAGCTGGTGGGCTACAGTCCAGGGGGTCACGAAAGGGTCAGACATGACTTAGCGACTAAGCACGCTCACAAGAGATGAAGGGAACACTGTCAGATACCAGCAGACTGACGTGATTAAACCAGCTGAACACAATTGACTGTTAGACACTAGATGTAAGGGACGGTGAGACATACTTCCTGTCCCCAGTAAGTTAGGGGAGATGAGGCACACCCAGAATTGTATGGCCCAGCACCACATGATCAGCAATCTAGCACAGGTACAAGCCAGTTCTGTCGGGGGGTGTCTGGAGGGCTTCGTGGGGGAGGCGGCACTTGTGGAGGGAACAGCCTTTCTTCTGTTACCTGGTAACCGCTTGCATCTCCTCTTGTGAGTGGCGGCCTGTGAGAGGAGTCCAAAGCCTTGGCCTTGGAGTAGATGCATCCGGGCCCCAGGCTGCGCTGTCACTTCCTGGCCGTGTGACACTGAGCAAGTTCACAAGTCCTCTGAGCCCCGGGCTCCTTCTCTGCCAACTGTGCATAACTGGACCTGCTTCATCAGGTCCTTGGTTCAGTGGTAAAGAATCGCCTGCAATGCAGAAGATGGGAGTTCAATCCCTGGGCCGGGAAGTTCCCCTGGAGAAGGAAATGGAATCCCACTCCTATATGCTTGCCTGGGAAATCCCGTGGACAGAGGAGCCTGGTGGGCTACAGTCCACGGGGCCGCAGAGAGTTGGCCACGACTGAGTGACTAAAGAACAGCAGCAAAACACAGGACTGGTATCAAAAGCCCACACCTGATGTATCGTAAATGCTCAATACAGGGTTACTGCCATTATAATTTGGCAAAATAACTACTTATCTATAAATCTGTATTAAAATGGGCAGAAAATATGTGAGCTTTTAAGAAATTAGGAATAAAAGTCTTCAATGATTTCACTGTCCTCTAGAATACATGTTCAATAAGTCCAATTAACTCTTAGGAATTATTTCTGGCACACAAAGAAAAACAGATGCTGGTGTTCATAAGCTGGTCTGATTTAAATTTTGGAAAATTCAAAGAATCTGTTGAGATGGACTCTTGCAGGCAATGAACTATTCCTCTAACAATATCAGGAAAATTCTGATATTACTCTTACATAATACTGTACTGATATAACTCAGAAATCACTCACTATGTATTCTGCCATTTCTCTGAGAATAGTATTATGCTTAATTAGTAGAAGATGTCAGGTGAAAAGTTTTATTTAACTTAGATGAATCACTGTATTAAATTCCAGACTCAACAGATAATCTCTTTTCTTGGTGCTTTTATGAAAGCAACAACATTTGGATTTGATCAGATTTGGTCTGTTTATAGTATTGAGAGCTGTAGTGAAAAGAAACTCCTGTTTGTCTTTCTAATTAGGCCAATCTCCAATGAATATAAACAAATTACAATATGGCATATGTATAAATATGAAACAGATAAAACCTTATGCTTTTAAGTTGTTAAGAATTTTCTTAACGTCTGTCCAAATGAAATGCTCTTTTAAAAACACCTATACACCACACACACCCTCATGGAGGCAGTGATCCTAATTTCTCTCGCCACCTGAAAGTCACGGCCAAATTAAATTAATACATAAGAGACTTGTTTTGTTCAGCTCCTGCAGTAACTACTTCTGTTTCTTGAAAGGCCTTTCTTTTCACCGACTTCCTTATCTGAAAAGGTTTACCGTGTCTTCGTGCAAGTGGTTGTCATGCTTTAGAAAAATCACAAGCAGCAAAAAGTCAGAATTGTCAGTTCAGAAGACACTGCTTGTTCCACTGGGTACCACTGAGCAAGTGATGCTGGCAAACGATCTTTAAAAAAAAAAAAAAAACAGAGGATGGGAACGGAGGCAGAATGAAGATAAAAAGGGTTGCCGGCTTTATTCTCACTGAAGGCTGGCAGCGGGAATCTGCAGGAGGGGGACGCCTATCAGATAGGTCATCTGTTGGGTAATGAAGAATAGAAGACAGGAGGCAGGCGGGGAGCAGGTGATGCGCCCTCTCGGAGGGCCGGAGAGCCCAGAGAGGCGGGAAGACACAGCCTTAGGAGCTGATCCCCTTTCATTTACAGCCTGGGCTGCTCGTGGGGCAGAGGTTTCCTGGGGAGGGGCGCCCATGGATAAGGTTATAGGTAAGCCTGAAAACCCTGCTCATTTCCCCCTGGTCTCGTTCATTATGGATTCATGTCTATCTGTACACGGCGTCCTATTAAAAATTACTCAGATGTCAAAAATATCCTAGTCCTGCGATATTTATACTGCTTCCCTACCATCTTATTTTGTGTGACCAAGGAGGTCGTGTGGTTTTAGGAAGAAGCAGCGGAATGACGGTAATAGGTAGTAACAATTTTAGATGCACGTCTTTGTCCCGGAATTCTTGTCCCGTGGGGCACTGCTCATAAAATGCACTGTGTTTGGCTTTAAAAAAGGTACTCAAAAGATACACCCTCCATGAAGGCTGATTTATAAATCTCTAGTTTAAAGTCATGACGGCCTCCGTGGACTATTATGGCTTTGGGTTTCTACAAGAAGTTTCAGTTTGGCATCGTTATCTTGAAAAAAGTCATCTGCTGACTTGAGGACTCTTGGCTGGGCGGTTGTGGGGTCCCTGCAGGCATGCGGGGGGGTGTGCCTAGGAAGGCCAGAGCATTTGATTGAACTTGGGGAAGCAGACATGTAAAATGAATTTGGCCCTTGTTTCCAGGAAACCCAACATCATGCTCCTCTGTCTACTCTGGAGGCAAAGGGTCCTTTAAGCCAAGTGCACTTGGGCCAATTCCTCCCCCATCCCCTGCCTACTGCAAGAGTACTGGAGTGGGCTGCCATGGCCTCCTCCAGGAGATCTTTCCCTCCCAGGGACTGAACCCAGGTCTCCTGCATTGCAGGAGGACTCTTTACCAGCTGAGCCACCAGGGAAGCCCTTCCTCCACCCGCCCCCGCCCCGCAAAGATCGTTAAAGCCGATCTTTGAGAAACGTGCTAGGATTGCATGCATTAGGGAGGTGAACCCCAGGAGACCATGTCTTCTGGCCAGCCTGCTGGAATCAATCATGACCATTCGGATTCACTGAGAGAAAGTAGGAGGTGTCATCTTCATATCACTCTCTGGGGGTACAGGCCACCCTGCCAGGTCAACCAGGCGCTGGGCGCCCCCACAGCAGTGAGCCAGCACTGGCCCCTGGACGCTGGACTTGCCATTCGTCAGCGGCCTCAGCTCAGGCCTGGCCGGGGCCTCGCACGCATGCATGCATCATTCATCACGTCCGCCCTCCTTCACAAGCAATCTAAGGAAGTATGATTCTTTGCTTTCTGCCTCCTGACATGTGGGCCTGGCCACGGGACCCGGCAGTAAATATCTATCTTAAACAAATTGCTGTCACTGCCAAGTCACCGGGGGCGTTTAAGAGGGAATTAGGAATTAAGAATTTGTGGTGATGGGTAATAAAAGATGGATTGGCTTATTTGCGTGGCTCTGCAAATGTGTGCATTAAAATAGGTGGGAAAGGCTAAAATAAGACAGCAATTTACCTGTCTGAATCGGTCATAGCCAGTTATCTAGCAATTAATTTGCCAGTTACTTTGTTAAAATGGTGTGTAGGTCTATGTCATGTATGTACCCATATGTCTGTATCTACATCTGGCATTTCTCTTGTGTGTTTATTACAGTGTATGGTGTATTTACGTGTATAAATACATGCATTGTGTATGATTTACACACAGGTATAGTGTAGAGTGGGCTTCCCTGGGGGCTCAGACACTAAAGAATCTGCTTGCAGTGGGGTAGACCTGGGTTCAATCCCTGGGTGGGGAAGATCCTCTGGAGGTGGAAATGACTACCCGCTCCAGTATTCTTGCCTCCTGGAGAATTCCACGGACAGAGAAGCCTGGCAGGCTGCAGTCCATGCGGCTGCAAAGAGTCAGACACAATTCAGCGACTAACACACACACCCCCCCCACACACACAGAGGATAGAATGGGGAAGTGAAGACAGAGACTCGACTTGTGTGTCTCAGTGGCCATGGCTTATCCTATGGTTGTGCTCTGCAAAAGCGGCATCTTAAATGTCTTCTGTTTGACTCGTTCAAAATTCAAATGGAGAAAGTCTGTGTGCCCACACTCCAGAATTTTGTCTATTTTGGCAATCTGAAAGGAGAAAAAGAAGTTAACTGACGCTGAGAGCTTGGTTCCCTGGCTGTCCGTCTTTGTATGCAGTCAGTACCCTGACATAAGGAGATTACGATGTTGAAATCAGGCTTGCAGATGTAGCCTCTACTTTCCAAGCCAGAAAGTCCTCCAAATTGTTAAACCTTATTATTATTATTATTTTTTTAACCTTCCTGTTCAGGCCAAAAGGGTAGCTCAGGGGAAAAAAAATTAAATTTTTTCTCGCTTTTTTCTTTTTACCATAAAGAGATGCAGAGGGACATCTCAGGAGGTGCTAGGTTGCACTGTCTCAGCGCTGCTCGCGGTGGACAGCAGGTGCCGGGGCCCGTGGGAGGCAGGCACCTGTCTCCGATGGACTGTGTTCCGTGCAGCTGCGAACGGCCTGGTTCACGTCTGGGGGAGGGAGTCCTGAGTCATGGGGGCTGAGCGCCCACTTCTGCTGGTGGGATAAAAATGGGGGGCTCCAGACGCAGCTTTGGTCTTCCTAATGTAGGCAGCCGCTCTGGGTCCTCCCCAGAGTGTCTGGAGGGGTGCTAGGGTACCCCAAGCTCCTGGCCTCCCCCGGGCTGCTTTCTTGGCCCTGGTCCCTCCCTTCTCTCTCTGCCTGGTACCAAGTGCTGATAAACTTCCTCAGACTGTTCAGGACAGCCCCTTTCTCTGCTGGTTTCTTTGTGGTTGAACAGAAAGCTTCTGACGTTTTGACCTGTCGAGTTAAGGAAATAGGGGCGTGTCAGTCCCCGAGGAAGAGCTTGTGCCTGTGTTCTGAGTCGCTTCAGCCCTGTCCACCCTTTGTGACCCCGTGGACTGAGAGGAGCTTAGTAGAAATGTGTTGTTGGGGTAGCAGAGGGCCCCGCGGGCTCTGAGCTTCCCACGCCCCTGCTGGGAAGGGAACTGGGGATGCGGGGGCCTGGACCAGGCTGTGGCTTATGGGCTGGGAGGAAGGGGTGCTGCAGGGGAAGTTGGGGGGTTGTTGATTTTGCAGTGTCCCTGGGAGGTGGGGCTGCTGCAGGAACACGTCACACAGAGTGACTCGGACAACGGGACGTTGTTTCTCTCAGTTCTGGAGGCGGGATGTCCAAGATTGCGGGACGTCCAAGATCCCGGCTCCGGCAGAGCTGGGGTCTGCGAGGGCCCCTTCTTGGTTCGTAGACAGCCGTGCTGTGCCCTCCATTGGGGAAAGGCCGAGCAAACTGGGGTCTTGTTTGAAAGTGAAAGTGAAAGTTGCTCAGTCGTGTCTGACTCGTTGCGACCCCATGGACTATACAGTCCATGGAATTCTCCAGGCCAGAATACTGGAGGGGGTAGCCTTTCTCTTCTCCAGGGGATCTTCCCAACCCAGGGATGGAACCCAGGTCTCCCCCATTGCAGGTGGATTCTTTACAAGCTGAGCCACAAGGGAAGTCCAAGAATACTGGAGTGGGTAGCCTATCCCTTCTCCAGTGAATCCTCCCGACTCAGGAATTGAACCAGGATCTCCTGCATTTCAGGCAGATTCTTCACCAGCTGAGCTACCAGAGAAGCCCAAGAATACTGGAGTGGGTAGCCTTTCCCTTCTCCAGGGGATCTTCCCAACCGAGGGATGGAACCCAGGTCTCCCCCCATTGCAGGCAGATTCTCTATCAGCTATCAGCTGAGCCACAAGGGAAGTCTGAGGTCTTGTGTACGAGGGCCCCAATCCCATTCACCACAGAACTGGGGGCTAGCACCTCAGTATATGAACCTGAGAAGCGGGGACACAGATATCCCGTCCACGACACCTCACCCCAGAGACAAGCCACAACAAGGATGGCGCAAGGGCATTAAGACCCCTGCCCCCAGCTCCTAGTAAATGCTGTTGTGCACTCAGATGCCCGCCTCGACTCCTTTCCTTTTCGTGCTCTGCAGTCAAAAAGCCTCAGCCACAGATTTTTGGACTCTGTGGGAGAAGGCGAGGGTGGGATGATTTGAGAGAATAGCATTGAAACATGTATGTTACCTATGTGAACTAGATCGCCAGTCCAGGTTCGATGCATGAGCCAGGGTGCTCAGGGCCAGGGCCCTGGGACAACCCTGAAGGATGGGATGGGGTGAGGGGTGGGAGGGGGGTTCAGGGTGGGGGACACATGTACACCCATGGCTGATTCATGTGAATGTGTGGCAAAAACCACCACAATATTGTAAAGTAATTAGCATCCAATTAAAATAAATAAAAAGAAAAGCCTCAGCAGTTCCTCTGCACCTCCTTCCCCTCTGCCCCCACCCCCACCAGCCTCCCTGCCTTCTGCCCACGTTCCTGTCCCCACGCATGTCCCTGGTGCCCTGGAGTCCTCGGATAACGTACAGAATGACCCTGGCCAGATCGCTCCTTCTTGACTCCCCCATCCCCTGTCCTGCTGACCATGTCCTGAGCTCCAGCCTCTGGTGTCAGTGGGCATCTTCTCCATCCTTGCCTGGAGGGCACATCCTGGGGGGGTTAGTGGTGGTCAGAGCAGCTTCCTGTCCCCCGAGAAGCTTCCAGGATCCTCCTAGACTAGCCGGCTACTCTTCTTCTGAGCATCCCCGAACCTCTGACCACGCCAAGCTTGGTTCTGATCACACCGAAATCTCTCTGCTGTATCCTCCCTGCCGCCCCATCCCCACATCCTGGCCCTGGCTGACTTTGGAACCCTGGTGTCCACACTGCCTAGCTCTCCAGTGGTGGTTGAATGAATAAGCCCAGTTCTATCAGAATTCTCTTCCAGTCCTGACAGCTTTGAATTTACTGGGCAAGATATTGTCTTTGCAGTTTTTCTTGAAGACCTTAATTTTTACATTTATTTTTTAAAAATTTCTTTACTTATCAATTTTTTATTGAAGTATATTATATTAGTTTGAGGTGTCCAGTGTGGTGGTTCAGTATTTTTACAGATTATATTTCATTAAATGACACAAGTCCTTAATTTTTAAATGACAAAAACCATCTGTAGTAAAGTTGGTTCTTTCCAAAAGTAGCTTTAAATACCAAAATTCTTCATTGGAGGAAAAAAGTGAAATTGGGCCAGTTAGCAGCACACTTTGTAATTTTTGGTTCATTTGTTCATATATGATCAGAAAGTCAGACTATCCTTCCCAATCCCACAAATGATGGCATTTCCAGGACTCAATCACTGTCCTATACATTTGCAAGCCTTGTATTTGAAAACAAAATGCTTGAGTCCCAAGAGAAGTAGGTTTTGGTTTTCCATCATCATTTTTTCTCTCCCCCTCTTCTAACTACCAGCTGACTTTCACTAAGGACCCTTCATAGGCTACTGTACTTTACAATTTTTCTCTACTGAATCCTGAAAACCACCTACAAGGCAGCCTTCACCCCCATATTACAGATGAGGAAACTGAGGCTCAGGGAGGCTTGGCTGTTTATCCACATGTCCTTGGGGAGGAGCAGTGGAGCTGATGTTTGCAGCAGGTCTGGCCCGGATTCTGTCACCTCTCACGTTTCCTGTGTTTCACTCAAGGCTTGTTTCTGGAAAGATAAGTTGCTTTTGTCAAATCTGGAGGACTCGCGTGTCAAACACCCACATCAGAGCTGGAGATTTAAAGGTGAGGGTTGTTCTAAATTTTTCCAGGTTCTTACCGGGCAAGTAGGGAGCAGGCAGACAGGCTCAACAGCAGTTCAGTGAGGGGACAGGTGACATGATAGCAGAGTTCAGTTCAGTCGCTCAGTTGTGTCTGACTCTGCGACCCCATGACTGCAGCTCGCCAGGCCTCCCTGTCCATCACCAACTCCCGGAGCTTGCACAAGCTCATGTCCATCGAGTCGGTGATGCCATCCAACCCTCTCATCCTCTGTCATCCCCTTCTCCTCCCGCCTGCAATCTTTCCCAGCATGAGCAACACAAGGCCCTGCAACATTAGTCAGGAGGCTCACCCGGACCCCAGGAAGGGCGCTGTGGCGGGCGGGGCCCTGGGGTTGAAGACAGAGGGACTGGTGAAGGGGACCACGGGTGGGGAGGGTTGGAAGTCAGAGCTGCCAAGACAGGCGGGGGAGAGAGCCTGCAGACTGGGTCCAGAGCAGTGAGGAGATCCAGCCCCACCCCCGACCCCTGCTTCCCAGCTTGTGAGTACCTCCCGAGCCCACCGGTCTTGTGTGTGGGGTCAGTCCTGGATGATGGTTAAGGATGTAGGGGTCACAAACTGCTGCATATTTCAGAATCACCTGGAAGCTCACTCAAAATGTAGCTTCTGCCCCTGCCCACCCACCCCCTGCCCCCGTATCCTGTAGCTTCTGGTCCAGGAAGCCTTCTGTGAACTGGGAACCTTGTACTGGAAGCAGCTTCCCCAGAGATGGTGATGCAGGTGGTCCGTGGGCCGCACGCTGAGGATGCTTGACTGTGTGCAGTGACTCGGGGTCCCAGGGCGGTGCTGGGTCTCCCCCCTGCTGCCTTTCAGGACTGTTGTGCTGCAGGCACCTCATTAAAGTGAATCCCATTTTTAGCAGTATACATGCCTGCTTTTTTTTTTTTTTTAAATGTGACCCTACTTTCTATGACCTGGAAGGATAATGTTGTTTTAACCTGTTGTAGGATAATAGCATTAAATAATATTAATAAATTTATATATAAGTCATTGAGTATATCTTGTAAGTAATATAAATAACATTATGAAAGATAATAAGATTTCATAGCCAGGGGTAAAGGGGGACTTGGTGAGAAAGCTGACTTTGCAATCATTTGCTCTGGGAAGTGGGGGAATGCCAGGGGAGCACGTGTCTGGGCTCTGCAGGGAGGAGGAGACCCCTTGGGTGGGAGATGAGGGGGGCTGGGGCACAGGAGCCCCTTCCTGCTGGGCTGTCTCGCTGCCCACACTGAGCGTCTCAGCATTCCCCTGGGGGAGGCCTCTGTCCACCCCCCACCACGGGGGTCAGCAGCAACCCAGGCGGAAGGGGGCTTTGGCAGCAGGTCTCTGTGGACTGGGCTCCTTCCTCCCAGCTGCCAAGGGGACCAGCTTGGGTCTTTCTCCAGAGCCCAGAATCCCCCTCACCCTCTCACCTGGCACCTGCCGGCTCCAGCCCTCGGTGCCCTGGGTGGAGATCCCATAGATTCGGCTCCTCTGCGTCCCATTACGCCTGGTGGCTGGCGCGTCTGCACTCAGCAGGCCTTTCTGCGGACCACTGAGTCATTAGCAGAGATGAGATGAGTCCAGATGTTCAGGAACATGGCAGAGCTACACGGACCACCACTGGGACAGATAAACACGAGACGTGTGCAAGTGATAGGGTACCAGAAGTTTGGCAAGTCGGCGCCCTTAGGAGAAAGGAGAGGCTAGTGATATGTGTGTGTGGGGATGGGGGGGCGGGGGGGAGAACAGCGGAGAGAAGGGGAAAGTGCCTTTATCCCAAGTCCCGGGCTCAGTGGTAAAGAACCTGCCCGCCAATACAGGAGATGCAGGTTAGAGCGCTGTGTTGAGAGGAGCCTCTGGAGAAGGAAACGGCGACCCATTCCGGTGTTCTTGCCTGGGAAATCCCAGGGACAGGGAAGCCTGGAGGGCTACAGTCCACGGGGTCACAGAGTCAGATGCAATTTAGCAACTAAACAACAGCAACAACAACAAATGAGGCTTAGAGCACACTCCTGGAGGAAAGGCGTTGTAACTCTTTTAGTTGCACTTGAAGGGGGTGACTTATTCTCATCCCAGAGCCTCTTCTGATGTTAGGAATGTAACTTCCGGCCTCTGCAAGGCTGGGAGGGACGTGTTCCCGGCCTTGCTGTGCACAGTAGAGCGTAGGTTCTAGAGTTAGAGGGAGGTTATTTAGCACCCGAGGCTTCAGCTCTCCTGCTCTAAAAGGGAATAAAAGACATTCCCATTCTCAGAGGCCAGGAGAATTAAGGAACCTGTGTTAAGTGGTATATTAGCTCAAGCTCATTAAAGAGGGGCTGTCAGGACGGCCGGATTTAGTCCTGCTTTCTTCACTCATCTCCAGCGAGCCGTGCATCACACTCCAGCCTCACTGATCTGAGAGCAGGATCTGAACTTAAAATGCGTGCATTTCAGTAAAATACTGAAAAGCAAGGGCTGGGTTTTCTTTAATCTTTTGTTTAAACATAGCCCGGGGGCTTCCCCGGTGGTCCAGTGGTTAAGACTCTGTGTTCCCTGTGCCGGGGACTGGGATTTGAACCCTGGTCAGGGAGCTAGATCCCGTGTGCCACACCTTGAATATCACACATGCTACAACTAAGACCCAGAGGAGCCAAATAAAGAAGTAAATAAATAAATATTTAAAAAGATGCCTTTCAGTTCAGTTCAGTTCAGTTGCTCAGTCGTGTCCAACTCTTTGCGACCCCATGAATCGCAGCATGCCAGGCCTCCCTGTCCATCACCAACTCCCAGAGTTTACTCAAACTCATGCGCATTGAGTCAGTGATACCATCCAGCCATCTCATCCTCTGTCATCCCCTTCTCCTCCAGCCCCCAATCCCTCCCAGCATCATGGTCTTTTTCAAAGAGTCAAATCTTTGCATGAGGTGGCCAAAGTATTGGAGTTTCAGCTTCAGCATCAGTCCTTCCAATGAACACCCAGAACTGATCTCCTTTAGGATGGATTGGTTGGATCTCCTTGCAGTCCAAGGGACTCTCAAGAGTCTTCTCCAACACCACAGTGCAAAAACATCAATTTTTTGGCACTCAGCTTTCTTCATAGTCCAACTCTCACATCCATACATGACCACTGGACAAACCATAGCCTTGACCAGACGGACCTTTGTTGGCAAAGTAATGTCTCTGCTTTTTAACATGCTGTCTAGGTTGGTTATAGCTTTCCTTCCAAGAAGTAAGCATCTTTTAATTTCATGGCTGCAGTCACCATCCACAGTGATTTTGGAGCCCCCCAAAATAAAGTCTGACACTGTTTCCACTGTCTCCCCATCTATCTCACATGAGGTGATGGGACCAGATGCCATGATCTTAGTTTTCTGAATGTTAAACTTTAATCCAACTTTTTCACTCTCCTCTTTCACTTTCTTCAAGAGGCTTTTTAGTTCCTCTTCACTTTCTGCCATAAGGGTGGTATCATCTGTGTATCTGAGGTTATTGATATTTCTCCTGGCAATCTTGATTCCAGCTTGTGCTTCTTCCAGCCCAGCATTTCTCATGATGTACTCTGCATATAAGTTAAATAAGCAGGGTGACAACATACAGCCTTGATGTTCTCCTTTTCCTATTTGGAAAGATGTCTTTAAATATAGCCTAATGCGAAGACTATTGCCCTTTGAATGGTAGTCAATAGTCAATGACTTGGAGGAAATTAATGGGAAAATCATGATACATTGTACCCACTAAGGACTCTGAAAAAGGAAGAAGTGTTTTTTTTTGCAAAATTTAATTAAATATTTGCACCAGAGGTTTATTCAGAATGACCCCTGGAATCACACTGTGATCCATGATGTGATTTATTGTACACTGAGATATTTTACAGTTTGGGTCATGGGAAAGTTTACCTGCTCAAGACATTTCAAAGGTGGATGTTAAGCAGAGATGTGGTTTTTCTCTTAAGAATGGATTAAGATTTAGTTCATATAAAGCAGACCAGGCCAGTAATTGTGACATTGACTAAATCAAGTTGTCCAGAGAGTGTGCTCTATTTTGGGGAAATGACCACAAAATTTCATTTTGAATTTTCTGAATAAAAATGAACTTAGTATTGTTGATTCCTTTCTTTTAAGATCAACAAGGATGTTCAGTTCATCTTACCATGATCCCTGAAGATGTTACCTGTGCTCACACAACTTTATTTAAAGTTTTATTAAAGGAAATCTCTCAAGAGAACAACTTACAGAAACAATAGTGCCACTGTCAGTTTCTTTTAAGATCAACTCTCTGCTAATCCAGGGACAGGACTCTTGGAGGGATGTTCAGCTGGATGCCTAGTTTGTTGACTGGAGAAGGCACACGAATATCATGTTGCAAAGTTTGTTTTACTCAATTATAAGTCTCATTCATTGATTTGTTCAATGTGTTTGTGAATTTAAGAATTCAAGAAGGGCCACCAAGCAACTAGCAACCAAGATTTGAAGTTCTGGAAAGAGAACCACTCCTTGATTTTTTAAAATGCACCCATTCATTTCTTCAACAATCTTTCTTTGATGGGTGAGGGGCGTTCCCAGTCCTCCCAAGGCTCACAGCCTATTGACGACACAGGCCCTTAGGGATTCACTTTCCCTCGTGTGTGATAATCGAGGCCACAGGCGGTTACAGGTAACACTGGGCTGGGCGTGATCAGTCAGTGGGGTGGAGGGAGACAGAGACGTCATAAAGGTAGAGATGGAGCCAGAGGCTCAGATCCGGGAGATGGCTCGGTGCTGATGAGAGAGGAAACTGCGCCAGAAAGCCTTTGAACCTGAGGGTTAAGAGATGAAGAGACCTTGCACAATAAGGACCTATCTTAGAGCAAGCTTCCCAGGTGGGACACTGGTCAAGCATCCAGCTGCTGCTGCAGGAGACGCAAGAGACACAGGTTCAGTCCCTGGGCCGGGAAGATCCCCTGGGGCAGGAAGTGGCACCCCACTCCAGCAATCTTGCTTGGAAAATTTCATGTACAGAGGAGCCTGATGGGCTATAGTCCATGGGGTTGCAAAGAGTCAGACACAAGTGAGCACACACACACACACATGTTGTATCGCACAGGGAACTATGTTGGATATCCTGTGATAAACCATAATGGAAAAGAATATAAAAGAATGTATGTTGATGTGTAGTTGAATCGCTTTTCTGTACAGCAGAAATTAACATAACATTGTAAGTCAACTATACTTCAATAAAATAAATTTTAAAAAAGGAGGTGTTGAAAGCCTCAGTAATCATCACTGTCATATTCTGGGGGCCTGGAGGAATTGAAATGTTTGAAAGATTCTCTCTCTCTTTTTGTCACGCAAGCTCGGCAGCCCAAATACCAGGTGCAGAAACTGTCTTTAAGCCTGCACATCAAGCAAACAGCATGGTCGTGCTTTATCAACGGGGTGCAGCACAGGAAAAACCAGACTGAACCGGCTAATTCTAAGGTGGCTAGGTTTCATCTTTTTTTCTCTTTATGCATGCTTGCTAAGTTGCTTCAGCCATGTCAGACTCTTTGTGACCCTGTGGACAGTAGCCGGTCAGGCTCCTCTGTCTATGGGATTCTCCAAGCAAGAATAGTAGAGTGGGATGCCGTGTCCTGCTCCAGGGGATCTTCCCCACTCAGGGATCAAACCTGCATCCCTAGTGTCTCCTGCATTGACAGACGGGTTCTTCACCACTAGTGCCTTCTGGGAAGCCCTTTCTCTTTACACCCTTTATAATACATTATAAGGCTAAGACCTTCTCACTGTGGGTACCACGCCCCTCCAAGGACAAAAGGAAGTACTCTATTTCCTGAAACTCTTTGCCTTTCCCCTGGAGCTTCCCTGGTGGCCCTGATGGTTAAGAATCTGCCTGCAGTGTGGGAGACTCGGGTTTGATCTCTGCATTGGGCAAAACTCCTGGAGGAGGAAATGGCAACCCACTCCAGTATTATTGCCTAGAGAATCCCACAGACAGGATCCTGGCAGGCTACAGTCCATGGGGTCGGAAAGAGTCAGACACGACTGAGTGACTTGGCACAGCTCTGCTTCTTCCAAGAATTGAGATGCTGTCAGACTCCACCCATTTTGTTGCCTGAAAGGCACCCCTTCCAGGGCCCAAGACTGGGCTCTTGTCTAACACTCAGAAATGAATTGTCCGGGGAGACACAGGTGCTGGCAAAGCAAGAGGCTTTATTGGGGAGGGGCGCCCGGGCGGGGTGCGGTGGGGTAAGGGAACCCAGGCGGCCTACTCTGCCACATGGCTCGCCGTCTCGGGGTTCACGGTGATGGGGTCACTTTCCGGGTTGTCCCTGGACAGTCACTCTGACTCCGTCCTTACTGGCGGTGCCCGCATTGCTCAGCCAAGAAGGAGGCCAGCGGGGAGGATCCTGGGCCGTGGTAGGACATGCGGCGTCTCCTTTTGACCTTTCCCCAATTCTTCCGGCTGGTGGTGGCTTGTTCCGTGTTCCTTACCAGGAACTCCTGTCATAAAACAACTCACACGAAAGGATGCTCTGGTGCCTGGCCAGGGTGGGCAGTTTTAGCCAGTGGGTTTCCTCTAGCACTTGGACCTTTTGTTGTAAAAAGTTTCCCTTTGTCGGGGAGAAGGTGCCTTTAGAACATAAGCCTCCCTTCTCCGTTTGCTGGCCGTGGAATGAGAGAAACGGAGTGTTCCTTGTGTATCAGGAAACAAGGGTGTCACAGCCACCCATGACTCCACCCCCAAATGTGTATTTCTGAGCCCCAAGTGCACCCAGGAAGGAGAAACTGCGCTCAGGCAGACACTGGGCCGCAGCTGCTCCCTACTACGAGCCTGAGGAACTCGGGGTGTGAAACGCGCAGGATACTGGCTCCAGATACCTGAGACACGTATGAAAGGAGTGATTTCAGGGAGCCCAGATTCTTGTATCTTCCCATTCATAGAAATGCACTAACTTCCTTAACTTGAGATATCTGGATTTCTTTAATTCACAACAATCTTTTGATGTGCAGACTCCCTGCCCTTTGTGGCGAACTTCTATCCAACCTGGCCCTTCCCATTGCCTCCTCAGAGGGGTTCTCTCAGAGCTAGTTCGGTTGCTGCCTCCTGGGCTTGATGTCCTAAAAATTCACACCTAAGAAAACATAATTCTCAACAAATCCTGTTTTGCTTGAACCAAACTCAGTTCCGTCATTGACAGCTTGGACCTGGTATGGAAGGAACTCCTGTAACCAAGCTGGACCCGATGGGGCCTTCCCAGGACAGGGCTCCCCCACATCCTCGGCTTTAGCTCCTCTCCGAAATACCTAGATAACTACATTTGATGAAAAATTTCTGAGTTGTCCTGCAAATGTATAAAACCTCCTCCTCTGCCACAAATAGAAGATGCTGACCTCTTAAGAAGATCGCAAAGCCCCAGGCCTCCTGGAGCCTGAGGACTGGTAATGTTCACCTCTGTGATGTCACCCTGCTGCCTCACCATCAGCCAATCAGAGAACTCTGCACAGTCTGATCAGGTACCCTCTGACCTCCCTCCTTCCCTCACCTGGCTTTTAAAGATGCTTTGCTGAAACCCCTTGGGAGCTTGGACTTTTCAGGGCATGAGCCACGCTTCTCCTTGCATGGCCCTGCAGCAAGCCTTTCTCTGCTCCAGACCCCAGCGTTTCAGTGTCTTTGGCCTCACCGTGTGTAAGGCACGGGAACTTGGGTTAACACTCCCTGGCTGAGCCAAGGGGCTGTGGTCGTCAGGGCCCCAGGAGGGGCCTCATGTCAAATCTGGTAACATTTTGATGATAAGGGGAGTATCACGGCTGGTCCTAACAGGGCCTTCCGCCACACCACCTCGTTGTACTCACGCTTCTAGAAGAGAAGCAGCACATTGACAGGACCCTGTGGTGACATCCCCAGAGCGCCTGGTTTGTGCTGCATCTTCACAAAGTTTCCAGTGAACATTTCAGAGATCCCTTGAGTATTTGCAGAACACACACAGTCATCGCTCTCCTTCCAAAACTTCTTTTCCTTTTCTGCACATACCACCTCCTCCCACTTTCTGATTTACTGAATTCTCCCATCTGAAAGCATTTGCTCATTTTAGAAAAATTTAAAACTATGGAAAAGTAGAAAGAAGAAAAGGAAATCACTCGCAGTCCCTCATGTAATTAGTTTAACGACTGTTAACATTTGGTGTTACTTTTTTCAACTCTTTTCCTAAGTAAATTTTTCTTTTACACACATGTGACTGTATTCTAAGTATACATTTTTGTTTCCTGCTACTTTATTTTGTATTGTAAATGCTTTATCAGACTCTCTACATGGGTTTCTGGATATGCAATTTCTCTAATGCACTATTCCCTCCTCATTTCTTATTTATACAAATTATTTTCAATGCTTTTCTAATATAGATAACACCTATCTATCTATCTAGCTAAGATAGATCATAAAAAGATAGTGCACATCTTTTTGTGGAAAACTCCTTCTGTACTTAGGGATGTTCTTTAGAACTGGGGAACAGAAGTTGAATTTCTGGGTCAGAGGATACAAATACAGTTAATATTTTGGGCACAAATAGCCATTCACATCTGCAACACCCAACTCAGTGAGGCATGAGCATGCTCGGTGTAGAGAAACCTATAAACGATGGTGCTGTTATTTAAATTCATCCAGACAGCCAACTCAGTTCAGTCGCTCAGTTGTGTTTGACTCTTTGCGACCCCATGAACCTCAGCACACCAGGCCTCCCTGTCCATCACCAACTCCCGGAGTTTACTCAAACTCATGTCCATTGAGTTGGTGATGCCATCCAGCCATCTCATTCTCTGTCGTCCCCTTCTCCTCCTTCCTTCAATCTTTCCCAGCATCAGGGGCTTTTCCAATGAGTCTGTTCTTCACATCAGGCAGCCAAAGGATTGGAGTTTCAGCTTCAACATCAGTCCTTTCAATGAACACCCAGGACTGATCTCCTTTAGGATGGACTGGTTGGATCTCCTTGCAGTCCAAGGGACTCTCAAGAGTCTTCTCCAACACCACAGTTCAAAAGCATCAATTCTTCGGCACTCAGCTTTCTTTATAGTCCAACTCTCACATCCATACATGACTACTGGAAAAGCCATAGGTTTGACTGGATGGACCTTTGTTGACAAAATCATGTCTCTGCTTTTTAATATGGTGTCTAGGTTGGTCATAGCTTTTCTTTCAAGGAGCAAGTGTCTTTTAATTTCATGGCTGCAGTCACCATCTGCAGTGACTTTGGAGCCCCCCAAAATAAAGTCTCTCACTGTTTCCATTGTTTCCCTATCTATTTGCATGAAATGATGGGACCAAATGCTATGATCTTAGTTTTCTGAATGTTGAGTTTTAAGCCAACTTTTTCAGGCTCCTCTTTCACTTTCATCAAAAGGCTGTTTAGTTCTTCTTCACTTTCTGCCATAAGGGTGGTGTCATCTGAGTATCTGAGGTTATTGATGTTTCTCCCGGCAATCCTGATTCCAGCTTGTGCTTCATCCAACCTGGCACTTCACATGAGGTAATCTGCATATAAGTTAAATAAGCAGGGTGACAGTATGCAGGCTTTCCTGATTTGAAACCAGTCTGTTGTTCCATGTCCAGTTCTAACGGTTGCTTCTTGATCTGCATACAGATTTCTCAGGAAGCAGGTCAGGTGGTCTGGTATTCCCATCTCTTTAAGAATTTTCCACAGTTAGTTGTGATCCACACAGTCTCTGTCATCCTTCACTATGTCCTGGAGTTTGCTCAAACTCATGTCGGACAACCAATTGATACCCATTAAACTTTACAGGACCATAAAGAAGGCTGAGCACCAAAGAACTGATGCTTTCCAACTGTGGTGCTGGAGAAGACTCTTGAAAGCCTCCTGGACAGCAACGAGATCAAACCAGTCAATTCTAAAGGAAATCAACCCTGAATATTCATTGGAAGGACTGATGCTGAAGCTGAAGCTCCAATCCTTTGGCCACCTGATGTGAAGAGCTGAATCATTAGAAGAGACCCTGATGCTGGGAAAGATTGAGAGCAGGAGGAGCAGGGGGTGACAGAGGATGAGACAGTTGAATGGTATCATTGATTCAATGGACATGAGTTTGAGCAAACTTCCGGAGATAGTGGAGGACAGGGAAGCTTGGTGCGCTGCAGTCTATGGGGTTTCAAAGACTCAGACATCAATAATAACAAACCTTTACAGATCTGACAGACATATCTACTAAAACATAAGCTCGAGAAAACAGAGACATTTGTCTTTCTTGTTTAGTTTCTTTGCTGACATAGTCCAGTCCTTGGAATTAGCACAGAGCAGGCTCCCAACAAACAGAGGTAAAAACGAATGTATTTTTCCTTTGTCTAGGTGAGGAAAGATGTGGACCTCTAGGATGAGATGGTTGGATGGCATCACTGACTCAGTGGACATGAGTTTGAGTGAACTCTGGGAGATGGTGGAGGATGGCAGAGCCTGGCGTGCTGTAGTCCACGGGTTCACAAAGAGCGAGACCCCACTCAGTGACTGAACCACAACAAGCCTGATGCATAGGATCGATGCCGTTTTCTCCATCCTTGTTCAGATATGCTTTGGTCAGAGCCGCACTGAAAAAACTCAAGCTCAGGCTGCAAGTTGGTTCATAGGACAAGTATTGCATTGACCAAAAGTTCATTTGGGTTTTCTATACCATCTTATGGAAAAACCCAAGCAAATTTTTTGACCAAGCCAGTATTTCTAGAACAGATTTATACTTTCTGTTTCTGGATGCATCTTGTGAGCAGGTTCATCAGAGATGCTTTTGGGGTGGCTCTGGGAGGCCAGGGGAGATTCTTAGAGTCTCATCCCTGCAGAGGGTGAAGCAGAGCCCGAGAGAAGGTGGCGTTTAGGTGCCTTGGGGCTCAGGCAGCCAAGGCGGGCCGGGCGCTGGCTTGTGGATGTCAGTCCCTGGGGTATCTGCGGGGAAATGTCAGGCCTGCCCAGGCTTCTGTGCAAGCTCTTGGTCAGGGACACACAGGCTCTCACCAGCCCTTCTGGTTCCAGCTCAGGTGTCCTCGCCTCATCAAAGGCCCCCTTTATCATCTCACACATTGTCCAAGCTCACTGATGCCTCCTCTATGGTCAGACTCTGTGTCATTGCTCATCTGCAAGTCTGAGGTCCTCTTGCACAGGCGATCTGGGGCCCGACACCTTCATTTCCGGTGTCCGTATTTTTCGTATTTTGACAGCCACCCCTGGAGACTTCCTATGCTTGCCGAAGTTCGAGAATACTCGGCCCTTTTGTGGGCCGGGAAAGCCACCTGAAATTGCCGTGGGCGAGTCACCTCTCAGGCCCAGAATTCCAGGGAATGAGGGCAGTCAGCCTCCTATGCATCCACAGCGTAGTTTCCTCTCTGTGATCCCCGTAAGGAAAGGCTATCTCAGGACAGAGCTTCTCAGTTTTGTCTCTGGTTTCCTTACTTACATAAACTGCAAAAGTTTTCATATACGACAAAATGAAAATAAAGGGTAAGTTACAAATGCCCCCTCTTACGAGGACAGCAGTTAATTGGAGCTGTACATCATTGACCACTATGAAAAATGACTTTCATAATTGTTTTAATTTTCTCTCTTGGTGTTATGAAGACCTTTATTACACACAGTTCTATATTTGCACCTTTATTTGTACTGAAATAAAGGTTGGAAGAAAATTGAGGTTCAAACACGGCCTAGCTTCTAATGGCAGCAAGTAAAGCTAAACGTGCATTCAAAGGGATTAAATATAAGCTTGAGGTTCTAAAAAGCAGGATCCTTGTCTTTCTCTTTCCCTTTCATTTGACCCCCTCTCTTCCTCTTGGATGTTTCTTGAACATGTGATCTGTGCTTTATATCCAGCATACAGAGGGATGTTGCTGAAAGTTTGATTCACTGATGGTTCAACTTTCAGAAATATTTGCTCATAAAAACCTCCTTCTGGATTTTTTTCCCCATCGTGATAAAAAACACTCTGGGTGCTAAGTTGCTACAGTCGTGTCCAAATCTTTGTGACTTCACGTAATGGGACCCACCAGGCTCCTCTGCCCATGGGATTTGCCAGGCAAGAATACGGGAGTGGGTTGCCATTTCCTCCTCCAGGGGATCTTCCTGACCAAGGAACTGAACCTGCACGTCTTTCATCTCCTGCATTGGCAGGTAGGTTCTTTGCCCCTAGCGCTACCTGGGAAGACCCAAAAAAGGCTTGCTTTATGCTAAACGTCAAAAGAATGTTTGTCCCTTGAAAAAAGTAAATATTCAAAGTTTTTTTTTCCTTTTCATGGTCAAAATCAGCAGATCACTGGATTTCATAGATGTTGAAACATCTCTATGTCTTTAATTTTCGATAGAAGAAACTCTGTTGTATTTTGGGGAGAAATGGGTTTGCAGTTGGGAGCACACAACACATGCGATGTGACTGTGTCAGACGATGGCTGGTGGGGAGGGGCGGACCTGAGTGCTGGTTTTCAAAGCAAGTCTCCCCTTTGGAGCAACAGTCAAGGAAAATGGGGCTAAGGAAACACTTCCCTCCGAAGCAGGCTGGCGGTCGGTCATAGGCTGCTTTGTCACCGCACTGGAGAACTGTTTTTGTTTTACAGGGAACCTTAGTGCATCTGTAACACAGACGCTCTGAACACAGAGCAGCAAAAAGCAGGGCCAAGCTCTGGCAAGTAGCTGAGGTTTCCAATGGAGAAGCCACCTCCTGTCGCCCCAATGGAGTGAATGAATATTGGAACCGCAGAGACACTAAGACACTCGAGATCATTATTTGAGGTCAGGAGGTTTCCAGCTAAAAATCTCCTGTTTAAACCCAAGGGGATTGGACTCAAAGTGTTTTTATCAGAAGGCTCTGGAGTCAGGGATATGCTTTGACTGCTGGTGTAAGGCTTTTGACCTGTAAAATTCCAGAGCAGGCGTTTGAACTGGGGCTTTAAGGAGACGGGTGGTGACGGCTTGGGTGAATTTAAAGGAGTTGGCTGCGTATTTTTAAGACCAGTGTGGAAGGGTCTGCTCACGCTGAAAAATCACGCTGCATTTTCAGAGTGGCTGGTAAAACTCCCCTTCTTTCTCACAAACTCAGAGCCAGAGGGGCACTGTTGTTTTTGGTAAACAGCCAAATAGCCTCGCACCCCCCCACCTGCCCCACCCCGAATTTGGTGCTGACTTGAATAATATTTTTTGTGTGTGAATTTAAAAAACGTGGTGTGACCTGCATGCCTTGGGACTTGTAAATGGATTCCAACTAAGTTCCAGAGGAAGAGTCTGAAGCCAGCTTGAGCAGGAGAGGGAGCCCGTTTGGAGCCAAGGCTGGCGAGAAGGGAGATTTCAGAAGGGAAAACCCTTGTTTAGATGTGTGAATCTTAGTCTGTATTTAAAAAAAAAATGAAAACCTGAAGATTTTAGACTCAAGCTTGAGACGGTGCTGTCCTCCCAGTCACTGGTTACATTTACAAATAATTACCAAATGGGACTTATTTATTTATGGCTCTGAAGTCATAGGATTGCAGCTCTGTTTTGAATGGAAGACACTGTGACTGATTAGACGCCTGATCGAAATCAGATCAGTTATTGCTTCATTTGCTATTGATCTGCCTGCTCCCAGAGTCTGGGTGGGGTTGATCCCTTTGGCTGCTCTGCACTAGGCGCTGTTCTAGATTCACTTGGTGGTGGCCTGAGTCCCGTCCTGTGGTCCCTTCGCTGATATTTAGCATCCTGAGAACAGTCCCCTCACAGAGGAAGTGTTTTCACATCGAGGACCTGGGATCCTGTAGGGGCTGAGGCCAGAACTGACCTTGCACAACGTTTGCTAAACCTCTTCCCCCTGTGGCCTCAGAGGGGGTGCAGCTGTCTGGAGCCTGCTGTTTACAACTTGACTTTAGGGGCGAGCTTGGATTTGGGGTGTCCGCCGGCCCTGTGACCCGTCCTCACGGAGGCCGCTCCATCCGGCTCCATCCTCACTGTCTGCCTGATGCCTAGTTTGGACTGATGAATGATTTTACTTTCATTTCACTTTCTCTTTTAATCCAGACCCATTCTACAAATCAAATGGCTTCTTGTGAGGTACATGTGAACTTAAAAACATCAGATTTTTTCTTTTTCTGTTTGCTTTATAAATCATTTTCACATTTCAGACATTTACAATTGTCTTGCTCTTTCAGGATGTTTGTATCAGCCAAGGATGCGGTGGGACAATGGGGCATCAACTTGACCTCTGATTGGGGAGGGGGCATAAATGAACCCTGCCGTTAGGGTCTTTGACTGCTTGGCTGCCTTCCAGACTCCCCATTGTTGGGACAGGGGGAGCTGGTAGGGGTGGGAGCTTAAGGCCAGGAAGGATGGGAACCTTGGAGGGTAAATTTTGTGATGCTCACCCAGGCTTCTGTTGGTGTATTTTTTGTTGTTTGTTTTTAAGATTTTTTTTTTTATGTGGACCATGTGTAATCTTTAATTTGTTAATTTATTGTTTCTGTTTCATTTTGGCTTTTGGGGCCTCTGGACGTGTGGGATCTTGGTTCCCCTGTGCTGCATGCTCAGTTGCTCAGTCGTGTCTGACTCTTTGTGACCCCATGGACTGTAGCCCGCCAGGCTCCTCTGTCCATGGCAATTCTCCAGGCCAGAATGCTGGAGTGGGTTGCCATGCCCTCTTCCAGGGGATCTTCCCAACCCAGGGATCAAATCCAGGTCTCTCTCATTGTAGGTTGTTTTTTTATCATCTGAACCACCAGGGAAGTCCAAGAATACTGGAGTGGGTAGCCTCTCCCTTCTCCAGGGGATCTTCCTGACCCGGGAATCAAACCGGGGTCTCCTGAATTGCAGGCAGATTCTTTACCAGCTGAGCTACCAGGGAAGCTCCCTTCCCAGGGATCGAACCTTACCCCTGGCAGTGGAAGGCGCAGTGTTAACCACTGGACCAGCAGGGAGGTCCCTTGTTGCTGTATCCGACCCGTGATGGGAGTAGGAGTTTATCACGTCCCACCAAGTTCCAAGGTCTCCTATGCCAGGCTGCTGGGTGGGTGGGGCTGGGCGGGGGGCCCCTAGAATTTTCTCTCCGACGTGCTGCAGATGAGAGTGATGCCCTGGCTTCCAGGATTTCACCTTTTCTGTCCTCAACCATTTGATCCACAAAATTGCCCATTGTGCGGGCATTTGTCTGTTTACTATAATGAAGACAACCGGGTTTGTAATTGTCTATTAAATGGTCTATTAAATAGTGTCATAGCTAGAGGGACCGCGGCAAAAATAATTCAGCTTTTCAATGCTTCACAGACTCCCTCTGCTCACACTGTTTCGCAGCACTTTTTGGGGGAAGATAGCTTAAAGCGTTCTTTCTTCTATTTTAAAATCTCATAACCTGAAGCTATGCTGGGGAGTTTTTTTTTTCTTCTTCTGGGATTCAAATCTCAGCTTCCCCAGGATGTTGAGGCATGTTTCTCGCCTGGAGGCATCCCCAGAAGCTTCCTGTTGACACAGAGTTTCCCCTCCTGGCTGACCACCTCTGCCTCTGTCTTGGGCTCCAGTCCCCGGGTTCCTGTCTTCTCCAGGTTCCCCTGAGCCCCGGGCTTGCTTCCCAGCCAAGCCCTCCGTCCCGTCCCATCTCTTCTGTTTGCCTCTATCCCCACCTCTTTCTCTTCCTGCGTTTCTAGGTGGACATCTTGTAAGTGCTGATATCCTGGGTTCAGTTGATGTCTACTTACGACTCATGCTCACTACTTTCCTCTGCTCTCCCCGACAAGCAGGCGTCTACCTAAGACTCACTTTATACCATCGAGCCCCTAAAGACTAGCCTCCGAGGGTCGTTCCCCAAGTGCGCCCCTGCGCCTTGGGTGCCCACAATATGCTTTTTGGTAATATTCATTCAAATCACTAATAACCAGGAATTTGTTTTATTGCTTAGAAGTAAAACTAGTTCATCACATCCAGGATTTCATAGATGAGGATCAAACAGCAAGAATGAGACTGAAGCAGACTTTGGATTAAAGGTTTTGTTTCCAAAAGCCAGCTTTGATGCTGCTCAGTCGTTCAGGCATGTCCGACTCTTTGTGACCCCGTGGATTGCAGCACACCAGGCCTCCCTGTCCTCCACTATCTCCCAGAGTTTGCTCAAACTCGTATCCATTGAGTCAGTAATGCCATCCATCCATCTCATCCTCTGTCATCTCTTCCTTTTGCCTTCAGTCTTTACCAGCTTCAGGGTCTTTTCCAATGAGTCAACACTTCGCATCAGGTGGCCAAGGTATTGGAGCTTGAGCTTCAGCATCAGTCCTTCTGATGAATATTCAGGGTTGATTTCCTTTAGGGTTGACTGGTTTGATCTCCTTGCTGTCCAAAGGACTCTCAAGAGTCTTCTGCAACACCACAGCTCAAAAGCATCAATTCTTTGGTGCTCAGCCTTCTATATGGTCCACCTCTCACATCCGTACATGACTACTGGAAAGCCAGCTTAGGGGAAAATATTTAGTAAATAATATTAAGTGGGCACAATGATGACTGTGAAGGGGGGCGGGACTGGCCATTGAAGTGGGCAGACCACCTACCTACTCTCAGCAGCCTCATTTTCCAATGAAGTAAGTGGGACCTGGAGGAGACAGGCTGGCTTGTAAGGAATGAAACGCTGAGGGATGCACCTGTGGTTCTCAAAGGGATGGGCTTGCGGCCTGTGGAACCCCAGGTGCCATCATGTAAGGTGCCTCCTAGGGAGGGGGAGACGGGCAAGGCGAGACCCTTAGAAGACATGTGTGGGTGTCCTGGGGCTCCAGGCCTGCTGGGAGCTAGACCCAGGCCAGCCTTCCCAGGAGAAGGCCCCACATTCGTCTGCCCTGGAGAGTGAAACCCAGGGACGAGGACCAGGTCTGTGGTCTCTCCTCTTTGCTCAGGATTCTGCCGCATTAATCCCAGCCCTGCTGGACAACTCTGTTCTCCCTGGATTTTCACAATCCTCACTTGTTTCTCTTGACTCTGAGTATCACTTGCTCTTCCCGTGGAGGATAGTTTACAGAGATACTCACTTGTGTTTGGCTTTTATTTTTCCCCCCTGAAACCCTCCCACCCATTAAATAAGGCGGGTTGTGTCAGGTTTTTTGGGGACCTAGTACCTTCACTCCTTTCTTGCCAACAGATCCCTGAATCTTGGGTGTCTAGTTCCCGAGGGCAAACTGATCTGTGTAAGCCATTCTTGGCATTTTTTTTCTTTTGCTAGTGATTGGTATTTAGAAAGGAGAATGAAGACAAACTCCTCTCTGCAGTGTGGTATAAGGTGTGATGTTCAGCAACACAGCAAACATTTTGCCACCAAGAAGGAAGATATGGTCAACTCCCTGAAGATGAACGAGGGAGTATTGAAGGAATCTTTGTGTTCTGTTGAGTCACTAAAGGATCCTTGGAATTTCCTGTCTCTGGAAGTCTTGTGTGTGCTGTGTGCCAAGTCACTTCAGTCATGTCCGACTCTTTGGACCCCATGGACTGCAGCCCGCCAGGCTCCTCTGTCCATGGGATTCTCCAGGCAAGAATACTGGAGTGGGTTGCCATACCCTCCTCCAGGGAATCTTCTTGACCCAGGGATCAAACCCTCATTAGGTGAGATCTTGTTAGAAGAGCTAATTAATGCTTTAATTAACTGCATCACAATTTTTGGGGTATCAGAATCTCTGGAATGGTACATGGGCACTTTTACTCTCCATGCCCTTGAGGTTTTATTTTGCCCACGGGGAAAGTTGGCAGCAGACTTTACCCATCCTAGCTTTTGTTTTCCAAAACCTGAGCTGAAGAGTTCATACCCAGGGGTCAGGAGAGGGAAGGGTTGTCAGGAATTCCTGATAAAGGCCATGATTGCTCAGAGGTGCAGGTCTCCATGGGGTACTGAGGAAAGCTGCTCCCTGGCATGGGGACTCCCACGAGGGACTGGTTTCCTGACCCAAGCCCGCCTCCCAGGGAACCCTTGGGCTCAAATGGCGAGGCTACCCAAGAAGCCTGTGATGAGCTGGGGATGCAAGGACTGTGCCCATTTTCTGGACACCTTAGAAGCCTCCTGTACTATTGTGTGAGCTTCCCTCGTGGCTCAGATAGTAAAGAATCTGCCTGCAGTGCAGGAGATCTGGGTTTGATCCCTGGTTTGGGTGGTTCCCCTGGAGAAGGGTATGGCAACCAACTCCAGTATTCTTGCTGAGAGAATTCCATGGACAGAGGAGCCTGGTGGGCTACAGTCCACGGAGTCTCAAAGAGTTGGACATGACTGACACTTTATGTGTACTGAAGGAAGGATGGGAGCTCCTAGGAGATGGCTGAGATAGAATCCCTGCCAACCTAGTGAGAGGGGTGTTTGAAGTTGGATTTAACTTGGTTCAAGGGGAATTCTGAGTCTCTGGTGCGTGGTCTCGTCCTGCTGTACCATCCTTTGTTTCTTGACACGTTCCTTGCCCTGGATTTGTCTGACTGGAGAGCTGAACTCTCCCCAGAGCAGACTTAGAAGGAGATAATAGCACAGAGCATGGGCCAGAGAGAAGCTAGGGTGTGAGTAGATGCACCGCCTCTTGTGAGGATCGCCAGCTTTTGTATTCCTCCTGATAGATGGATGAGGTGGTTGGATGGCATCACCGACTTGATGGACATGAGTTTGAGCAAGCTCTGGGAGTTGGTGATGGACAGGGAAGCCTAGCATGCTGCAGTCCATGGGGTCGCAAAGAGTCGGATACAACTGAGCGACTGAACTGAACGGACCTGCTAGAATGGCCATTGAAGGTCACCCAAGCAATGCACTGGTTAGGGACTCCCTTCCGATTAGACCAGCAAGGAGCCAAGGACAGTGCCTTTACAGGCCTTTCTTTTTGTGTGAAGATCATTCATAACAAGGCTTCCTCAGTTGTAAATAATCTGCTTGTCAGTGCAGGAGACACAGGAAATGTGGCTTTGATTCCTAGGTCTGCATGATCCCCTGGAGAAAGAAATGGCAACCCACTCCAGTATTCTTGCCTGACAAATCCCAAGGAAAGAGGAGGTTGGCAAGCTACACTTCACGGGGTCACAAAGAGTCAGACGTGACAGAGTGACTGAGCGTGCATACACGTTGCATTCATAACAAAGCGTCTTTTCAGATGCACTAGTTCAGTATTTTAAGATGTTCCTCTCTGGAATCCTCTGACGGGTGAGTCATTGGGATAGACTAGCAGTGACTATATTCCCTAATTCTTTCATGTTTGTCTTGTATTATATTTATTGTAGTTCATGGTATGACTTCTCTTTTTTTCCTTGATGAACATTTATTTTTTTAATTAATTTTATTTATTTATTAAAAATTAAAAAAAAAATTGGAATATGGCTGCTTTAGAATGTTGTGCTCCTTTCGGCTGGACAACAGCACGGATGAGCTACGTGTCTACACGCACCCCTCCCTCCTGGTCCTCCGCCCCACCGCTGCCGCCCCACCCAGCTCCGTCAGCAGAGAGCGTGGAGCTGAGCGCCCTGTGTTGGGAAGCATCTCCCCACTAGCTGCCTGCTTTACACACGGGGGTACAGGTGTGTCGAAGCCACTCTTGCCTCATCCACCCTCCCCTCTCCCTCCTGTGTCCACAAGCCCACTCTCTATATCCGCGTCTCTCTTCCTGCCCTGCAAATAGGCTCATCCTTGACCAAAAATTTCAACACTGCAACTGAGTTTCCTTTCCTGAGTCACATTTTTTTTTTTTTTTAAATAACCATTTTTTTGGGGGGGGGGATGATTTCAGATTTACAGAAAAACTGCCAAGCTAGTATAGGTAGTTCCTGTCTGCCCCTCACCCATTCCACTCATGGTGACGTCGTCCATCAGTTCAGTTTCGTCGCTCAGTCGTGTCTGACTCCTTGAAACCCCATGGACTGCAGCACACATGTCCATCGCCAACTCCCAGAGTTTACTCAGACTCATGTCCATTGAATCGGTGATGCCATCGAACCATTTCATCCTCTGTCATCCCCTTCTCCTCCTGCCTTCAGTCTTTTCCAGCATCAGGGTCTTTTCTAATGAGTCAATTCTTCCCATCAGGTGGCCAAAGGATTGGAACTTCAACTTCAGCAACAGTCCTTCTAATGAATATTCAGGACTGATTTCCTTTAAGATGGACTGGTTGGATCTCCTTGCAGTCCAAGGGACTCTCCAGAGTCAGACATCTTACACAATTGTGCACATTTTTCAAAGCTAAGATGTTGGGACATTCCTGTAACTAAACGACAGACTTTACTCAGATTTCCCCAGTGCTTTTTGTTTGTTTGGTTGATTTTTGCTTCCCCCACCCCACAAATGTCCCTTTTCTGTTCTAGAATACAACCCAGGACCCCACGCTGCATTTAGGCTAAGTCACATTTAATCTTTGTGTGATGTAGTTATTTCTGTTTCCCCTTCTGCTTCTAGCTCACAGCTTTCAGGACACCTATCGTGTCCTTCTTGTGGTCTTCTAGCCACCAAAATATCATTCCTGTCACTGGATATAGAATTCATATCAGATAATGTCTCTTTAATAAAGTTCCTTACTTTTATACACTATCTATGAGACTGCTACAACTTGGACACCATTTAAAGACAGTCTGGGCCAAGAGCCAGATCGTCAATGTAGCTTCAAAATATAACTTGGTGAAAAATATTCCCCAGAGAGCACCCTGGAAGGGAGTATGTATAAACCCTCACAAGTTAAAATATTTTTTCTTTGCATGCAAATTTGGAAATTTCCATATTCCTCGTTGTTTGTGGGCTGAAAGGTTAGGAGGCAAATGGATTTGTATTTTTATCTTTTCCGTGAAAAGATTAGTGTATGCTGCCTTTAAAATGCTCGTAATAGTTTTTTTTAATATCCATAGACTTTCATATATGATTGTCTAAGTAATCCAATTGGGAAATTAATTGCTTGATCTTGTAAGTTTCTGAGTACAGGACGTGGAAGGGATATCAGAATGTAATTCTGTTTGATGGTATCTTGAGATAGACTCACTCTTGGAATTGATTTTTGGGTCCGTAGGCGCCAGCTGTGATATCCTGTACCGGCTGGGGAGGCTGACCTTGCAGTTTGATGCTATATATTCGCATTTACACTGTGTCTACATTTGGCTTCAGAAACTCGTGAAACAAAATTATAAAGTGGAAAAGAGGCCCATGATCAATTATTTAGTCTTTGTAACACCATAACCGGCTTGTCAGAGCCTTTTCTCACCAAATTGCCCGTGTTTTCTTACGGTCACGCATGTATTATTATTTCCGCACCATCTTGTGGGACCCTTTCCAGGAACACCCAATACAAGGATCCGCGTCAGCCTCATCCTGACACAGATGCAAACATCACAGCGCCAGCCGCCGTGCTGGAGCATCCTGCATTACTTTCCCCGGCTCTGGGAAGTTTTTTCTCAACTTACATTCTCTGAAGACCTGGCACGTTCCTCATGCCCTGGATCCTCAGCTAGGGCAGATCAGCTTCATCTCCATGCCATTGGAGACCTGGTTTCTTTCAAACCCATCTCCTATGAACTTTTTCTCAACTGCCCTGCTTGAATATAACCTCAACCCCTTCAAATCCCCATAGACCCAAGATCTGACTTGCTCGTTTCTTGAGAATCATACATTTCTTTGCTGCGTTCTCCAGCGTTCTCTAGGTGTAAGTGATTTCTGCCCCTGCCCACCCCCTTCCCCCTCTGCACACCCCTAGCTTGCAAGATTGTGGCAGAAACTGGTGGAGTTCTGTGCATGCCCAGTCACCAACCAAGGGCACCACTTCTGGAGCATCTTCAGGCACCAGACATCACCCATTCCCTCAGGGAGCACACGGATTCTCCCCACAGCTTTCTGAGATGGCTCTTACTCTTCGCCTCATTTTGTCTGAGAGGAAACAGAATGAAGAGCTTTGGTGGTGGTGGTTTTAGTCATTAAGTTGTGTCCGACTCTTGCGACTCCATGGAGTGTAGCCTGCCAGACTAGTCTGTGATTTCCCAGGCAAGAATACTGGCGTGGGTTGCCATTTCCTTCTCTAGGGGATCTTCCCGACCCAGGGATCGAACCCTGGTCTCCTGCATGGCAGACAGATTGTTTACCGATTGAGCTACAAGGGAAGTCCTGAAAAAGTTTAATGTGAACTTAAATAGAATCTCTGGGCTGCAAAGCTGGACTTGGGCCCCAGTTGTGTTGGGACCCCGAAGCTGGACAGCACTTCTTTCCTCGGAGACCACTGTGATGGAGGCTTGGTCAGCACACAAGACATATTTTTAGCCGATCAGTCTAAAACCCTTACTTTTTTTTTTTTTTAAATATAATCTCATTGATTTATTTACTTGGCTGTGCTGGGTCTTGGTCGCTGTTGGACCTTCACTGGTTCCAGTGCTCAGGCTTCTCACAGCGGTGGTTCCTCTTGTGGAACACGGGCTTGGAGTTGAGGGCCACGGGCTTAGTTGCTCCAGAGCATGTGGAGCATCTTCCCAGATCAGGGATCGAACCCATGTCTCCTGCATTGGCAGGCGGATTCTTTACCACTGAGCCGCCAGGGAAGCCCTAAAGCCCTTTCTTAAGCAAGGAAGAATTCACTCTTCTAAAGGGCATGGTGAAGGCATGGTGCAGTCCCCGAGTGTATTGCTTAACTGCCCCCCGATCTCTGAATGTCTTTATTGTATCACGTCCTGTCATCCTTACATTCTGAAATTGATTTTGGAACAGTTAAATCTTTCCTTTGAACTGAATAACATGATGCTCCGAAGTTGCCAAGATCTTCCCATCCTGCAGAGGCACTGGAGGAACTCTGCAAGCTCTGCAAGTTTCCTGATTATTGTTTCTAGTGATATTAGGGGACATGGACCACCGCCCTTTCCAGCTCCCCACCCTGGGCAGCGGCCCTCTCCCCAGAGCGGAGAGGTTGCAGCTGCCTCTGAATGTTTGGATTTCCTGGAGACCTGGGTGACCGCGTCCACATAAGCCTGTGCTGTGAGATGGCATGGTTTTCCTGGGTTAGCGCGGGCATTTCTGGAGACACAGGGCAGGAAGAGGGAGGGTTGCCAGCCTGGCTCAGGGGCTATGTGCTCAATGGGCTCTAATTCTTATGTGGGTTTTTTGGGGGGTGAGGTTAGTCGAAGCCCCCATCCTTCCCAACTTGACCATCCCCGGGTTTCTCTTCATTTGGACCATGCCGTGTCTCTGGGTGGCTGGCAGACCCTCAGTGGGACTGGACTTCCCAGCACCTGGGGGAAAGAATCAGAGGCTTTTGGATGCAGGAGGTGGGGGGCTGGGCAGGGCCCTGGCTGGGCCTCAGGAAGCGTGGGGCCGTGAAGAATGAAGAGGGTGTTGAGTTTCTGAGGGGGAGGTTGTGGTCAAGATCTGGGGTTGCCTAGCTGGGGTGGGCGGTGGGAGTGATGAACAAGTTTGAGAAGAGCTGGCTCCAGGGTGGAGTAAGTCCCATGCTTTTGGCTGTGGGCCATCCCCAGTGGGAAGGATTGGAGAGCAGGAATGCAAAAGTACAACACGAAAGGACACTGCAGAATGGGAGAGGTTCCTGGGGCCGCCTTTGCCCAGGAGCTCACTAATCGCGGGAGACAGGTGGAGAGACGGGTTCCAAGGAGCAGAGATGAGCTTCGGCTTCCGGGGGAGCCGAGGGTCAGGGGATGCCCCCCCAGCCGCGGGACGATGGGCCACGAGTGGCATCGCCTCGCTCCCCTTCCGGCTGAGGGAGGTCCAAGTGCAGCCACTCCAGGATGAATGGAGTGCGGGGAGGCAAGCGGGGAAGAGAGACCGGCTCCACGGGCCGCCACGTGGGGGCAGCAGCCTTGAATATTTCACGCTGCCAGCCACTCTGCCGCCGAGATGCTGGCAGCAATAACTTGCCTATTAACAAAGGACATCTTGAATTTTAAACAATTTAGGGGAGAAATCCTGTTTTAACATCAGAGTCCGGGGTTTCCATTTATATTCATATTCAGATTCATCTCCTGAAAATAATCCGTGGAGTTAAGACTCCAGTGAAAGTAATTGATGAAGAATAGAAATCACAGCCAGAGTGGAATAAGCCCTGGAAAAATCACAGTATGAGGTCGGTTTTCTGAGTGGATGAAACTGGGCTTCGAGTTGATGCTGGGAGTATTTGAGCTAAATTAAGTCATGAAAGAAGATAATACAATGTACCATCATTTTAAAGTAATTTAATCACAAAAACTAAAAATTTGGAAGAAAACAGATATTTTACTTAATAGAAACCATCTGTACCGTACAGTAGGCAAATTGTATAAAAATGAATAAAACTGTCTCTGAGGAGTGTGGCTCAGGCACGGGCTTGTCTAATGAAGATGTATATGTGCCTTTTAGCATTTGCATTGTCTATTAGATGAGGAAAATCGCACCAGAGTCTAAGGGAAACAGTTACAAATTTTATTACCATCGTATGACTGATGGCAAACGCAGCATTAGAAATAATGCCTACGAGACGGGATCGCTCCCAACTGCAAGTGCCTCTCCACTTTGGACTGGTCTTGATAGCTCCGTCTTTATGGAGCCTTGGGTCACTCCGATGTTTTCTGCCTAGTTACTATTGTGTTAGCGGCTGGTACCCACAAGGACCATCTTTTAACTTGTTTAGGCGCCAAGGTGCTCCTTGATCTGATTTGGTTCCACCAGGGAAGGAGCTCATTTAAACACGCCGGAGTGGCTTTTGCTCCGGACTTTTGGCTGCAAGGATGTGGGCGGGTGATCTGAAAAGCATCTCTTTACTCCCCTTGACCTACATCAAAATGCATTTATTTGACAGGAAACTTTTGTTCTCCCAGAACTGGCTGGCTCACGTTGCTCTGTAGCTGAAGGTCGAGTGGCTGCATTTTTCAAAACAGGCACTTGCTCCTAATCTGCAAATTAACTAAATAATCACAACTGCTAATTATACAGTATCAGGCCCAGAATACATAGGGCTTGAGTAATAATCAGCTTTTTAAATTAAGTTGGTGACAACCACTATTAGCTGCTGTGATTTAATAATCCCAGTAAATGTGCACATTTTTAAAAGGGGCTCTTTGTAATTTTTTCCCCCAGCATTTGCAACTGAATCTGTTAATGAAAAGAGAACACAACAGTTTTATGTTACAAATGATACCATAATAGGTAAATAAAAGGGCTCCTCCAGATGCTGTTAGTGATGGAGGTGCGGCGACTATGAATGGGAGAGGCAGAGCGAGCGAAATCTGAAATCAAGTTTCTGCATCTGTTTGTGATGATGAATTAAGGCCAGACAGAGAATCTGATTCCCATTGTATATTCAGCATTTTGGGGCTGTAAGGAACAGACCCCATTAACAAATGTGTGAAATAAATATACCTCCCTGAAGATTTAGAATTTGGCAAATTCAGAAAAATGAGATCCAATTTCCTGTTACTATCTCATCGGCTCACCTGGATTTACCTAATATTGTTATAATACACCGACTCACATGGGGACCCGTGTCCCTGGGACTAGGGTGCACGCCTCAGCAGCAGGTGGGTGCTCCTCTTGGGAGAATTGGCCCCTTTCCCACCCCGGGAGGAAGAGCAGGCCTGGGGGCTCCATCGGGGTCATGGGGACCCTCACCCTGCCGGACACGTGCCGGCCTCCTCCTCCTCTCTCCCCACTGCTGGTAACACCTTTTTCTTTTTTTTCCTAGTGGTCAATTGAAATTTTATGGCTAAGTTATTTAAAGGAGACTATGGAAGAACCAGATGAGGGAAGGATGATGGCAACACTGCCTGTCTTTTACAATAATTACTCTTGATAGCAATTTGAACTAATTTGCATTAAAAACACCCACTTAACCAATCTGCTGAAAAGGGCGACTTCTTGTATACTGTTTCCTAAGACCTCGCTGCAGACTCTTTTTCTTCCCCTCCAAATACAAATTGAGTTTAAATGTGGAAGTCATCCAGGGCAGTGAGTAAATCTCTCTGCCTACGCCCTGGATTAGGCTTGGTTTAAACTACCTGAGCGAAATTAAGATATTGTGTTTCATGGCCAATTGGGCTCATTTCTCACGAACTGCCCTTCTTTTACATGGAGCAACTTAAAAAGCCAGGAGAAGAGGGCAAAGGTCAGAGTCAGGATCCCAGGCTCTGTTCTCTAGGCGTGACCCTAGACAAAAACCCCTGAAATTCACGTCCTGGGTTGTTTCTTATCAGAACAAGAGAAAAGCCAAATATGCTTCTCTCTCCACTCTCCAAGGCTGTCACAATATATATGCATATGTAGTATCAGAGGATATTATTACTAATCGTCAGCTTCAGCGTGCCTGCTCCCACCCAGAGCCTGCAAGACAGTGATGGTCTTACGTCAGGCGCAGCGGGGCGGGGGGCTCCCCTGGCCTTGGAGCGGGGGTCTTTGTGCCAAATGGAGACGGCTTCCCTCGCCTCACTCTCTCCGCACCTGGTTTCCGGCGACACCTGACGCTGTTTTTACACTTTGTTTCAAAAAACAGAGACGAGGGTCCAGGCTGGTTATCGGTACCAGCCATCGGGACCTTCCCCGACCCCTTTCTGCCATCCTAAAATTGTATTTTGTTGGGTTCCCATCCATGAAACCCTTTCAACCTACACTCGGGACAAGAGATACAACTCGAAGCCGGCGTTCTCTGAGCCTTTGGGCTGTGTCGCAGGCGTGGCGAGCAGAGGCCTGAGAACCCGGTCGGGAGGTCAGGGAGCCAGGACTCGGGGGGCTGCCGAGGGCCTGGGTTTACAGATGGAGAGACTGAGGCCCTGCGGGGTGGCCAGGCGCAGTTTCTGGCGTTTTCCCAGAAGTGCTCGTGCTTTCTGTACTCAAGGGTTCAAACTCTCTGAATATGGAACAGAGTTTCTGGAATCTGACGTTACGGCTGAAACCAGCTGAAAGCCGAGTGCAGACTCACCTGTCCCGCCCCGGCTTTGTTCTCACCCTCCTTCCTTCTGGCCTGCCCTTCCTTCCTTTCTTTCCTCTTTCTCTCCCGCTCACCGCTTTCCTTTTACGCTAGCGTTCTGACCAGCTGAGTTCCAGCCGCACACCCCTTCCCAGCCCTGAGCCGCACACGAAGCCGAGGCCGGGCTGGCTGGGACGGCAGGCGGGGTGGCGGGGGACCGAGCTGGGGCACGTGGGGTGCAGGTGCGGGGTGGGGGGCGTCCCTGTGCCCTCGCTTCAGGCCAGAGCGCCTCGGGCCGTGACCCATCGTGCAGAGGCCAAGCAGGCTGGCTGGGCCCGGGGAAGGGGCTCCCGCGATGCGGCCCGCGAGGCTGGGCTCCGGCCCCTTGCAGTTGCACCCTGCGGGCACTAGATGGCACTCTTAAGCCGCACAAGGCGTGGGGTGCACCGCGCATCCCTGGGACCTCCAACCTCCCCCAGCCCCTCCTCCCGGAGGGCCTCCTGGCCAGGCCGGAAGAGGGGAGGAGAGCTGGAGGCCTCCTGGACGTTTCCTGGCGCCCCCGGTGCAGCGCCCCTCTGTCTCTGCTGTCTCCTTAGGCGGCCAGGGCTCCCCGAGACCCACAGAACTGCGGCTGTCAAGCGCAGGGGTTGCCAGTGTGGTCCTCACTGTGGGCTCTCAGGCTGCTTCCCCAGCAAGGAGCAGAAGCAGTCCAGAGAGCCAGCTCTGACCCCCAAGCACCCCCAAGGCCTCAGGGCTGTGTCCTGTGATTCGATGGGAGGGTCTCAGTTTGCCCCCCACTGGTGCCGGTTCAGAGCTGTGCTGGTGAACGGGCCCTGGGAGGGAGGCCTCCGGGTGACCGGAAACCCCGACCAGCGGGGCAGACCCTCTTCCTCCAGAAGGCGTGCCCAGGGCCCTGTGCCCGGGGGAGGGTGCCTTGCTGCCTGCAGCCGCTCCCTGGCCCACAGCTGGCCACCCGTCTGCCTGGGAATTCCTGAAGCTGGGCCCAGCCAGGGCAGGCAGGGCCCAGGAGCTAGGTGCGGGGGCAGACGGTGGGGTCAGCGCTTGTGACAAATGCGTGTCTCGGGGACCAAAGGGATGAGATTTCAGACGCGAGGGAGGAGGCAGGAGACCGGGGCGAAGGCCATGGGACACGGTGTTAGGGTTCAGGGCTGGGGCTAAGGTGAAAGGTCAGGATGTCGGCTGCTGGCAAAGCCCTGAAAACTCTCTAGGTCTCAGTTCAGTCCTCTGTAGAAGGTGCCTGGGGACCAAATCGTGTTTCCAACTGTGGGTCTTGCAGTATGCGTGAACGAGAATTGTGAAGAAAGGCCAGAATTCATAGCTTGTGATGAGGATAAGCGCTACTTTTTTGAATTTTATTTACCGTTTTAATTTTAAACATTTTACTTATTTTTTTAGTTTCATTTTATTTTTGAGCTTTTATATTGGAGGATAACTGATTAACGAAGTTGTGTTAGTTTCAGGGGTACAACAAGATGATTCAGTTACACATATCCATGTATCCATTCTTTTTCCATTTCTCTTTCCATTTAGGTTGTTATGTGACATAGAAACTTTTCCTTCCACGTATCTGTGTCCACACACACTCACATGAATGTGTGCACCTCAGTCCATGAAGTTGAAGTTCCGAGAGGCACCAGCCTCTGCTCTGGAGGGCGGCACGGTGCAGGGCACCTAGAACGAGCTGGGGTGTCCCAGTCGGGGCTCCCGGGTTCCCAGGTGGTTCTGCCACATGTGAACAATGTGACTGTGTGCCCACGTACCTCCCTGGGCCTCGCTGGGCTGAACTCTGCTGCTCTGCTGAATCCTGATTACCTGGTGTTCTTGAAAACAAGTCCAGCGACACACACGGCTTCCTAGGCTGGAGTACTTTTAACTAGGTTAGAGACTTGTTGGTGGTCCCGGTGGGGTACCCAGAAGGAGGGTCTGCAGGAGGGAAGGATCCGAGAGGACAAGGGGTAACAGTGATGCCTGCCGGTGTGAAGAGCCAGCGAGCTGGCCAGAGAGGAGGGGCTGGGGACAGGCGCCAGGCCGGTCAGGCCCTCTCATTTCTGCCTTGAGCGCCAGTGGCAACCTGATCGGCAAGGTGTGATTGAGCCTTGCTGTCACCACACCGGTTGTCTTTTGCAAAGGTCTGTGTGACTGTTTTGCACAGAGGTGTAGATGTCATCTTGTTTTTCATCACCGGGGGTCTTAGGACCAGGCTGGGGAGAAGGTGTGGACCCTGCTCAGACAGAGCTGTAGGTGGAGGTGGCACCTACCCCCAGGTCTGACCGGGCAGATGAACCCGTGTGTGTTTACCCAGACGCTGAGCCCACATCCCTGAACGTGGGCCTCTTCTGCACGACCAGCTCATGCTCCCCGACGGGGTGACTGGGGCAGAGAGACCCAAACTGAGGATGCGGAGGTCTGTGGGCCAGCTCTGGTCTTTCTCCTTGGAACACCTTGCGCAGAGCCGTGCCCGAATCTCAGTTTTCCCCGAGAAGCCGAGAGGCCATGTGGGCTCATCCACAGGCCCCTGGCATCTGGCTGAAGCAGTGGTTACTCACCACTTTCCCATTCTGAACGTCTGAGTGACCCTCCCCATGATCCAAGTTCCCCGGTTCCCAGCTTCACCTTGAATCAGACCGTAACTCCTAGCCATTTGCTTCAAGAAAGCTTTGGTTCAACGATTAGCATCCTGGCTTGGACTCCTGCTTCTCCTTTTCTGATCCGGCACGAACTTTTTAACCTTCAGGAATGTCATGCTGTTACCTCCCAGGAGATTTCCTTTTAGTTTTATAATCACTGGACCAACAAAGAAGTGATAAACTGTGTAATTTCACCTCCTGGTTCTATCACTTTGCCCTGTGTTATTATAGATAATATTTTAACTAGCATTGCCTTAATTGTGTTTGCAGAACATTATTTCTGCAAGGTATTAGAAGGTGTTTTGCAGGCAAGTGGGAGGAGTGGTCTACAATCCATCTGAGAGGCATGAGTCACATGCATTTGAACTGGTTTCCTCAGCGCAGACCTTCTCAGAGCCTTGTCTGTGCAAAGAGCACTGGGTGGGCTCTGCCAGCTCTGCCTCTTCCCTGCAAAGAGTCTGTGGATCTACAGTCACTGTTGTGACAAGGGGCTGAGGGACACCCTCTTTCAGGTCCCTTTTCAGCTCTGCTGTTCCTTAATTTTGGTTCTGATTCTCACTTCAAATCAAGAGGAATTTCTCAGACTTTTACGACATATAAGATACTGATGGAGTTTAAATCTTATCTTACATAACTTATTAACCCTGAATATTCATTGGGAGAACTGTTGCTGAAGCTCCAATACTTTGGCCACGTGATGCGAAGAGCTGACTCATTGGAAAAGACCTTGATGCTGGGAACGATTGAAGGCAGGAGAAGGGGACAACAGAGGATGAGATGGTTGGATGGCATCACTGACTCAATGGACATGAGTTTGAGCAAGCTCCAGGAGATAGTGGAGGACAGAGGAGCCTGGCATGCTGCAGTCCATGGGGTCTCAAAGAGTCAGGCATGACTTAATGACTAAACAACAACATAGCTTATACCCATGTCCTGTGGAAATACCAAGTGATGGCTTCAGCCCTCAGAATGGTTAAACTCACCTTGGGAAGGCAGGACCTGCCAAAGGTTTCCTGGGGAATCAAGGTCATCTATGTGAAGCTACATGACAGGAAAGAAGCCCAGAGGGAGAAGGATGGTGGTCTGGGCTGGTCAGGAGGGCTGATGGATGAAGTTGGACTTGGCTGGATGTGTTTGCACAGATGTGGAGCACAAGGGAAGAGCCTGGAGTCGGGGTCCCTGGGGAGGTGGGGGAGGCAGAGATGATGAGGCTGGGCCTGTGTATCTGTCCTCGCTGCCTCAGGGAGGGGTGAGGATGTCTCAGCCTGACACTGCAAGCAGCCGCTCAGCTTTACCCAAACAAGCTTCCTCTACCTTGTTCTGGCTTCTTCCTGTCCTGGCTTCTTCACCCCTTCGCCCAGGCTACTCCCTCCCACCTGAGCTGACTCATTTGTGCTTTTCAGAAATGAAAGTCACTCCTGTTCAGCAGGTATGTGTAGCATGATCCTGGTCTTTCTGGTTTGCGATCAGGAGCGAGAGGCCTGGAGGCTGTAAGGCAGCTCCAACCCGTCTCGTGGCCTGTAGGTTCTCTCGCCTCCTCTCCTGCTTTGTTCTAAGGCCACGGGGACCCAGTGTTAGTGGGTGTTCCTCTGTCACGTCGCCTTGGGGCTGTTGAAGCCACCGCAGTATCAAGAGAAAGAATCAGTGACAACTGTCATCTTTGGGATGGATGTGTTCACATGGAACAATTCTGTACGTTAATTGACTCTAATGTGTTCCACAAATACATCTTCTGAGCATCATTCATGTCTTTGCACTTGTGATACGAAGGAGAAAGGCAAAGATGTAGTCCTTGTGTTTTGGGTTGCTTGTGATGAGGAGGAAAGACACCCATGATAAATAATCATGACAAACAAACAAATTAAAATACCACGCAACCAGTTATCCTGAACTTAGCCCCATGTATTGTGCCTGTGGTCCAAGGCGCTTTGCATTTTTAATTTTCTTCTTTCATTAAATGCTCACAGTAATCCTTTCTGAGCTGGTAGAGTCAGTTTGTGCTTTATATTATTATGTATTTTACAGGCGCAGAAACAGAACGACAAAGCAGGTGAAGACCTTGGTCTGTGTGAATCTGTGTGAATCTACGGTGTTTGTTCTCTCAGGCACCAGGTCATGATAGAAATGGGGGTGAAGGCTCTGGATCACAGAGAAGGGAGACGTTAAGTCTGCTGGAAGAGCTGGGAAGGCTTTAGGGACCAGTAAACACCTGAATTGGCTTCTGAAGGATGAGTAGGAATTTTCAAGATATGAGCTTTGAGCAGGGAAGGGAAAATAATTTTCAGGTCAGGGAACAGCATGTGCAAAAGCCATAGGTCAGAGAAAAGTGCATTAGGGACCTGTGAGTGGTTAAATCTAGTGGAGGGGCAATGCTTGGGTGTGGTCTGGAAGGAAGAAATCTGAGGGCTGAGTAAGGCCCATTGTGAAAGGCCTTGTATGGCAGGGTGAGGAGTTTGTATAAAATGACATAGACTTTAAGCCAGAACAGTTACCTGAGTTTCTCTCCTCTTCTCCCCAGATTTACAAAGTCACATGGGTTACCTGGCGGGAGGTGATCTGTTTATCTGAAGGAGGTAGCGTGGAGCAAATCATTCCTTACTCCGCGAGAAACTCATCTGTGAAACTTTATGTGGCATAAAAGAAGCTCCCTCTCCTCCTCACAAGAAAGTCCATCATGTGTGGACACATGGCACTCCTTCACTGAGCAAAGCCATCTCAAAATTCCCATAAGCTCCCCCCCAAAATCAAACAGAAATTCCGTATGCAGTTCCACTCCTGGGTCTAGGCCCTAAAGACTTGAAAACAGAAACCAAAACAAGTATTTTTATGCAGATTCTTAAAGCTATTCACAACAGCCAAAAGGTAGAAACAACCCAAATATCCATCCACAGATGAATGGTTAACTAGCATGTGACATATTCGTGCAGTGGAATGTTCTTTGGCCATAAACAGGGAAAAAAGCCCTGACACAGGGTGCTGCATGGAGGAATCTTGAAAGCTTCCCAAACAAAGAAGGATCATGTTTGCATCAAATTAACCAGAACAGGTAAATCCAGGGAGACCGAAAGCAGATTGGTGGTTGTTAGGGGCTAGAGGCAGGGGGAATGGAGAGAGGCTGGTCACGGTGCAGTTTTGTTTGGGGTGATGAACTTGTTTGGAAATTAGAAGGAGGTGACTATTGTACACTGCTGTGAATGTCATCTACGCCATTGAGTTGTGTACTGAAAATGCTTAATTTTATGTTATGTGAATTTCACAGCAAAAAAAAAAAAAAAATCCCAGTCAATGGCATTCTGGGTGCTGCTTATGAGCATGGCCAGTGGCTTCGGGGTGGGCCTCATGGGTTCTGATGTCCCTGAGAGGCCCAGTTCCCTCCTCACCTCAAAGGCTGTCCCTCGGGTCTCCCGGGAGGGAAAGATCCTTCACCAAGGAAAGCAGGTTATTTCCAAGTGGACCCAATTGACTCTGTAAATCACTTTCTTGAATGCAAGATAGTAAAGGGCAGAAGTTACTCCTTTCCTATTCTTTTAATTGCCTGGGTCGATAGGCACAATTGATTTGAATGGAGAAATAGTCTCCAGGTAACGTTTAGGAAGAATCACGGAGATGGGAGCGTGGCGAGTGACCCTCCGCTGCTCTCCGTGTGGATACCTTTGGGGTTCCAGCCGGTACAGGTGGCCCTGTGCTGACAGTGAGTGAGGCTAGAGCTTCAGGACCCTGTGGGCCCCTGGCCAGGTCCTGGATATTTCTGATGGGAGGGTGTGTGCCCTAAAACTGCACTGAGCGTGCGGGCTTCGCTCTGCTGCTGGGGAGCAGTCTCTGATCAGCGAGCACCTCCTTGGAGCGCAGGGGCAGGCCCGGACCTTTAGCTGGGCTTCGTCCATCGGAAACTCCTCTGTAAGGAGGAGACGTCAGCTGACGTTGCTTTCTGAAGGACGGTCCTGTCACTGCGCCTGAGGACACGCGCCCTGCAGAGGACAGCGCACCTCCCTTTGGGTCTCCGTTTTGGGCATCAGACTGGGGGGTCTGAGACAGGGACAGTGTGCCGTGGTCAGAGCAGTCCACGCCTGGGACTCCCTGCCTGCTTGAACCTTTCTGTAAGTCTTGGGAGGAACAGCTGGTCTCAGAAGAGAAGCCAGTTTCCAAGCCCAGTTCTCCGGGAGTGATATCACAGGGAGGGAAAAAAAAAAATCCTGCGGACTCTTAATATCCTACGTCGGTGAGACAGCTCATCAATAAGATTGGGGGACAGGATTGATCTTTTACTTATAATGCAGAACATTCAATGGATGGCAAAAGTGCTTTTAAAGGGGGCCCACGGAACACTTTGAAAATATTAATTAGCGTGTTGCAGCATTCTGCATAGCATTTCATAGCGAAACTGCTCCAGGGGGTTGCTCAGGATGAATTATTAATAAGAAACCCTCTCCATCCTCCTCTTCCTTCCCACCCTGATTTTGTGGGTGTGGGTTCGGGTCGGGTGTCTGTTCCATTTATTTACTGCTCATTTCAGGCCAGTGCTGAGATCGGGGTGGCCCATGTTGGGGGCCCACAAGTCTGGAAACGCAGACACACCCCAAGCACCAAGCACCTTCCATCAGGAGAAGGGCGTACGTGGTGGTGTTCGTACTTTGTATGCCCACTAGAGACCAAATGGGTATGGCTTTCGAGGGTGAGTTTAAGTTTTCCTAAACATTCAAGGCTTAAGACACAGCAGCTTCTTGGAATCATTGGAGAAAACTCAGGGGCCTTGCTTCTGCCATCCTCTGAGCCCCCATCTGGCCTGTATCACCGGTGGGAGGAACCAACATCCCCTTCCCAGGGGATCCTCACTGGGCTAACAGGGCAACCACAGGGGTTCACAGAAGCTCACCAAAACACCACGTCCCCTAAACAGCTTAGCAATTGATTCCAAGCTGAGCACAAAACCTGCTTTTTTTTCCCGTTCTCAGAAGCATAGATTTGTAGAAATATAAACATATTAGTAAGGGCATTTTGTTTTAAAATTTTAAACTAATTCAATCAAGGATCATAGAGATACTTACGGTTCTGCAAAATTGAACAATGAGGCTGGGGGGTTAATCTAGTTATCCCGGGCACTCCTTGCCTTGGAAGGAGGCCAGAGCGTGTGTGCAAAGGAATGCTTCCGCCAGTCCCCAGTTCTTCTGCTTTTGTTCCTCCTCTCTGCGCTCCCCTCATTTCACACTTCACATTTATGGATTCCATATCTTTTTTCTTAAAAAAAAATATGTGCAAATGTCCTCACTTGCTGGAAAACAGTTCAAAACTATGTCTGTAAACGATGGAGATTTTCAACCTGACGGCCATGTTAGAGAATCAGATGAAATGGTGAATTTTCCACTTTAATTCTGTTAGTGTTCACCAGTCTCAGGATATAAAAGCCATGGCCCTTCCAGTTTAAAAATGAATTAGTCAGCGAGACTTCTTTGTTCAGTAGGTTTTATAGGAATGACTAGTCTACTGGGCCATACAAATGTGTATGCACCAACCTCCCCCCCTGCCCACCATCATCCCCGGAAAGTTTGAGGTGTCGTATTGGACTCATTTGTTTCACCCTCCAGGGGAAACCACCAACCACAAGCTTAACTGGAATTTTCGTGTTGACAACTTCCTGCTACGGTGATGGAGCTGGATCCTTAAGCACTGGCTACGCTTGGGCAGCGGGGATCGGGAGCAGATAGCCAGGCAAGGCTTTGGAGCGGCGACAGCAACACCTCTGCTTTTTAATGAAATGAAGAGGGGACACATTTTCCTGAGGAAATCCTGCTCACGCCGCGGGTGTTACGGGACCGGCCTCTGGAGCGGGCTCTGGAGCCAGCTGATTAACATTTTAAGCATGTAGACGACCTCCCGGCCTTCGGAGATCAGTTTCTCTCTTGCCATCCTCCTTTGTCCATGCCTTTCCTTTTCAGGAAAAAAAAAAAAAAAGAGAGAGAGAGAGAGAGAGACTTAACTAAAGACCTCTAGAATTTCACATCCCTGGTGTGATATGATTGTTTTATTTACTTGGTTTCATCAGACTTAAGCCCAGATTGGAAAGAGGAAAGTCAGCAAACAGGGAGGGTATTGCCTGACCCCCTCCCTTTATTGGGTCTGATAAAGGTTTTGCTTCTCGGAGAGGGTGGCACGGCCGCCCCGTGGGCAGAAACTGCTATCGGTCTCCATTGGTGCCAACCGAACGCAGAGCCTGAAAGTGAAAGGAAATGAGCCCGGAGATTCACGGCTGCCTTACCCACCTCCACGGACAAAGGAATTTGCAGTGAGCACACGCGTGTGCGTGTGTGTGTGTGTGTGTGTGTATTAGAGGGGCCTGCTAGACGTTGTAAACTTTTATTTTTATTTATTGTTTGGTGATTATTTAAACACCTTATGCTGCCAAAGCATAAGCAGAAAGAAGCCTGCTTGGCTTTTATCAGCTAAGAGAATTAAGGTTATTTTTTTCCTTGACTTTTTTTTTTCTTTCTTAGCAGCCCCAGTACCTTGGCTGGATTCCAGTTCAGGTAATTACATTCTGTCTTCCTAAATTCCCTTGTAACTCCAATTGGGCAGGTTGCTCTCCACTCCCCTCCTAAAAGCTGATGTGTGGGGTGCCTGGCACCAAATGGGGTGGCATTCCAATAGTGGGTCCCAAGGTGTTCCGCTGCAAACGCGCTTCCAGAGGCTTCTGTGCGCAGGGCTCGTGTGCAAATGGAAGGAGTGTTATTTATTGCTCTTTCCCGTCAGCAGCTGCCAACCCGAAACTATCTCTGAATGACATTTTAAATATGAAGGCCAGGGTCATTAGGACGATTAGACACAAGGTCTGCTCTGCTCACCTCTGGAATTACTGGGGGACCGCCGCCGGGCGGGCGGGAAGGAAGGAGAACGCGTCTCATCGCGGGAAATGCTTTGTGTTCATTCCCACAAAATGGCTCTTGTTGGTTTGTGGTTGTTTGCTTTTTTGCTATCTCCTGATTAAAATTAAGGGGGATTATTGGGCTTCTTTGTTTTTATTATTATTCTTTTTTAGAATGAATGGAAATGAAACTGTTTTCCATTTGTAGGAATAAAATGAGATAGCTTTTTAAAAAAGTCTGAGATTCAATTCATTTTTAAGTTAATTCTTCAAATATTTATGGAGTCCCTGTCTTGTACCAGATCGTGTCAAAGGACTCTCTTGGCTACATAAACACTTGTTGTCTTTTTAACATTTTCATTACTATTTATTTTATTAATAATTATGGATACAAATGTGTTTTCAAAAGCAGTGAAAGTAATTCCTATAAAATAGCATCTGTAGGGATAACCGAAGTATGAAATGACCAGCTTGTGTTTATACGGCTTGTAATAACACCCTTTGTAGGTAGCTGACTTTGGTGAAGGTATATTTACCAAAACGGACACCAGTCTTTGCTACAAATCAGAGGTTAGGCTATGTCCTGAAGGATTAATAAAAAGAAAATCTGATGTATGAAGACCATTTTTATTTTCAAGATAAACATGAGCGTAAGGGATTCTTTTTCCAGTTGCCATTAGAGATCCAGGAGCCTGCTGCCACAGGCCTATTGTCAGTTCTGCTTGGGTCATGATTCCTGCAAAACAAGGGTGTGAGGCTTAATACACGGCGTTTCCGAAAGACACAGGTCGGACGCTCTGGGCTGCATTTTGGCTGTGCATCCTAGTCTGGAGTCTTTCCACATACCTGGAAGCAGACACATTTCCCCAGGACTTTTAAGTTTTATTTCTGTTAGCTTTAATGTTCCTAACCCTGCGTCCTCTCTCTACTAAGTGCCATAAATTGATGGCCCCGCACATTTAGGGGGAGGGAGCAAAGCCACTCTGAGGGGCCCGGTGACCACGTCTGAAGTTAGGTCTTATCACCCTGTGTTTAGATAATCATTTCTTTTTGCCTTTTTACTGCCCACCCCCCTCCCCACCCCGCCCACAAAGCGTCGAGTCCAGGCAGATATTAAACAACTCAACTCAATCCTGCGATCTCCTCTGGGCTTGTAACTCTAGTGAGTTGCATTTTTTCCTAATTACAGGAAAAACAGCAAATTGGCAAACATCAGGAAGTGGGTACACCCCCTCTGATTTACAAGGAAGAGTGTAGGGTGACTCTACGGCTCAGGAATTCAGTGAAATAAATTTATGGTTAGAAAAATTCATGCTCTTAATGTGATGAAGGTCCTTTAACTTTTAACACGCTTTTCCAGTTAAGCTGCGCGGGACTCTCACGGAAATGGCTGTCTACGGCTGCTGCAAACTGATTTATCCCCAGATAATAGTCAGAGCTGCAGACCAAATTGTTGGAAAGAAACAGTTCTTTAATTTCGGCGTTTGGGGCTGTCTGTGTCTTGTTTATGCATGTTCCCACTGTGTACATGAGCAGAGATTTGCGGTGGCCCAACTTTTCCGGGCAATCAGGGTGACTCCCCTCCAGGCCAGAGGGCCTGCCTGCTGATAATCTGCCGTGCTGAGCTGGGCGGCTCACCCTGGATCCTTCCTTGGCATCGAAGAGTCAAGTGAGATATTTATGCGTGTGTATGGTGCTACTAATTTGTGTTTTGAAAATTATATTTGGAGGAGCCGCTGAAATCATTTGCATTGTGCAAGTGATGAAATCTGCTCCATGTAAGATGTTTTCTGAGAAAGACAAGAGGCATCGTCCCAACCCCAACATTATCTGGGCTTTGCTGGGACCTCCCTTCTGTCTCCAGAGGGAGCAAAGCCAGACACTAGTTACTGGAGAGAGCTATGGCTCCATGCATTTCCTGAGCACCTACTGTGTGTGAAGTAGCGTGTCAGGCCCTGGAGACTGGCGTGCATGAGACAGCACCACCCCTGCCCCTCGGGATTTACAGTCATCTGAGCGAAAGAAAATGAAACAAGCAAAGGGATGCTTGCAGAAGGAATTACCAGATGTGTAGGCACACGGAAAGAAGACATACAAGGGGTCACAAGAGGGAAGGTGGGGGAGCCCTGGGAGGGGTGACAGGAAGTCAGGTACTCAGCTCCCAGCCCTCTCTGCCAGGCTCCCAGGAGCCTGTGAATACCTGCCTGAGCCCCAACCAGCCCCGCTCTGGTCCACCTAGCACTCTAGCCCCTGAATCCAAGATCTGCTTTCTTATTTTTCTACAGCCTTGAGCCTGGATGTTTGGGTCTGACCTCTTTTTGGGTAGTTGAGGGTAGGGGCCCAGAGTGTAAGACATTTTCATCTTTTGTGACAGCGTTCTCCCAGAGAAAATATTTGCTTGACATCCATTTCATTGTTCTTTCACTGTATGTTCATTTGCTTTAAAAAAAAAAAAAACTGAATAAAAATAACTGAAAAAAATGTATACTTGAGTCCTGTAATGGATATTAACTAGACTTACTGTGGTGACAATTTCACAGTACATACAGATATGGAGTATGCTATATACCTGAAACTAATGCAATGTTATATGTCCATTACATCTCAGTTAAAACAAGCAAAAAGCCCTTGAATTTTTTTTGTTGCTTTTGATAAAATTAAGACACAAAAAATTAAGATAAAAACTCAAGAGACAAGCAGACATACAAGAATTACCAATAACCAACGAACAAGAACCTGCCTCGGGTGACTCTCAAATCCTTATCCCGCCCTCTGTCCTCCCTTCCCTCCTTTTCACCAAGCGTCTTTTGAGTACCTGTCTGACCCTGCTGAGATGCCGCCAGGCCCTGGCGATGCTGTGATGAAGGCAATGTGGTTCCTCTGTCTTTAGAAGCACAACCCTGGCCCGTGAGACAGCTACGTGCACATCAGCCCCAGGAGAAGCCTCACCGACACACACCTGTGCAAACTTTCTGCGGGAGTGCAGAAAGAAAGGGTGGCTGGACACATCTGGGAAAGCCTCCTCAGCAGGAGTAGCAGTCTGATTTAGGCTTTAAAGACTGAGAAGAATTTTTCTAGAAGGAGCCCTGGGGAGAAGGGTACTTCATGGCAGAGATGATGCTCTGAATGAATACAGAGAGAGGGCCTGGGACAGGTGGGAAGGGAAAACGATCCGCCCGGGGCCTCCCAGGGTGACCTGCCGAGCAGCCAGTATTGCTGAATCTTTCTAGAAGGTTTCCAGAACCTTCAACATTTAGCTGTTCTTTCTACCATTCCTGCAATGGGCCTGCTTCTGCTGCTGGCTCCATGAATACTCTATAAACAGATGTCAAGGCACTTAGCGGGCTTCAGCGTCTTGCTCACCAAGTGCCCATGACCCAGTTGAAGGCATGGATGCCTTGGAGCAAGCGACTCTGGGGGGACCCATCACTGCCAGGTAAGGGTAGGTGCCCCTGGATCGGGGACTCCTGAGTCAGGCTGCACCCAGCAGGGAGCGCTGTGGGGACTCAGCCGTCTGCTCAAGAAAGGTCTGCGGGGCCCGGAAGGACTGTCAGGGACGCGTGGTCACCTTGTCGTCTTGAGCAAATCTGTGCCTGAAAGAGAACACACTGGCTCCATTGCTGATGCTTGCTCTGCTTTTTATTATTCAGTGTAGTTAGCTTGGGCTTTTCGAGGAGAACTGTGAAAGAATTTGCGTGACAGCCAAGAAAAAATTATTTGCACCTTAGTTCACCTTCATACCCAGACTCACGTGAATTACTATCTCTGTGACAACACTGAACTGTTTTTCATTGTTCTTTCCCTCTTAACGTCTACAGGCTGGTGCCTGAGGCCCATGAGCTGGGCTTCCAGACCACGGCCCTGCACTGCCTACCTCTCTGTGCATCCCTGCCTGGCAAGCCTAATACGCTGGACACCCTTCCACTGGGCCCAGCTGAAGGCTCTTACTGGTTGGAGGCACTCATTTCTCTATCCAGAAATTTTTCACTGAGGCTTAGGATGTGCTGAGTAAACAGGGCCCCTCATTTCTGTCTTCATGGAGTGATGAGTCTAGTGGGAGAGTGAGCAAGTCTGACTAATCACTGCAGGAAGCAGCCAGGCATGAGGTGGGTTCTGAGAGCCACGTAACTACCAAGGATGGTTGAGCCACAAGATAATTCCTGCGCTAGGGTCGGGGCCCCAAGAGTGATGCCTGTGGAATGTATACCACATCAAGAGGCAGAGAAAGGAGGAAAAATGGCATTTCCAGCAGAGGCCATGGGGCAGAGGCAGGGAAGGGTGACAGCTGGACTGAACCTAGCGTGACCAAGGTCAGATTAGGAGGCTGGACCCTCAGATGAGGCTCAGGAGTTGGCTTTGGCCAGGTTAGGAGGGCCCCAGCGCCATACTGGGGACATGGTCCTATTGGTGTGACCAGATATTTATTTATCCCCCAGGCTGGAGAAAGAAAGTTAGAGGTAGGAAATAGGGAGCCATCGGGGCTTTGAGAAGTGGGTTAGGGGGGGATCTTCGGTTTAGGGACACATAAGAGATATAAGGGGCAAAAACGGGACAAGGAGCCCAACCAGGCCCTGTACTGCTCACCACTCTGTTCAGCCTTGCCCGGTGTGGACCCTGCAGGCAGGCGGCCGTCCGGCCACCCCCTCCCCAGGTGGTTGTAGGCTCCCTCCTGTGTGCAGGTCCCGCGGGAGCAGAGATGCAGGGTCCACCTGCTGCAGAAGGGGCCTGTAGGCGGGTGAGGAAGGTCCACGGTGGTGAGGTGTTCGAGGTGCTGCGGAACTCAGGGGTGGGGACCACAAGGGGTAAGCCTAGCCTGGTGGGCAGGACAGAGACTGGCTTAGAGGGGAGAGGAGGACCTTCAGGGCGGGGGAGCCTCAGACCATGAAGAGGCCTGCTCATCTCGAAAACGGTTCATATGGGGGAGGGAGATAATAGAGATTTGTTGAGGCAGCTGCATGCAGGGCCTTGAAGACCAGTGATAAGTCTGGTTGAGCAGTCTGCAGACCTCTGAGCAGCGCAGGGTCTGGGGACAGGAGCCCTGGGAAGACTCGGGGTCCAGGAGACCCTTGGCCTGTGGGCAGCTCCATTCCTGGGCTGGCGGACAGAAGCCCTCAGGAGCAGCATGACCTGCTTCGGGCTTTTGCCTTTTGCTGACAGGGGTCTGCTGATGGTGCTTGTCTGTTCTGCCTGTACGGTGGGTCAGGCGTGAGTGGGCTTCTCCTCTCAGGCGCTCATGGGGCCGTGGGGGGTCTTGTTTGTGCGAGTCTGTTCTGTGCTGGGGCTTCTCAGGAGTAAAGAATCCACCTGCCAAGCAGCAGACCTGGGCTCGATCTCTGGGTCGGGAAGAACCCCTGCAGGAGGAAATGGCTACCCACTCCAGTATTCCTGCCTGGGAAATCCCATGGACAGAGGTGGGCTACAGCCCATGGGGTTGCAAGAGTCAGACACGACTGAGCGACTAAGCATGCAGGCACGTTCTGTGCTGGGGACGCCCACAGGGGACTGGCCGTCTCGGTGGTCTGCTGGCCCTGGGGGTCCCGGTCTGGCTCTGGCCACTCATCACTTACTGAGCACTTGCTCTGCGGCTGAGCCGGTGCAGACACTGGGTAGTCAGAGACCAGGCAGCCTGCCTCGGCCCCGGGGACTCCCCGCCCAGCGGGACACACGGGTGGACAGGCTTCACAAGGGTGCTTGCCCCAGTCTGAGGAGGGGCACCTCAGGGTCCCTGCCGTGTCCGGAAGACGAGGGCTGGGCCCCAGGGCCCCCTCTTGTGGGTGTGCTGCAGCGGCCCTTCGGGACTTGGACTGTGGCTGATGGACCTGAGCAACCGTGACGTAAAGCGAGTGGGTCTCTCCAGCCTGTTTGATGGGCTTCATTGAAGGACGCCGACAGCTGCTCACGGAGCCTGGGCAAGTCCCCCAGGGTCACGGTCCCATGGAGAAGCGCGCACCATCCTACCTCTAACATGGGGTGACAGTGACCAAGACAAGAATCTGTTCCTTTCCCCTCCATGGTACTCCGAGGAGCCCCCCTGCCAGGGCAGGGAATGGAGCGGGGGTGATGCAGGGCCTCCAGGGACAGGTGGAGAAGCCGGAGGGACCCTGGCCTCCTCCCCATCCTCTGGAGCTTTCTGGGCTGTCTCCTGCTCCAGTGGCTTTGCAGAAGGGAAAGCAGAGAAGAAAATGTGACTCCAAGGGTAGCATTAGGTGATCAGAACCCCAAAGAACATCAGAACAGTCAGAATTTACCCAGGAAAAGAGATGACATTGGGCTGACCTTTGCGTCTGGATAAGAGACATAATTACCCAGGAAGGCTGGTAACAAAAACGAGCCTGGAAGGAACAGAAGCAAGAAGGGACGGCTTGGCTGGTCAGCACCTTCCGAAGGCCAGGCCCTCCCCAGGCTGAATGACATTCACTGTGTACTTTAAGGAGTGCACGTAGCAGGAGAGGTGAAATCAATAGACTCAGCCCACCGTGCGGACTGTGGTCCCCGAGACCGCCAAGTATTTGAAATATTCCTGGACTATAGGCGTGGAAGTAAGGGAATGCAGAGAAGACCTCCTCGTGGGGCGATCTTCCGAGCGAGCGACCCCGGGGCTTGGTCTTGTGAGCAGGTCAATCTTTCAAAGCCTTCTGAATTTGCTGAATCCACTCAAGTTTACTATTCTTCATTATCAGCATCGCGACGAGCGTCTGCCTCCTGGACACTTCGGGGTCATCAAACCTGGACTGCAGGATGTTTGCACACAGGTAGCACTGTCCTTTCAGATGGCGACAATAAGGGGAGCATTCGTCTCTTATTGATCAAGATTTTTGAACTGAGGCATGCAGAGCTCTAATCTTGGCATAGGAATTTAATTTATTTTTGAAAATACGAAATATCACCAAACAACTCCAGCAGGAGTAGAACAATGGAGAATTCGTTTGCAAACATGTGGCTGAAATGCTACATTTTATTTTTTCTCTTTAAAAAAAAAATTGAAGGATAATTGCTTTAGGATGTTGCATTGGTTTCTGCTGCACATCAAGGTGAATCAACCACAGGTATATGGATGCCCCCTCCCTGTCCTGCCTCCTTCCCACCTCCCACCCCATCCTACCCCTCTAGGTTGTCAGAGAGCTGAAATGATACATTTTAAATGAAAGAAACTTGGCCACACATAGCATGTAGGGGGTGGTTATTTGTGCAGACAAAAGCAAAGGATACTCTTGGTCCCGGAGTTTGCTTTGCCAAATTCCGGGCCCTTCCTGCGGTGAGTTAATTTCCAGGCTCTGCCAACACCTCACCTGCACCCAGCCATCCTCTTCTCACCTGACTGTGCTTCCCCGGGTGTGGGTGACCGGGCGTGCTGTGGCCGCAGGGCCCCGGGAGGACACTGTAGATTGAAGGCATCTCAGTGGGGCTCTCTTCCAGAGCGCTCCGTCCTCTCTCGGTCTGAAGAGGAGGCTGCCTCCTCCTGGGCTCTCCAGACTTTATGCTAAGTAGCTCCCACTCATCCATGTAAACACGGGCATCCTGGCGTTTCCAACAGGCCTTATGTAAAGTGATAAATTGCCCCTAGAAAGGATCGACCAGCACGTGGGCCTTAATTGTCTCCTGGCACCAGGGGTTCGTAGAGCCCTTGAAGATGAGTTTGCAGCTCCTGCGGACCACGGAGGCGGCGGCGTCCCTCCCTGCCCCCTCCCATCCCCGCTCAGGCCACGCAGGGTGCACCCCCGGGGCGCGCCCCTGGGGATGCCCGACGGCCCAGCCGCCACCCCCGAGCGTGCACGCGCGCCCACCCGCCTTCGCCATCACGGTCGGGGTCGGGGAGCGCGCGATCGCATCGGTTAATTAGAAGCCAGAGTCGGTGGAGCCCCCGCCCGCCGGCCTGCGCTCTGCCCGCCAGGGGCGCCCTCCCCGTCGCCCGCCGGCCCTTTGATCGCCCGCGGCCCGCGGCCCGCAGCCCGCTCCGCGGCGCGCAGGTGGCGGCAGCGGGGCGCGGCGCGCTCGGGCGCTCGGGTCCCCCGGCCGCGGCGCGCTCCCCGCCACGCCGCACATCAAGGCCCGGCCGGCCGGCGGGCGCCTTCATTAGCAGCCTGAAATTATAATATTATGTTAAAGAACAAAGCTGCTCCCCGGAAAAATATGTGCTGCATATCTGACAAAGATAAATTGGATTATTCAAAATATTCTTGATGAAATGTTACATTTTGCAACTAATTATCAATCTGTTTTATCTGCAGACCAGCTGGGCATTTTTGTGCATGCAAGACCTGCCTTTCCAATGATCTTAAGATGTCACTGTAGCGTTTACATCTTTTATTTCAAGATTTAAATAACTAGGAAGTAGCTAATGTAATTCACTGCTGAGAAGAAAGACGAGCTTCTTGATTCCTTTCCAAAGCCATCTCCTTCTAATGAACTTCTTTGGACTGTGAGTAATGAGGCTTTATTCAAATAATATTTAAGGAAGCCTCTGTCAGTGTAATTTCTTAAAAAAAAGGGGGGGGGGAAACCAATGTTTAATACATTTAAAACATCTCAATTCATAGGATATTAGGTCATGCAAGCCCACAGTAACCCTTGCCAATGAGATGTTCCTCCAGTGTTGCTCTTTTCAGTTGAACCTGGCCTGGCCGAGCCCTCAGATGGCCTCACAAATCCAACGACTTGGCCCACTTTTTATCTGATGTTTTGCTGGAGCTGAGATGTTTAAGATACTCTGGGCTGATATAAATCCTGACCATTAGGAAGATTCAGCTTTCGGCTCCGTCTGCCCATGAAAATCTCTCTCCTGTTCTGATCTACCTGGGGGATTGTGTCAATGTAGATTCTTGATGTTTTGTGAGTATTTTATGGCTGGAGGCAGCAGAAAAACAGACTCTGAGGGCTTCTAGGCCCTTCACACTTTCCTGGAGGGTAGAGTGGCGGGAAGATGCACTCTGTCTGTACTGAGCCGTCCGCCCACCCGTCTCCATGTGCTGAGTGCAGTCTCCAGGCTGAACAGACACACTGGCACCTACCGTGTAGCAACACTCAGAAGTGCTTTCCAGCCTGCCCTGGCCTTCCTTTTTGTTAGACTCAGAGAGAAATATAGGCTTCTCAGGTGGCGCTAGTGGTAAAGAATCTGCTTGCAAGACCGGGCACCAAGAGACTCAGGTTCAGTCCCTGGGTCGGGAAGATCCCCTGGAGGAGGACGTGGCAACCACTCTAGTATTCCTGCCAGAAAAATCCCACGGACAGAGGAGCCTGGGGGGCTACAACCCACGGGGTCGTAAAGAGTCGGACACGACTGAGCACGCACGCATCATTCATCACTCACAGAGAAATACAAGAATATTCTCCTGTTGAGCAAACTTCACTCCTTCAGTCTCAGTAGCTACGCCACAGCCCGAGTGGAGGAAGCAAGGCGGGGCTTCACTCCCATCACGCAGGTGAGAACACTGAGGCACAAGGAAAGAGATGATGTGATTTCCTCAAAGGTACCCTGAGAGCTGGGCTTCCCAGATGGCACTAGGGGTGAAGAGCTCCCCTGCCAATGCAGGAGATATGAGAGACGCAGGTTTGATCCCTGGGTCAGGAAGATCTGTAGGAGGGCATGGCAACCCACTCTAGTATCCCTGCCTGGAGAATCCCATGGACACAGGAGCCTGGTGGGCTACAACCCATGGGGTCGTAAAGAGTCGGACACGACTGGAGTGACTTAGCAGGCACAGCGGGCACCCCGAGCGCTGCGGTGAAGGCGGGGCCGCAAGCCTCTCCAGGCTCTCAGCGCATACTCTCTGCGCTCCACGTAGACGGATGAAAGATGAACTTGTAGTTGATGGGAGGAACATGTGGGAAGCTTCGGGATGTGGATTCCCCTTCTCAGCTGAGAGGTCTTCAAAGTGGTTATGAGGGAGCACGCCAAGGAAAATCAAGCAGCCATTTTCCCACTAAAATGACAGAACATACATCCTTCTTGCTTTTCTAATTGATTGCATTCTGACTGCTTCTCCACAAAATGATCCCCAGACAGGTTCTCGGAGCTGTCACTGAGCCATTTGAAACTTCGCATGAAGCACGTTTATGTGTGCTTTCTGCATCTATCTATATAACTCTTTTCCCCTTATTTGGTTTGGTTAGAAAATGCCTTTTGTTCAGATTGCAAAAGAAAATTACACCTGATCTGCTTCCTGCCCGATTTGACTCTGGGGTTTTCTCTTCTGATGTTCCTGTATCTAGGGTCAAATTACAGTGCTCAAAACAGAAGTGTTTTCAAGAAACACCGACTGGACCGTCCTAAAACTATGCTCTCTGGTGAGAGTCTCAAATTCTCTTTTTATTTACTTACTTTTTAACTCTTTTTTTCCGTGATAAGTTAATTAATTTTTGTTGGAGTCAAGTTGATTTACAGTGTTGTGTTAGTCTCAGGTGGGCAGCAAAATGGATCAGTCCTGCAGATTCATGTGTCCGCTCCTTTCAGACTCGTTTCCTATAGGTTATTGCAGAGGACTGAGCAGAGGTCTTTGTGCTGCACAGTGAGGCCTTCTGAGTTATCTGTTTTCTATATAGACGTGTTCACATGTCAATCCCAGTCTTAAATTCATCCCTCCCCCTCACTTACCCTCGGTAACCATAGTTTGTTTTCTATGTCTGATCTATTTCTGTTTTGTTAATGCGCTCCTTTGTCCCTTTTTGTCAGATTCCACATGCAGACGGTATCATTTGGTGTTTGTCTTTCTCTCTCTGCCTTTCTTCACTCAGTGTGATCCGTGTTGCTGCAAATGGCTTTATCTTCTTTTTTTAAGATGCTTGTTTCCTACCTACTGCTTTTTTTGGGAGTCCATGGCTGTGTCAGAAGTGAAGGTAGAAAGGGTCCCTTGGAGCTCAGAGGGGACTCTGCTGGCTGTTGGCTTTTCCCAAGTAGTCTCCTGGGTCTTTTGCCGAGAGTGATTGAGGGGCTGTCATCTCACGATGCCAACCCCTCCCAACCCCAAAATCCTCTGAATGGAGAGTGAGATCTCTCTATCACAGAGATGACTATTATCGGTCACCAAATATTCAGTGCTGGTTTTTTTTCTAAAATAATTTCTAATTATATTTAGGAAGACAAAATATCAGAGCTTCCCTGATGGCTCAGTGGGTAAAGAATCCGCCTGCCTGCAGCGAAGGAGACACTGGAGACAGTAATCTGATCCCTGGGTCAGGAAGATCCCCTGGAGAAGGAGATGGCAACCCACCCCAGTATTCCTGCTTGGGAAATCCCATGGACAGAGGAGCCTGGCAGGCCAGAGTTCAAAGGGTCGCAAAGAGTCAGACACATCTGAGCGACTGAGCACAGGCAGACAAAGCAGATTCTCTTCTCTTTTCTCTAGAAGGGTCACTGTGTGTGTGCAGGTCATTTAGCCATCCTCACAGTATGTGGTGTAAGAAAATGTTGGAACTCTCCTGGAAAAGCCTGCTGTGCTTCGCTTGTCCACCCCAGGCTGCCCATGCCCTCATCTGTGGACGGGGAGTGTGGCTGGGCCCACAGCGGTACCTCGAAGGGTCCTTTAAAGCATCGTGAGCAGGTATCCACAAAGCTTTTCTGTAATGGGCCAGATGATGAGTGTTTCAGGTTTGCAGGCCTTCCCCTCTCTGTCTCAGCTACTCCATTCTGCCACCGAGGCTCTGAGGCAGCTGCAGACAATTTGTAGATGAACGAGCGTGGCCCTGTTCCAATAAAACTTTATTTATGGGCACTGAAATGTGAATTTCAGATAATTTTCACGTGTCATGAAATATTATTCATCTTCTGATTTTTTTCAGCCGTTTACAAATGTGATAACCATTCTTAGTTTGTGGGCCGTACAAAAGCAGACAGTGCCCAGATGCAGCCCGCGGGCTGTGGCTTAGCCCCTCTGCTTTGGAATTCAACGAGGAGACTTCCAGCTGCTCTGACTCTCCCGCTGCTCTTGTAGGAGTGCGGGAGGGGTGCCTTCTTCATCCACTGGATCCACTCACATAATAGTAGGTCCTCTCTTGGCCCCCCGCCCCCCAGTTTTATTGAGCTGTAATTTAACATTCAATATTGTATAAGTTTGAGGCGCATGATGGAAGGGCATGATTGTGCATTTCTTGCAAGGCAATCACCGGGGTAAGTCTAGGGGACACACCTCAACTCACAGAGTTACACGTCGTTTTCCTTGTGATGAGAATTGTTAAGATCTATCCTGTTCCTTGGTGGCTCAGACGGTAAAGTGTCTGCCTGCAATGTGGGAGACCCCAGTTCAACCTCAGGGTCGGGAAGATCCCCTGGAGAAGGAAATGGCAATCCACTCCAGTACTCTTGCCTGGAGAATCCCATGGACGGAGGAGCCTGGTAGGTCTCTGAGCTCCTGGTGAGGCCGCGTGCTTTGGCTCGCAGCCGCATCCCTCCAGCCCCCACCTCCCTCTTTCCACGGGACTCTTCCTGCCTGCATCTGCCTGTCCAGATTCTCCTTTTCTGGTGAGTGAGCCCATCACTGGAGTAGGGCCCAGCCTACTCCTGGAGGCCCTCCTCACAGCCTGATGGCATCTGCAAGGACTCTGCTTCCCAAGAAGTTCACACTCTCAGGTCCCAGGGGACTTGAACATTTTTTTGGGAGGGGGTGGGTGATGCAATTCAACTCGCGTGACACAGAAAGGGGGGTAAACATAGGCTGGAATTGGGGCCCAAGTGGCAGCTGCCTCTTTATCGTGTGACTTCAACGGCCGAGGTTCAGTCCTGATTCTTCCTGGCAACAAAACGCACTCACGGTGTTGGCGGCTGCGGTTGGCTTTCCAGAAGTATCGTCTCCACACGATCCCGAGTGAATCTCACACAGGTTAGGAACGGTTTCTTCGGGGATTTGCCTTGCTCACTCAGGGAACAACTTCACCGCCCGAGGCCCTTCCTGCCACACCCTCCCTGGACTCTTCTCTGGACCCTCTGCCATGTAGCTGCTCCACCTGCTTCTCTTGAGGATTTCCCTTGGGAATTAGGATTCCTGACTCCTTAATTGGGACTTCCCAGGTAGCACTAGTGGTAAAGAACCTGCCTGCCAATGCAGGAGATGTAAGAGATGTGGGTTTGATCCCTGGGTTGGGAAGATCCCCTGGAGAAGGAAATGGCAACCCACTCTAGTATTTTTGCTTTGAAAATCCCATGGACAGAGGAACCCAGCGGCTACAGTCCCTGTGATTGCAATCAGCTCCTTAATCAGCTTGACCCCAGTTCTTGCCCCCAAAGCTTGCAGATGCAGTCAGCACTCAGCATAAGGAAGGGCCCCCCCAGCACCCAGACCCCACCCTCACGCACAGCTTTACGTCCTTTTGTTACGCGAGCTTGCTCTCCACCCTAAGTGACCTACCAGGGTATTTCTTCTGTATGAGCACACTTCATTTTATTGTGCTTCACTTTATTGCACTTTACAGATATTGCGATTTTTGCAAATTGAAGGTTTGTGGCTGCCCTGCATTGAGCACATCCATTTGGTACCATTTTTTCCAGCAGCATTTGCTCACTTTGTGTCTGTATCATATTTTGGTAATTTTCACAATATGTCCAACCCTCCACCAGCAAAAAGTTTACAATTTGATGAAGACTCAGATAATGTTTAGCATTTTTAGCAATAAAGGGTTTTTAAACTAAGGTTTGTATATTGTTTTTTAGACATAATGCTATTGCACACTTAACAGAGAACAGTATAGGATAAAGAGAATGTTTATATGCACTGGGAGATCAAAAGAATTTTAGTGTGACTCTCTGTATTGCAATGTTCGGTTTGTTGTGATGGTCTGGAACCACACCTGCAGTATCTCTGAGGTGAGCCTGTAACAGCATTGTCCCTAGGAGGAATTTTGGTGAATGAAATGACCTTCAGCCCCTTTCCAGGCTCCTTGATAATGGGGTGAATACAGGAAGAGTATCCAGCTCAGGCGTGGAAACCAGAAGTCACCCGAGGGACAAGCAGAAGGCCCAGGTGATGACGGCCAGGTGGGGTGAGGGGGGAGAGTGTGTGTCGAGCGAACCTGTGCTGAGAACTGAAGGGCTGTGAGATGCTCCTGCAGGCCCGGAGGGGTCTCCTGGGAGGAATGATGCTGGGCGGCTCTGAGCTGCCCCTCACCCTGGACGCTGAGACTCAGATGACGAGGAGGGACTGTCCCTGAGCCTCAGGGAATCCAGCCAAGGGTCAATGAGAGGAGGTGATTCTACTTCCGGGTTTTCTAAACGCCTCCTGTGGCCTGCCACGTCCTCAACCCCATGTGTGTGTGCGTGTGTGTGTGTGTGTGTGCGTGTGTTGCTCAGTCGTGTCTGACTCTTTGCCACCCCTTATAGCCCGCCAGGCTCCTCTGTCCGTGGGATTCTCCAAGCAAGAATACTGGAGTGAGTTGCTATTCCCTTCTCCAGGGGATCTTCCCAACCCAGCAATTGAACCCAGGTCTCCCGCATTGCAGGCAGATTTTTTACTATTTGAGTCACCAGAGACTCCCCATCCTTAATTCTAAATTGTGCTAGATTTCCTGCCCTTAGAAATTTAACTTTGTTCACGCTTTGACCCTCATTCATGCAACCAGTCTCAGAATTTTGGTCTCATCCTGTTTCCTGAACCACCTATAAGTTAGAGCCTATGAGCTCAGGTGCTGAAAATATGCAGAGAGAAAACAAATCCACGGCCAAACTGAAAGAACCACAGGGCAGCTTCTGAAAGGAGCTCAGCCAGGAGTCACCTTTGCTCCTTGTCACCTTAATGAGCACCATCACCTCTACTGCCATCATCATCACCACCATCACTTCTGCCACCATCATTATCACCATCACCACCATCACCTCCACCACCATCATCATCACCACCATCATCACCTCCACTACCATCATCACCATCATCACCACCATCATCACTTCCGCCACCATCATCACCACCATCATCACCTCCACCACCATCATCACCTCCATCACCATCATCACCACCATCATCACCTCCACCACCATCATCACCACCATCATCACCTCCACCACCACCATCACCTCCACCACCATCATCACCACCATCACCTCCACCACCATCATCACCACCATCATCACCTCCACCACCACCATCACCTCCATCACCATCATCACCACCATCATCACCTCCACCACCATCATCACCACCATCATCACCTCCACCACCATCATCACCTCCATCACCATCATCACCACCATCATCACCTCCACCACCATCATCACCACCATCATCACCTCCACCACCACCATCACCTCCATCACCATCATCACCACCATCATCACCTCCACCACCATCATCATCACCATCTCTACCACCATCATCATTTCCATCACCATCATCACCTCTGCCACCATCATCACCTCCACCATCATCATTATCACCACCATCATCACCTCCACCACCACCATCACCTCCACCACCATCATCACCACTGTGCATTCCATGCTCTGTGATCTTACTTAAGGCTTGCAACAACCCAAAAGGGTAGATACTATTATTTACCCTTTTAAATACTATTAAAAAACTGATTTATCCCTGTTTTTCAGATGAGGAAGTCAAGGCTCACGTAGGATAAGTTCTGATCTCACTTTGTCACTGCTGTTGAGATAAGGGTCAGTGTGTGTGAGCACAAGGCTTGTGTGAGCATGTGTCCGTATGTGCATGCCTGTGAACACACGTGTGTACCTGTGTGCACCTGGCTGCCCACGAGCGTGTTGGTGCAGATTTATGCACGTGTGTGTGAGCACGTGTGGACTGTGTAAGGGTGTGCTGGTGGGCTTGTAAGGCCTCCAGAAGTGGGCTTGGCAGCCACTCTGGCCTGTCTGTGCCACCAGCACCTGCGCGGAGGCCCCGGAGGGCAGTAGGGCTTCCTGAGAACCAGGCAGGACTGACGGGAGCAGGATGTGGGCTGACTGGCAGAGAGGCTGACCTGGTTGTGTCTACCAGCCTGGGGGTGTGGGAGCCATCCTGAGATCTTGCCTGGGTTGCATGGGGCCCAGCCAGGCCCTTTAATTGGCAGCATCAAGTGCTGTGCCAGGCTTGGCTGCCTCTGGGTTCCCTGGCAGGAGGGGCTGGAAGCTAGGGTCTGCAGAGTTCTGTGTGTGCTCTCAGGCTAGGGGAGGAGATCCTGCTCAGTGGTGGGAGGGTCGGGGAGAGGAGGGGAGAGGAGGCGAGCAGTGACCTCCTGCCTGCTGCCTGTAAGCATCTCAGACCACCCTGGGGCTCAGACCTGCCAGCCCTCCTGGCAAGAAGCCGTCCAGGCTGCTTCAAATACAGCATCCACCAGCCAGAGCTAGCTGTTCAAACGCAATCAACTAGCTGATTCATTATCAATGGATTAAAGAAATTAGTTAAAATGAAATGTGAACACCCAGATCCTCAGTTGCACTCACCACCTTTCAAGGGCTCAGTGACCACCAGGTCCAACAGGACAGATGAAGAATACTTCTGTCATCACAGAAATTCGGTCGGACACCATTGCTCTAAAGGGCAGATCTCTGAGCCTAGCCCTGTGGCCTGGGTTGGGTGGATGATGCTGTCGAGACCTCACGGTCCCCCATCCCGGCTTTGTCCTTGAGCCCCGCTCTGCAGCCACCCATAAGGTGAAGGCTTTCACTGGTCGTTGGGTCACCGGAGGCTTTCACAGGCAAGTTTAGGTGTTCAGCTTCCATCTCACCTGCGAGAGGAGACGGGCAGGTGGGGGCGCAGGGAACCGGCCTTGTGGCTTTTTTTCCTTTAAACACACGAGCCATGGGACTTGCCTGGTGGCCCAGTGGTTAAGACTGTGTGTTTCCAGTACAAGGGGTGTGGGTTCGATCCCTGGTAGGGGACCTAAGATCGTCTATATCATGTTGCACAGCCAAAAAGAAAAAAAAATATGCCAGTCACAGTACTGCACGCTTTACACGTGCTAACAGTAACAACGTTAAGTGATAGTAGCTGTCATACGGGCGCTGTGTGTGGGAGGGCTTAGGCCCGTGTGTGCTAGACCCCAGCCCGTCCTTGAGTCTTCACTTCCCACCAGGAGAGGGTCAGCACTCACCTGGTTCACCCACGGAGCCACCTCTGGCTCAAGAAGCAGCCAGCTCACTCTGTCCCTGACTCTGGAGTGATTCTGCTTGAATTCTGTCTACAAAGCCATTTCCCAACCATTCACCCCAGTCTCTTGTTTCTTCTTTAATGAGAATAACTATAACTTTTTAGTATGGCCTTAACGTATGTACTTTTTTGCCCTATTTAAACTCATCCAGGGATGATTTGCAGGAAAATGGGACTGGGGACTCCATGACTGGGTGTGTTGACCCTTCCACACCCTCTTGCTGTTCTTGTTTTCTGCTTTAAATTAAAATATAGTTGACTTACAATGCTGTGTGCCCTTGCTTTTTTAAAAACAGACGTACAGATTCTCTTCTTGTAAAATCTCATCGTTTCTATTGGTAAAGGCGTCATCCTTGGGAAGTTATTTGAGAACATTTGTCCTCGCAGGATCAGATCGCACAGTTTCTTTCTCCTCCAAAGGACCTGGAAAGCAGTTTACATTAAATATTAGACCACCTGACTCCCACTGGCTAATTTAATTGTGGACTTCAACATCAGCTTCAGGGATGTTTTTCCATCTTGAGCTGTCAGTGGTATTTGCTGATGAGAGGTTTCAGTTTGAAATCCCTGGTCAATCTGTGTTTTACTCTCAGGAGGAAATTAAAGAAATCACTTGAAAATGGCTGAGAAATAGGAAAAAAAAAAAAACCCAAACACACTTGGCTCCAGCAGGCATCCTGGAAGGGTGGATGGGAGGTCAGCTGAGTGCTAAATGCTGTTGCCGCCTCTTGGGCCCTCCCTTGGCACCGCGGCTCCGAAAGCCCCTCCTTGAGAGAAGATGGAGTTGGCTGCCTTAGAGATGACTTTCGGTGGGCTGGCTGTGGTCTGTTAGAGTCATAAAGTGCGTATGACGAGCGTCGGGGCGGGAGCAGGACTCTCTCGGGCTGGTCTTTAGAACAAAGAAAACAAGCTCAGTATCTACTAGGAGATCAGTTTGCGCCCGATTTGGTTTAAATGCTAAACCCTATGAAATGATCTTAAGCAGAAAAATCAATTTCCCAGAAGTCTCAGATGTACACTGGAACTCTTATATTTGAACTAAATCTAGGTAGAGTTAAATAATTGAGCTTGCTCTCTTTAGGTGCTACAAATGTATTTCACACTAGAAATAGCTCACGTGAGTCAGGCAACTCCAGAGGGTGCTCAGGCACCCAAGCCCCTCGGAGATGGGCTGGGAGCAGCTTGAGATCACGCCTGCCCCAAGGGGTAGAGCCGGGGTGGCACTGAAGCCCAGACAGCTCCCTGTCCAGGATAAGCCGGGAGAGGCAGGCACCAAGTTCGTGAGCAGAGCTGGACGCTCCTGAAATGACCTGCGTTGATATAGAGGAATGCCTGGGGCTTGCCCCTTGAATGTGGCATCTGGGAGGACAAAGACTCAGCCTGGGGCCCCCAGGTCCTGCCAAGGAGCAGAGAGAGATGACGGTCACGGCTCCTGACCTCACCGGTCCTGACTCCCATCTCCTGCCTGGGCTGACCTGGGATCCACAGCTTCTCAGAGCCTCGGTTTTCCATCTGTGAAATGGGACTTCGCTTGCTCCTACACTTGCACTCTTTGATTGTCCTGGGCCCTGGGATGGAACGGTGAACACGGTAGACAGAGCCTCGCCTCTCTGAGCTTGTGGGTCTGTGGTGGAGGCACACAGCTCAGGGTTTCCAGAACCATTCGATCTGGGGAAGGGCTGGAAAGGAAGAACATGCCCATCTGAACAGGCATATCTGCTTCCTCGAGTCCAAGGGAGCGGGGGATTGAGTGAATTAGTTCAGTAAAATGCCCAGATATGCTCTTTCGTCACATAGGCCGGTCAGAGAGAGAGAGGAAAAGAGGAATTCAGGAAAAGGGAATTGAATAGAAATGCAGGGCTGACGTGGGGAGAAGGGGGTTCCGGGTTTGTGCCCACGAAGGCGCAGGCACATGCAGACTGTCTCGAACCCAGCACCAGCCCCCAGCCCGGCTCGCCCCAAGAGGTATTCAGGAAGCTCTCTGGGGCCCGGGCCCGCTGACCTGTGGCTTCCCTCTGCTCCCCTGGTTGATCTGCAGAGCAGATCAAGTGGGAAGCAGGCTGAACTCTGGCCTGAGCACATCGCTGCTGGCGCGGGACCTGTGGGGAGTGAGGGCAGGTCCAGTCTGCTCCAGCAATGAGCCGGAGGCACCTCCAGATCCAAGGAGCACAAGTGTGTGTATTTATCATTGGATTTCGAAGCTGGTCCTTGGGGTGCATTTATAGCGAAGCCGGCGTCCGCGTGGCCAGCGCATCTGGACATCTCTCCTGGTCTTCCTTGCTAGCAACCCATTCTTCTTCGGAGTGGTTTTTAACAGCTGGATGCTTGCCTTGCCAATTTAAAATACACGGGTCCTGTCACAAAGGCATCGATAACCCGTTGCAAGGATGACGTGACCAGCGCAGCTTTGGAAGATAGAAAGCAGATGAGGGTTACTTGGAGGTGAAATGTGGTTTTCGCTGCTTACAGTTGAGGCTCTGAAATCCAAGCTCCCCCTGAGTTTCAGCCGCCTATATTTGTTTGCTTATTTTGGCCGCACTCTTGGCTGTTGGAATCCCCTCTCCCTCCCCTGCAGCCCGGCCAGATGACACAGGTTTAATCGAAAACCATGAATCCAAGGTTCTAGGGCCTCTGCTGTCACCAACCAGCTGTGTGACCTCGACAGGCTAGTCAGGCCTCTGGCAGGATCCCTGCTTTCTGGTCTTCAAGGGAGGGCCTCGTTCCCGACGGCAGGATTCCGTCGGTTCCGTGGGAACGTGCTCGACTTGGAGAATTCACTTAACACAAAACGCGATCACAGGAGACCGTCCAGGGTCTGTGAGCCGTGAGGCCGGGAATCGGTGGGTTCATTTTCTTTTACACTTTCTGTATGTGCAGGAAAGAACAGTCGCCCTCCTACGGTCAACATTTAGCTGTCAAATCTGCATTTCATCTATTTACTTCTTCCAGAAAGTCCTGGTAATACATTGATAAACTTCCATCTTTAAATAAAACCTCTGTGTGAGGAGGACTCCACTCCCCCAAAGAAGGCGCGACCTTCATACCCAACGGCGTCCCGATAAGATGGATTAGTTGACATCAGGGTTGGCGAGATGCACTCTCCAGCCCTGCGACGTGCCGCAGTCGCCGGGTGAAGTCGTGTTTCTGGCTTCTATCCAGCAGAAATGAACAGTAAATAAATGAAGAAGTATATTAGGCTGAACCGCTGACATTTGTATGCAGGGTAGTAAATGTTTGTAGATGAAGAGCAGCAAAAGATTTTTTAATAAATGCTTTGGTGGCGGATTTTATACTAAATCATTTCTTGACATTTCGACTAAAACCAACAGCTTAGATGATGGATCTGAGGTTCACACCATATGCATATACTCTGGTTTGATGAATCCTCCACTAAAAGGACCTCCATGAAACTGGATTCCCTCCTGACCGGGAGAAGATTGTATGTGGAATACATTAATCCACGGAAGTCGGGGAGGACCAGGGCTGTGATCTCGCCCACACTCTGGATACGAGCTGAGGCTCATATGAACAACGGTCTCCTTGGGTTTTCAGCTGGGGCTGGACTACGCTAAATAAACTCCATAGTGGAGATGATGGTTATATTTTCTGATGGGAATGTTTACTCAAGAAAGTGAGGCGTGGAGGGCCGGGCAGGAAAGTGGGGGAGGAACGCGTTGGCGTGTGGACAGGTCTCTGTTGGCAGGGTTGCCCAGTTCTTCCTCTGAGCCGGCGGGACCTCCCTGGCCCTCCTCCCCTTTGGGCCAGCAGATGCTAAGCAGGACACATGGCTGACTCCTCGGGTCCTGGAGGCGGCTGTCCCTTGTCACCTGCAAGCCCCAGCTGAGCACATCTGTTCCTCCTGGTCTGGTCTACGGGGCCAGAGCGGGTCTCTGTGGATTCAGATGCGTCCCCCTCTCACTTTGGGCCATCTCCTCCCCTCCTTTCTTCTGGGGGCTCCCCTTCATTTTGGGAGCCCCCGTCATCTTCTGTTTGGCAGAATCTTCCCTTTCCTTCAGTGGGGTCCCTCACTTCCTCCTGCTGGAGCCTCCTCCTCCTCCTCCTCCTCCATCCTGTGCTGTCTTCCTGGCAGCCCCACCTGCAGGGACCAGGGTTACTCCTGGGAGGGCGTGTGGATGCCCAGAGTGCATCAGGCCTGCCGAGCATCAGACACCGTTCCCTGAATCTGAGTCCCCGGGGACAGTGTGGGAATCTGCACCTCCAGCAGGTACCACCTCTCAGTGTCTGGTCCTCAAGAGGTCCCCAGAGGATGCATGGAATGGACAAAGAAATACTTGAGAAAGAAAGAAAGGCATGCTGTAACCCCTGGGCTGAGACCCCGGGCAACGCCTCACCTCTCGTCGTACTGCTATTTTACGTGGGTCCTGTCATCTCCAGACCTCATCCTGATCCATCACGGTGTAATAGATGAAGCCATCCTTCCGGAAAAAAATGAAAGAGCCTTGACAATGATAATTGCTGTCAATCTCACTCCGGACATAGGCTTACTGACTGAGGAGTTTGGAAAATTTGCTTCTGAAACAACATGAGGAGCAGTCCAGGGTTCGGTCAGCGGGCGGCACGGCCACACTTGAAGAAGTGTCTGAGGGGTCAGAAAATGCATTTGTGGTGCAGGAGGGACCCCCCCACCCCCGTGAAGCGGGGTGACGCCTGCTCAGGGTCTGCGGGCTGATCAGGCTGCATGAATACTGTGGGCACCACCCTGGGCTGGATACCTAGGGACATCGAGAGGTCAGGTCCCCAGCTAGGGTCTGCTGTGAGCGCCAGCACCTTCCTCCTCTGATTTTCCTTCCTGTTTCACATTCTCGTCTCCCTGGTGAACAGTCCTTGGCAGGTTTCCCAAGATATCAAATTCCGGGAGAGAAAATACACAGGCCATGTGTAAGGACTAAATAGAAACCCTTAGCTGGAAACGACTTTTGTCAGGTGTCTGAGCAACAGCTCCGCCTTCAGCTACGAGTTAATCAGACAGAGAGCAGCAGGCGGATGTGGGCATGGGGCCCTCTGCGGCCTCCCATGACTCCAGACTCACCTTGGGCAGGTCATGTGGCTTCCAGGGGCTGCAGCAGTCTCATCTCGCTAATTAGGGCCTCGGACGAGCCACGCCAGGCTCCTTCCAGGTTGGGGAGTGAGCCCCTCTCCTCGTCCCCTCAGTCCCAGACTGCTGTCCTCTGCAACCAAGATTGCTAAGGCCTGGCCGCACTTCACATGCTCCGCAGGAGTGTGCGGCTGTAATGCAGTCTTGACTCTGCTTTGCTTTCACTTCAGTTCAGTTCAGTCACTCAGTCGTGTCCAACTCTTTGTGACCCCGTGGACTGAAGCACACCAGGCTTCCCTGTCCATTGCCAACTCCCGGAGTTTACTCAAATTCATGTCCATCACATAGGTGATGTCATTCAACCATCTCATCCTCTGTCGTCCCCTTCTCCTCCTGCCTTCAATCTTTCCCAGCATCAGGGTCTTTCCTAATGAGTCAGTTCTTCGCATCAGGTGGCCAAAGTATTGGAGTTTCAGCTTCAACATCAGTCCTTCCAATGAATATTCAAGACTGATTTCCTTTAGGATGGACTGGTTGGATCTCCTTGCAGTCCAAGGGACTCTCAAGAGTCTTCTCTGACACCACACAGTTCAAAAGCATCACTTCTTCAGCACTCAGCTTTCTTTATAATCCAACTCTCACATCCATACATGACTATTGGAAAAAACATAGCTTTGACTAGACAGACCTTTGTTGGCAAAGTAATGTCTCTGCTTTTTAATAAGCTGTCTAGGTTGGTCATGACTTTTCTTCCAAGGAGCAAGCGTCTTTTAATAAATGTGCTGCCGAAGCGAGCACGGAGCAAGCGTCTTTTAATTTCATGGCTGCAGTCACCATCTGCAGTGATCTTGGAGCACCCCCCCCAAAATAAAGTCTCTCACTGTTTCCACTGTTTCCCCAACTTGCTTTGACCTGTTTCTAACCCTAGAAACAGGTGAGTTGAGCGCATTAAAGATGTTTACTAGGTCGAAGGGTGTGAAGCTGCCTGTGTGGGTTGCAGTGACTTTTCTGACCCTTTGGGGAGACCTGGAGGTGTCTCCCAGTCCTGTTGGGGGAGTTTCCCGTGTGTGTGCAGGTTGTAGAGATGTGCCCTGAATGTGCACGGGCAGGGTCCTGGGCGACTTGGGCTGGAGGTTACTTCGTAGGCCTGTGTCAGGAGAGGTGGGGCTCTGAGCCTGGATTTTTCTCCTCAGTAAAACAGGGGATGGGGGGTCCCATCCAGCTTGTGAGGAGGAACAAATGTGGTAATGGACACTGTAAATATTGGGTTGGTCAAAAAGTTCTGATTTTTCTGTGAGATGGTACAGAAAATCCAAATGAACTTTTTCCCAGCCCAGTATATGCAAAGGACTCTGAGTGGTGCTGACCCTTACTAAGGCTGCATGAGGGACTTACCTGGTGGTCCAGCAGCTGAGACTCTGCCCACCCCGCTCCCAAAACACAGGGCTTGGGTGTGATCACTACTCAGAGAATGAGATCCCACAGGCAACTGCTAAGAGTTTACATGCTGCAACTAAAGATCCCACATGCCACAGTTGACCTGCTGCAGCCAAAGTCATGTTTTTTATTTTTTATTTTTTTAAAAAAAGACTGCACAAGTATTAGATAATGCTGTTATCATGACTCATCCATGATGTACGCTGGCTGAGTCCCTTCCATAGCTTCCCTCTGGTCACCACCCTTTCCTTGTGTTGGGAGGAAGGTTAACTTTCTGATTTCGATGGCTACCTGATTCTCTTGGTTAACTTGAGCATGGAGAAGGGATGCTGATCCATAGAGATGGGATGCTGGTCCATGGGGATGGGAGGCTGGTTTGTGCAGATAAGACGCTGGTCCATGGAGATGGGATGCTGGTTGGTGGAGGTGGGATGCTGGTCTGTGGAAATGGGATGCTGGTCTGTGGAGATGGGATGCTGGTCTGTGGAGATAGGACGCTGGTCCATGGAGACAGGATGCTGGTCCGTGGAGATGGGATGCTGGTTGGTGGAGGTGGGATGCTGGTCTGTGGAAATGGGATGCTGGTCTGTGGAGATGGGATGCTGGTCTGTGGAGGGCAAAAGGCTCATTATGAGATGGGAGGCAGTGAGGAGGGAGTGAGGAGTGGGTATATGTGGCCTCACCTCTTGGGAATTTACTTTGGGAACAAACTGGACTCATTGTGTGTTTGGGGTTTGGGGACAGTTCAGTTCAGTTGCTCAGTCATGTTTGACTCTTTGCGACCCCATGAATCGTAGCACGCCAGGCCTCCCTGTCTATCACCAACTCCCGGAGTCTACCCAAACTCATGTCCATTGAGTCGGTGATGCCATCCAGCCATCTCATCCTCTGTCATCCCCTTCTCCTCTTGCCCCCGATCCCTCCCAGCATCAGGGTCTTTTCCAATGAGTCAATGAGTTTGGGTTCAAGTGGGGCTCAGAGGTCATGTGTTTGGGGTTGAGTGACCACAGTTTTAACATCACATGTTGATGAGCTCAGACAGCACCAAGAAGAAGACGAACTTGCCCGTTGACTGGGGTGGTCCAGGCCAGGGCTGGTGCTCCTGCAGGTCCTCTGGGCAGTGGTGTCCACGTGAAGGACTCTGTGTTTGGCTCTGGGGCAGGGACCGTGAGGATGACTGCTGGTTCTCGGGACCTGGTTGTTGGGTGGGTGAAGGGGACACGGCTGCCCCAGGGGACACTCACTCAGTGCGTCTCGTCCTGAAAGTGGAGGCCTGAGAGGTTTCCCCCCCGACCCTCACTCCCTTTGAGATGCACCAGCCCCATCGTCTCAGAGTCTCCTGGGAGGCAGAGGCCTGTGTCACTGTGGACAGGGCATCATCCACCTGCTTGCACCGCTGCACCGACCATGTGCAGTGTTTTTTTAGCATCTATATTATTTAAAAAGTAGTATCAAGCTACAGATTATACACCATAAAGTGAACTTGTTTTTGGTCTACAGATCAGTGATTTTTAGTAAATTTATAGAGTTGTGCAACCATCACCACAATCCAGATTTAGGACTCTTCCATCCACCCCAAAAGATCCCTCAAAGCCCTGTGGAAGCCACTCCCCACCCCCAGGGAGACACCCATCTACTTTCTGTCTCCAGAGATTTGCCTTTTCTGGACATTTCACATCCGTGGAATCATGCCACGTGTAGTCGCTTCCAGCAGCTGTATTGAATACCCTCCCTCCTGGGTCCTGGCAGGAAACAGTTTGTATTTGTGGTTGGGGAGTATCTGGGGGTCAGCAGGGGCTGCGCCTGCCCGCGCTGGCTGAGCCCCGCTCACCTGTCAGCCCCTCCATCCTTCTGGCGTCGGTGGGTCCTCTGCGGCCATGTGTCTCTCTGGTCTCCATCTCACCAACGAGAACAAGAGCTCTGCTCCGATTTGGTGATGCTCAGCACCTGGGTGTGAACTCCCCCCACCCCTGCTCCCGCCCCACACTGCTAGTGAATATGGGGGCCGCCCTGAGTGGGCAGACTCTAACAGGGGCCTTTGACCCCCGGTCCCCAGCCACTGCCGTGTGTGGTGGGGTTCTGGCTTGCTTCTGACCCTAGACTCCAGCCAAGGCAATGCGAGGTATGTGCTTCCGTGGTTCCCTGACCGAGGATTGTAGCATCGGTCTGGCCGGAGTTTCTCTCACGCTATGGTCATACTGAGGTGGTGGAAGCCGGTGGTGGCCACACGGAGGGCCCTCACATGGCCAGGACCGTGGGTGTTTCCACAAACCGAGGACAGCCTCCTCCAACTGGAGGCTCTCAGCTTTGCAGCCACAGCTGCTGAATTCATGGCAACAATCCTGTGAGTAACAGCGGATCCCTCCCCAGTCAAACTGTCTGATGAGAACCCCGGTCTCGTGGGTGCCTTGCCTGCCATCTGGTGAGACCCAAGCAGAGGGCTGGTGAAGCCAGGTCTGGATTGTGAGATAATGAAGATGCACATTTTTAAGTTGCCAGTTTTATGCGGATGTGGTATTGGAGCAATAGGAAACTAATGGGCCCCTGCCCTCCGGAAGGCCGCTGTCTCAGATTTATCCTTCCTGCCCCATCCTGCCCCCTCCCACACCCCTGCCCTGCCTCACTTCAGACCTCATCTTGCCTCTGGATGACTGCGTGGCCCCTGCCGTGTCCCAGTGAGGGTCTCTGTGGGAAGCAGGGCTGGCCCCAGCAGCCCCGTGTGGCGCTTCAGAAGGTCACAGGCGTGGTCCAGTCCCAGCATCTCCTCACACTCTCTCCTGTGCCTCCTGCCCGAAGCCCCACGTTCGGTCCACACCGACCGACCTGGCCACACTTAGACATTCTGTGCTTGTTCCACCTCGGTGACTTTGCACCTGCCGTTCTCCCCTCCTGGAATGCGTTTCCATCTCTTGTTAGCCCGAAAAACCTCATATTCATTCTTTAAAGCCCAGGCCCAATATCACCACTGTGTGAAACTTTCCAGGGACTCCTGAAACCGAGAGAATGCAAGCTCCGCTTGGCCGACTGTGCTCTCCTGTGTTCACTGATCATCGCCTTGTGATTCAGTCTGTGTCCGCCGGTTCCTCCGACAGAGTCTGGATGGTGATCAGACTTGCTGTCCCATAATAGCTGGGGTGTTGAGTGTACATTTCTAGAACGAATCGCTGACTACCTGCCTCGTAACTGCCTGACCCCTTCAACACACGAACCTACACTTCTGACATTATATCATGGGCATCTTACGGCTCCTTGATTTCCAGGGAGTTGGGGGTGTGGGTTGGATGGGATGGGGCAAAGAGAGTGAAAAAGCGAAAGTGAAGTCGCTCAGTCGTGTCCGACTCTTTGCTACCCCATGAACTGTAGCCTACCAGGGTCCTCCGTCCATGGGATTTTCCAGGCAAGAGTACTGGAGTGGGTTGCCATTTCCTTCTCCAGGGGATCTTCCTGACCCAGGCATTGAACCTGAGTCTCCCACATTGTAGGCAGAGGCTTTACCATCTGAGCCGCCAGGGAAGTCCAAAGAGAGTGGGGAGTTCCAAACGCTGAGACGCATTCTGGACTGTTCTGTAGATCAGAAATGTCACGGGCATTGTTCTACTGAAGGTCCCTCCTGAGCGGGTGCCTGTGACACCCACGGCCCCTACTCCTTCATCCCGTGCCCACGGTATCCACACATGGAGACCAACCTGGCAGAAGTCTCAAACTGGGAATCAAGGATCTGAGAGATTCAGAACCTTTCCCCCACTGACCGCTGCCATTAAATCTGTGCTCTCTTGAACTTCTCTGATGGTCCAGTGGGTAGAAATTCACCTGCCAATGCAGGGGATGCGGGTTCCATCCCTGCTCCGGGAAGATTCCACATGCGTTGGAGCAGCTAAGCCTGCGTGCCGCAGCTGCTGAAGCCTTAAAGCCCTAGAGCTGGTGCTCTGCTGTTGTTGAATCACTCAGTCGTGTCCAGCTCTTCGCGACCCCACGGACTGCAGCACACCAGGCCTCCCTGTCCCTCACCATCTCCCGGAGTTTACTCAAACTCATGTCCATTGAGTCAGTCATGCCCTCCAACCATCTCATCCTCTGTCGTCCCCTTCTCCTCCTGCCCTCGAATTTTCCCAACATCAGGGTCTTTTCCAATGAGTCGGCTCTTTGCATCAGGTGGCCAAAGGATTGGGGCTTGAGCTTCATCACCAGTCCTTCTGATGAATATTCAGGGTTGATTTCCTTTAGGATTGCTGAAATGAGAAACCTGAATACTGTAAATAGAGAAAGCCCAAATGCATCAGTGAACACCCAAGGCAGCCAAAAATAAATAATAAAATAAATAAATTAAAAAAAAAAACCAAAATACAACTTGTTCCCTCAGCTCAGGTAAATCCTCTCTTTACTGCTGTTTCTCCCCATACGCTTTGCCATCATATTTAAGTATCATTCTTATTTATCGGCTTGTTTTCTGTGTCCCCAAGGAGACTGTAAGTCTCATGAGAGCTGAAGTCTGTCCTTCTGCTCGCATCTGCATTCCCAGTGCCTGGGACATTACTGGCACGCAGGACAGATGGCTGAATGAAGGGGAGAGAGCACAGTCCCCGTGTTTCAGCTATGCCAGCATCAAGGCTGCTTCTCCTTCTTCCCCTTAGGATAAAGAATACAATCCTTACCTCCAGAAAACTTTCATTCGTCAGTTCATCCCAGATTAAGGATTTAAAGAAAGCCCTCTTTTATAGGTTACACATAACTCTATCCTCATCTGTAATTCTACCCCAACCCTAAATTCTAAAAGACATAATACTAACTTTTCCTCCTGGAGAAATTTATTTTAGACAGTAATTTCAGTTTCTCTTCATATGTAATACCATGATAAATACTGAGAGCCTACAGTAGGTTCCTCTTTGGTTGATCGCAATTTCAGGGACTTAGAGCTGAAAGTGTGAGGATAAAGGTGAACTTAGAACTGGGTGGTGATCCATGGAAATGGTATTATCCTGTGGGTTGAACTCAGGGCTTCCCAGGTAGCACTAGTGGTAGAGAACCTGCCTGCCAATGCAGAAGACAGAAGAGACACAGGTTCAATCCCTGGGTCGGGAAGATTCTCTGGAGAAGGAAATGGCGGTCCACTCCAGTATTCTTGCCTGGGAAATCTCATGGCCAGAGAAGCCTGGCAGGCTACAGTCTGTGGGGTCACAGAGCCGGACATGACTGAGCTTAGCACAGCTAAAGGGTCTGACTCCAATTTTCTACGTGGAATTTGCTCCTTCTTGATGTTGGATGTGGGGTGGGGGTAACTGACTTCTCAGGATTGTTTCGATCAGTTTCACGTTCTTTGCAGAGAGAAGAGAAAATTCCCTCCCGTCCGCTTGTACTGGGGCTTGTTAGTCCGTGGCCTTGGGGCCAGCTGAGCATCGGCGAGAAGCAGAAAGTGGCCTGCAGCCTTGTCATTGGGCAAGGACAGCCTGTGGCTACTCAGGCCCAGGACTGCCTGTGCTTCACGGAGGGGGTCGTCTTGTTGAAAACAGCAAAGCAAATCATGCCGGCATCCCAGAGTTCACTGAAGTCTGCCCGGCTTGGTGTTTGGGAAGAAATCAATGACATGTAGGTGTTGGGCCCTATAGCGGGGCAGCGGCCAAGAGGCAGTGCAAGCGTCTTGGGGTCGCTGTTTTTTCCAGGTGGTTCTTTTCTATCAGCGAGTCTGCAGAACACAATGGCAATGGCATTCCCTAACTGTTTCAGGGAGCACAAGTGAATATGGCGGCCTCTCCTTAGGCAGCCCTTTCGTATCATACGTGCTCCTTAGAAATGAAAATGAACCCTTTTGGGGTCACCTGTAGACCCCCAAGGACACCCTCCTTTGGGGCTCTAGTGCATTTTCGACAGTGAACTACCCCCTCCTCCTCCAGCAGTGATGTGAGGGTTTTCTTTGGTCCATCAGAACAAAAGCCTCCTGCACATCGACTCAAGGAGGGAGGCTGGTAAGGCAGAGGTCATCTGCGGTGTGCATGTCAACTCCAGGGGTCACTAGGGGGTGACAAAGCGCGCTTAGGTCCCAATCAGACATATTCTTGTGGCTCTGTGCCCTAAGCCATGAAGGAGGAGACCTGTGCCATTCAAAGGGGCTCATGGATTGCTGGGCAGAGCCCTCCCCTTGGTAGGCACAGCAGGGATGCAGCCAGACCTTGAGAAACAGTGTCCAGAATGACCACCGCAAGGAGCAACCCTTGTGCCACGCCAAGGAGCTCTCTAGATGCTGAGGTCCTCTGAGGCAGGGGCAGATGTCTTCAGAGAGGACTTAGGAGTTTGATACTGATTCTTCTCTCATAACCGTGACATCTCCACTCTGCTGGACTGTCGTCTCCAGGCAGGCAGGCTGAGAGGTTCAAGAGCAGGAGAAGATTAGAGGTTCCCGCCCTTCCTCCCCATTTGCTGCTCTGCCCAGTGGTAGCTATGCTCCCAGACCACGCCCTGGGTTCCAGGAGCACCTCACTCCACTCCAGAAAGCATGCGGAGTCCAGTTCTGTCTGTCTGCAGACGGGAGCCACGCTCTCACCGTGATCACCGAGGTTGTCCAGGGGCCCCCGAGACCTGGCTGAACCGATAATTGCAACCAGGATGTATCTCTCAGATTTCTGCCGAGCCTTTCTGGTCAATGATTCTCCACGTAACTTTCCCGGGCCCCATCCTTAATTGCCCAGTGCCAATTAACTACCTGTTCTTTTCTTTTCGGCTCCTGGAATTACTCTGCACTCTTTGCAATGATGTTTAGTAATTCTCATCGACTGTTGAGAAGCCTGCTGGGACCCTGCCAACTGATCTTAACAAGCCCACTCACTGCAGGGTCTCCCACTGCTTTCCCGGGCTCGGAATTCCTTAACCAAAGGCAGCTCTCCCAGGAGAACCTTGCGAAGGTGCCTCGTTATGAATATTTTGATGTCGGAAACGTTCAGCGTGCAAGTGGTTTGCAAAGGCGGCCGGTGTGTTTGGAGGAACGGGGTGGGCCTTGGGCAAACGTGGAGCAGGGTGGGGGTTCCGATCCTGCCGCCTTCACCTTTCATCTCCGGCCGTCTTCCTTCCGGCTCATCCTCTACCCGCTCACCCGTCTCCAGCCGCTCCGCCACACGTCGGCACCGAAGGCTTGCGCGCTAATTGGTGATTAGGCATTAATGCCTGGTGCGTGTTGGCGTGTTTCCTCTCCCAGATCACTTTTTCTTCCTTTTTGTATTAGTTAGAACCTTTCATGTCTTAACAAGAGGGGCTAACTTGTAGGAGATTTCAGGCGTGCTGGGTGGGCGAGTTTTGGACTTTGGCTCCCCTTCCAGAATCTGGGTGATCACGTGTGTGCGCACTAGGCCAAGCCCGGACCTGGGACTGGCTTCCAGGAGGTTCTCAGGGCGGTTTGATGGAGATGTTGGTGGGCGTGGGGGAGGGGTGGTGGTGACCCCGCCAGACCTGGGTGCAGCGTGTGAGGGTGGGGTGCATGTCATAGGGCTCCGTGGGGTACTGAGGAGTGAGGTGCCCCTGTGTGCAGCCAGGCACCCCAGCCAACAGGGACACCTACAAGGACAGACTCTGGGCTGAGCATTAAGTAGGTGGAGGGAACCGCCTGTTCGAACCACACATGCTGGGAAATAAGCGTCTGCCATCAGGCGAGACGAGGGGCAAGCAGCTTATTGCCTCAGGAGTCTTTTTCATTGAAGAACAGGTGAGGTGGTTCAAGAACAAAATCAATCCCACAAATGGATTGATGTGTACAGATTTGCTACAGGAGTTGATTCTAGAAATGGATTTGTTTTCATATTCCTAGCTCTCAGAGATGTGGGAGAAAAGCCGCCTAAAGAGTGAGCATGCTTCATCGATAAATGAACGCTGGGCTTAGAGGAGCAGCCTCAGCAGAACTTGCCGGTGACGCTCGGTAGCCATGTGGTGTGGCATGGAGGGAGCCTGCATCAACGCGCATGCTCAGGCGTTCGGTCACGTCCAGCTCTTTGTGACTCCGTCAACTATAGCTAGCCAGGCTCTGTCGATGGAATTTTCCAGGCAAGAATACTGGAGTGGGTTGCCATTTCCTGCTCCAGGGGATCTTCCTGATTCAGAGATCAAACCCAAGTCTCTGATGTCTCTTGCACTGGCAGTTGTTAAATAAGAGCTGGATGGAGCAAGACAAGCTGGTACCACCTGTGAAGCCCTGCATCAACATAATAAAGGCCACATATGGCAAACCCACAGTAAAGATTTTTCTCAACAGTGAAAAAGTGAAAGGATTTCCTCTAAGGTCAGGAACAAGACAAGGTTGTCCACTCTTGCCACTATTATTCAACATAGATTGGGAGGTCTTAGCTGCAGCGATCAGAGAAGAAAAAGAAATGAAAGAAATTAAAAGTGGAAGAGAAGTAAAACTGTCCCTGTTTGCAGCTGACATGATACTGTACATAGGAAACCCTGAAGATACCATCAGAAAACTCGAGCTTATCAGTGAATTTGCTGACGTTGCAGGATGGAAAATCAATGCACAGCAATCGCTGCATTCCTGTACACTAACAATGAAAGATCAGAAAGAGAATTTAGGGAAACAATCCCATTTACCATTGAAACAAAAGGAGTAAAATACCAAGGGGTAAACATGCCTAAGGAGGCAAAAGACCTGTACTCAGAAAACGATGCAACACTGACCAAAGAAACACACTTACTTTTAGAAAAGCATTTTCTGCTCTACCTGAGAAAAAAAGGACTGTCATTTGAACTAAAGCCATCCTGTCTGCGTGTGTCCTTCTTTTTTGATCCTAAAGAAGTGAATCATGTCCGTGTGCAGCGTTTTAGCCTGGAAGATGTTCCTCACAGTGTTGCGTATCCAAATGGACAGTGGTACATTGGGGAATAAGACAGTAACTGGGCTCTACATTTTTTTTCAAAGATGGAAAGAAAAAGTTTAAGGACTTGAAAATTGTGCCTATTATGTTGATAAATATATAAAAAAAGCAAGCTGTAAAATAACATGTAGAGTGTGATCACATTTGTGTTTTATAAAGGTATGTGTTAGTATATGTGCACGGGCTTCTCCAGTGGCTCAGTGATAAAGAATCTGCCTGCCGATGCAGGAGACACAGGAGACGCAGGTTTATTCCTGGGTCAGGAAGACCCCTGGAGGAGCGCATAGCCGCCCACTCCAGCATTCCTGACCGGAGAATCCCATGGACAGAGGAGCCTGGTGGGCTACAGTCCATGGGGTCGCAAAGAGTTGGACACGGCTGAAGCAGCTGAGCATGCATATATGCATTTATGTTCACTGAAAGCAATCAGGATAATATACCAAAACTCATGATTACTCCAGGAAGTAGAATTAGAATTATAGATGTTTAAAAATTTTTCTTTTTTCCCCTAAATCTTTCTAAATGTTCTCAAAAACATGTTTTGTTGTGAAATTGGAAAACAAAAAATCTAGTTTTTGGTGGAGAACAAGCCAGAGAGAAAGGTGCCGTGGAGGCCAGGGAGGCAGAGAGTGTTCTGTCCCGGGATTTGGGTCCATTTCCCTGGAACTCACCAATGAGATGTCTTCTGGATGGAAAACCAGGGCAAGTCTCTTTCTAGTGAATCCTTTGTCCTCAATCTAAAGAGCATCTCCCTCTGCACAAAGCAAAGCATAGGCTCCATCTGCTCCCGGTGTTGAGCCGGCCTCTTGTGGCGGGCCTGGAGGCACCACGCGTCTCTCTGGGAGTGGACAGTGACATGGCCACGCCTGTGTACCCCACCAGGAAGGGAGCTTGGACCCCCGCCTGATGAGACCGGATGTTGTGTTAGGGTGCTGTGCAGAGCCTGGGCCCTCCCAGCGACCAACAGGACTGCCCACTAAATCAGCTGGAGGCGTCCCGCTCCCAGAGGTCCTGACTGTCGGCTGGAATATGCAGGAGTGGGGTGAAGGGTGAACATCACTAGGACCCAGGCTGGGGCAGGGCGACTCCATAAACGGTCTCCATCAGCCAGGCAAACGCTGGGCCACAGAGCGGGGACCTTGCAAGGGGACAGTTAAACATTTTTTAATTGGATCCCACTCTCTTTTGGCACATTCATTTGGTGGTGACTTGACCTGCGATCGGAGGGGGAAAAAATGGAATTCTTTAGATGTTGGGGTGTTCCCGGCAAGGTCTGACTCTCGGGTCAAGGCAGAGGGCTGACTGCCGACAGCCAGCCCAGCTCTCCCACCCTGGCAGCCCTCCCCAGGGTCACTTCGGGAGGCCACGTGACCCTGTCAAAGTGGAACATTGCTCAAAAACGCATTTAAACTCGACTTTTGGAACAGCCTGCAATGCTTGATGGTCATTCATCCAATTACTCTGGAAATGGCCAATCTTATCCTCAGAAGGAGGTAGATTTTCTCTTTGGAAACAGAAAAAAAGTCACTGGAGCTGAGTGTGATGGGAAATCCAGATGCTGGAGGGTAACTCTGCCCTTCCAAGGGCGCTGGGAAGTAGCCGGCGGGGACAGAGACACACCCACGTTCATCTGGGCAGACAAGGGCTGAGCCCCGGTGTTCACTGCCCTGCTGTCTGGCTCTGGCTGGAGTGAAGCTGACCGATTGGACCAGGTGGCCCTGTGCTGGCCCCGTGAGACGACTTGCAACGACCCAGCGCTGTGTCCCACAGTGAACGATGCTCCTGTCCTATGCCCATGGCTGATTCTGGGCATTTTGCTGGTGTTTCAGAACCACAGCCTTCTGGAATGATGTCAGCCCGTGTCCCAAACCTCTGCATACAGGAAGATATAATATGTGGGGAAGGATGAACTTTTTCATGTCTCATCTGAAAGTTCTGGTGTTAGACACATGAGCTGCTCTCCTCATTTTGTGCTGTGAGCACATATTTTTCTGGGTCGAGAGATTTATGTGCTTCTTCCAATAAAATGGCCTGCCATTTAAAACCATGCCTGTTCCGATGCAATCAGAGCAGAGTGCATTCGGCACATGCCTCCCCGGGGGTCTGCGCCCCCGCCTCCACCAGTTGGGGAGCGGTGGCCCCACACCCACTCCAAAGTTAGGCTGGTGTTTTTCCTCCTCTTATGAATTATTTGGACTTTATCTTTAATATATATTCAGATGTTGATCTTTTCACGGATTCAGAAAAGGTTTTTACCTTTCAGCCCCCATTCGTGAGGTTTTGATGTGCTCAGTGCAGTGATTTGTGGCAGCAGAGAGGGTCTGGGACCCCTGCACGAAATTTTTGTCATCTGGGCTGTCGAGGGTCTTGACTGTATCTCATTCTAGTTTTCTGCTTCGTTTAGAATTAGAAAATTTTAGAATTGGGGATGCAGGTTTCAGGGATGTGTTTCCTCCTCCTTTTCTTCCTCTCCCTCCTCCTACTCCTCTTCTTTCTGTCTCCCTCATCCTCAGTCTCTCTTACAAGGAAATAATGGGGAAAGCACAGAGCACTTGGAATCAATCGGTGCCCACTGTGTCAAAGATACTTTAGGGAGAACAGGACAGTGTGGTCCATTTCCAGGGCCTCCAAAGCTGTTTGGGGCCAGGGGTTGACATGACAAGGTATGACCAAGGCCCCTACGATGTCACAGGCAAGATGGGAGTGAAGAGAAGCCTTGGGAGGCACCGGGTCCAGCAGGACATCGGCCTCGACGTGACGGCAGCTGACCACGGCTGGGGCAGCAATGCCTGAGGCATCCTGCCCAGAGTCTCTTCTTGAGTCTGAAGCTGGCCCATCCCGGGGCTCAGCTTAGAGCCCTGTGTCCTCTGCTCCCACCTCTCATCTCTCCCCATCTGGTCTGGCAGAGGTTGCTTCTTTCTTGTCTTAATATTTTTTAATAGGAAAGCAGGGGTGCTATATTTAAAGTGACTAGCCAACAGGGACCTACCGTGAAGCACATGGAACTCTGCTTAGCATTACGTGGCAGCCTGGATGGGAGGGAAGTTTGGGGGAGAGTGGACACGTGTATATGTATGGCTGAGTCCCTTTGCTATTCATCTGAAACTCACAGCATTGTTGATCGGCTATACCTCAATACAAAATAAAAAGCTTAAAATAATAAAAAATAAAGCAGTGGCATTTTCTAAGATGGGGCCATTGACTGATTTACTGACGCCAGGAATGAAAGCTGTCTTAAGGCGCTGCCTGCTCGGCAAGGTGGGTTTTTGATATTCGGAGCCACAAAGCTGGCATTGTTTTGAGAGGGTTAACTAAGATTAATGAGGAACGAAACATGAAGCCATAAAGGATCAGCATTTCCAATCAATGACGGAATAAATTTAATGTGTATTCCATCTGCAGTTTCCTTGGCACAAATGCCTGTTTCTGAAAGGCTCTGCCTTTTTTATGCTTCTAAATAACCTACCAAGACAAGAACAGTGTGTACTTCCAGTGTAACAGTGCTTTATTTAAGGTTTATACCTCAATCGATGCATCGATCAAGAGGAATTTGTAGAATGCACAGGCGTGTTTAATAAGAGCTGGATGGAGCACCACAAACCTGCTATTCCCAGGACTTTTCACAACTGTGAATTGCAACTTCAGCATCTTATTTGGGAGATGAAGGAAAAGGAAGAGAAAATTAATTACGATTGGATAATGGATACAACAAAATGGATGCAGCTCTCTCACCCACCAAACTCCCAAGTCATGAAATCAAGAATTGTCTCCATAGGTGTTCCGGAGTAACTTGAAAAGAACAGCCTCGTGCTTTAGCTTTTTAAGGGATGTGTATTTAAGCCGAGGGTAATCACTGTTTCAGGTGGGGAACAATGCGAGGACTTCGTTCACTTGATTTCTGACACTCGGGATGTACCAGCAAGAGAGCATCTCTCTCTCTAATCACCCCGAGATTAGCCTGCAGTTGCCTCTTTCTCGTCGATATTTGAATAACAAGCTTGATGAAGCCACTTAACTCCCTCCAATTACAGGTGCCAAACGGGGTGGGGGGTGTGTGCCGGACAGAGAGGCCTTTTCCACGTGTGAATGGTTTCTCAGTCCAGTGTCATAATCAGATTCCGGAAACTGAACTTGCAGAAAGTTTGTGCTAGCCTTGTGTATTTTCATCTCAGATGTTGTCAACTCAAGGGCATTTGGACCAATCAATATCTGTCTGTCTTCTCGCACATAGAAAGTTGGCTATTAGAAAAGAGAGGCTTACAGCAGACTCAGCCAATACCATTAGCCCTAGCCTTAGGGCAGTTCTGTCCATGTGCCGGGGTAGGCACCTGCCCCCGCCCCTCCCCCACCATTAGGGAGGCCTCTTGGGATGTCATTTGGACCGAGCGGGCAAAGAGCACTTCTTTATTCTTTCTCTTTTTTACACCCAGACTCCCCCAAAATCAATGAATCTGTTCTTTGCTTATTTTCAGAACTTTACTTCAATATAAGCAAGGACTTTCCTTCCAGCAACAAACTTGAGTAACACCATGTCAAGCTCGTATGTGAGTGTGTGTTTTCTTTCTCTGTTCCAATTTGAAAAATAATTGGAAATAATATCTGATTGATGTTTCCCCTCTCTCTTTTTTTTGAAAAAAAAAAAAAAAAAAAGCTAAAGATTTCCTAGATGAAAGACCTCGATCCACGGCCTTTCATGATTCCGCACTCAATTTTCTTCTGCTCCATGCATCCTTCTTCTCTGAGCGACTCTGAGAAATTAAGCAAATGCAGCACTGTTTCCTCAATCAGAGAGAACTGTTGGACAAATTGTCCACTGGCTGCTGTTTTGTATTTTGTTGCTCCTGATGCTTTTCTTGTGATTTTTGTTTTGCACCAAACAGCTCCCTGATCGCGAGAACACCCTGAAGCAGTTACAATAGCGGGAATGGAGGATTGAGAATTGTTTAGTGAAGGTTTGGAGCATCTCCTGGCATGTCTGAGAATTCTGTTCAGTTGTGATATTTCTCTCTCTCTCTCTCCTTCTCATCAGAAAGATGAGGTGAAATTGGTGCTCTCTATTGTAGAGGCCCCTTAGGAAGAAAGGGGCAATTATGGCTCATTCTAGGGGGGGGGCACCAAAGCATCTGGGGCCAGCTGTTGACATGTCGAGGCATTCCCAATGCCTCTATAAGTCCAGAGGCACGGCAGGAGTGATGCAGAGCCTTTGGAGTCACCAGGAAACTGCACGAGAAAACTCAGGGACCGGGAAGAGACCAGAGACAGGAAGGGTGGGGGCAGCGGTAGGCAGTTGCGTCCCAACAGAGGAAAGAATCAGTGTCAGAAGCAGCAAGAAGTGAATGTTGAACACATGGTCCAAGAAGATGGCGTTTTCTGTGACTGGAACCTCATAGAGTGAGTGTGTATCTGCAAGAAATATCATTAAGATGAAGTATTCTTCGGAGAGATGGATGAATCAGAGAATTCAAGCAGGTTTGTTGGCTCGAGCCAGCCCTCTGATACCTAACCCATCTGTAGGCAGAGAGGGCATTCTCTACAGGAAAAACATCTGTTAGCAGACAAAAGTAAAATGTGAATTTCCTTTCAATTTCCTGCGAGAGCACAGTCCTCTCAGTTCTTTCTTTTAATGCGATGCTGGATTGCTTTCTCCCTGACAGTTAGTTGCTGCAGAGAGAGTGTAGGCTGCTGCTCGGCGCAGACACACTCTTTATTTCATCGTAATTAGCAAGGGTAATTTTCTGGCATAGCTCCGGAATGGTCCATGAGGGGTTTTCCTATTTGAAAGCAGAGGAGAGCTCAAGGTGAGATCCTGAGCTTCAGTGACAAAGACCGGTTCGAGTCTGGAGCTGGGATGGTGATGTCGGGACACGGGTTGGGTCACTGGCATTCCTCAGGGCTCAGGGCGAGTGTCCTTACTGGGTTCCTCCTCACGCCTCTCCTGGCCTTCCCTGGCCAGAAAGGGCTCATGGGGTCTGGAAACCCAGCGGCCTTATAAGGTATTTGCCGTCTAAAGGGCTCCGTCGAACCGATTTCCGTTTTGAATGAGGACATAGACCCTTCATTCAGCGGTTCCCGTTGCGGTCCCTGTCCTGAAGCCCATCAGTCACAGCCGTGCCGTAATTCTTTGTGTTTAAGTGCATCTCCCTGCCCAGGCGGTAAGAAATAGCTTGTGTGTTTTGTTCACCTTTGCATCTTCAGTGTCGGTCAGCGGACCCTGCAGAGGGCTCCCTCAAACATGTGAGGCCACGCATGTCACTGAAGACACCATTCAGTCAGCTGACTTTTTAAAAACATTTCTCTGATTTATTGGTCTTTGACTGTGCTGGGTGTTTGTTGCTACGTCGGTCTTTCTCTAGTTGCGGGGCTGGGGTGGGGGCTAGCCTCTAGGTGTAGGGTGCGGGCTGCTCCTCGCGGTGGCTTCTCTTGCTGTGAAACACGGGCTCTGGGGCTTGTGGCTTCAGTAGCTGCGGTTCCCGGGCTCCAGAGCGTGGGCACGGGGGCTCAGTTCCTCTGCGGCATGTGGGCTCCTCCTAGACCAGGGGTCAAACCCGTATCTCCTGCATTGCCAGGTGGATTCTTTACCACTGAGCCACCAGGGAAGCTTTTTCTTTTTTAATAGCAAGACTTTCTCAATAAAGGAAGCAGTATCCTGTATCAGACAACTTGTGCGCATCACTGCTCCTTGGACTAGACTTTAAGGGATGCTGGTCTACCAGGGAACCCTATTCCTTTGCCTGGATCTAAAGGAGATGCTGCAAACCACCCCATCCTGTTTCCCTTGTGAGGAGGGGTGGGGATGGGACTGAGGTTGCAGCAGTCCTTGTGCCTGTCTTATGATCATGGGCCTGGCCTGGATGTGGTCATGTGGCAAAGTCTAATCTAAGTCTAAGCAAACTGAGAGAGTGAAAATAGCTCTTTTTCTTCTGATGTGAGACTGGGATGATACGAGCGTAGCAGCTTCCAGAAACCCTCGTTTGGGCCTTCAGAGAAGCTCAGCTGCGAGAATAAAACCAACCAGAGTAGGAGAGAGACTGGGAGGGACCTGGCTCCGCCTAGTCTTAGATCCAGCTGTTCCCACCTACATGTACACTTACCCCTTGTGGGCCAGGCATCCTTCCTTTTCCCCAGCTTGTTGGAACTATGCTTCTGCATTGCTATGAAAAGTGCCATGAGGAGTAAGAAATCTCAAAATTCCAAGGGAGCTTTGAAAGTCTGAATTTTTAAGCAAGTCCTTACTTTTTAGAGTATGATTCCTTTTAAAAGAGGGGACTTCCATGGTCCAGAAGATAAAGAATTTCTATAGCTACCATGTGGTCTTTCTAAGCAATTTGAAAGGACCGTTTCTCAAATTATTTAAACAATCATTCCTTTGAATTATTCATTTTCCAATGTATATGTGGTGTTTGGCAAACAGGAGACAATTTGCATTAATCAGTGATAGTTAAGCAAATTCCCCTGAAATCTTTTATTTCCAGATAAACATGAAACTTCTTAAACATTAGAGGGGAATCACACCTGTGTTTCAGTGTAACTTCCTCTTTTCTGAATAACATGAAGGGCATTGGAAGCAAAATAGTCTTTTTGCCTTCCAGTAACCGCAAATAACAAAGTTTTCAGTACAGTTGGCTTCCACAATGCTTTTTTTTTTCTTTTTTTAACTACAACAAACAATGCAGTGGAGTTAAAAAATAATAAAACCAACTTCATGGTCAGAATTGTTAATCTGACACTCAAAACAGGTAGTTTGAAGCCTCAATACAGTTTCTTTTCCTTTAAAACTGTTTTGCAAATTAAATTCCCTGTAGCTGTGTTGTGTGTGTGTTTTTAATATATCATCTGAGCCTTAGCTGCAAAATGAAATGATTTTGAGTGGAAAAATAGAACTTTATCTGAAATTGCTACTGAAGTCCACCTTCTGAATGTCCACAAGCATTGTAAGGATACTTAGTAGACCTATATTTTTTTGTCTGTTTAAAATACTTTTCTTTGAAGAAATAAGTTTGGTCATGTTCTAAAATAGTCTTGCCCCGATTCTGAGGTCAGCTTGGAACCCCTTCTGCCTTCCAGCCTGGGAAACCCTAGAGTGGACCCTGACCCCTGAGGCCCGGTCAGAACCTCATCTCTGTCACTGGTACTTGTCTTGACAACTGGTTCAGGGCCCTCTGTAGGCTACAGAGAGTGCTTTTCTGGGCTTATCCTGGAGCTTGCAAGAAGGAAGCTAGCTTTCCCTGGGATCAGCAATTTGAGGATGGAAGTCTGAAGTTGTAGGGAGCATCTGCCTGAGGCTACAGTCAGAGGAGGCAGCGTTGGAGGATGGGGCTGTCCGCCTGACTGGGTTGAACCTTGGACTCCAGTCATCTAGGAGCTAATCTTGACTCCGCCCCTGGACTCTCCAAGTCATCTGAGGCAATGGTTTACCTTTCGTGCTTAAGCTAGTTTGAGCTGTCCTTCTGTTAGTTTTGACCCAAACTGGCAGCTGCAATGTGATGGGGTAGAAATTAGAAAACATTAGTTTTTATTTAACTTTTGCCAAATTTCCTAGACACATTTACGTGTCTGTGCTGTTCTAGGAAAGTGTGTCTGCTCGTCTGAATCATAGGGTTGAGCCAGTCATTTCTTGTTGGGTACCTTTATTTTATTTTTTATTGCCCATAAGTAACTACAGACTCAAACAATAGGGTCAGTTTTGTACCAGGAGTATCAGTAGTGTTTGGAAACCCTGAAGATTGTAAGATAAACAAAGCATTTAAAACTTGCAGTGGAAATGATAAACAGACTGAGAATTGGAGTCAGTGTAACAAAAGTGGACATTTAGTGGGTGAAATTCTTAAGTTATAAGAAGCTGCTGTACACCGGGAAATCACAGTCTTGATTTGTCATCTGGCTTTTATATCAGTTTCCTTGAGTTCTGGCTGTGTGGTGTCTCCTCCTTCCTGGGTTTGTGAGGCTGGGGGTATATGTGATACACACCACCTGCAAATGATAGGAATACTCAACTTTGGCAGTGCTTCAAAGCACTCTCACATCTTTACATCTGTTTTATCCCAACATCTAGACTTGATCTTGTCTGTCACAGGCTGGAAAGAGCAAGGATTGCCCAGAGAAGGGCCATATTACGCAGGGAAAAGGATGGGAATGGAAGAGAAAGAAGGGCGTTATCCAGAACGACACACCTGAGCTAGTTATATTTCTGAGATTGGAAAACAGCTTGCTTTCTTCTGCTACAGTGATTCTTGCTTTTTAGAGGTGAAAATACTGGTGTAAGAATCGGCTTACTTCCACTGTGATTGACTTGGTCATTTGGGCTTTGATCTGTTTTCCTGGCTGGCTCTACAGAGTAGCCAAATCTAAGAACTGAGCAGTGTCATGGGAGGAAAGTGCTGGGAAAGTGCAAATAGGGCCCAAAGCAGAGGAGACAGCAAAGCAATTCTTCAACTATGAAGTTTCAAACAGTCAACGGGTCAACTTTTATGATGGTTTCAGGGAGGTCCAGAATCTTATCCTGGTGTGATGGCTAGTTTTCAGGAAATATATTTTATTGTGAGATTACTGTAGATTTGCATCAATTGTAATGAAATGATGCAGAGAGCTTCTGTGTACACTTGGCTTCATCTCCCTCCGTGGTTCCACACTGCCCAATTGTAGTACACTGTCACAATCAGGACACTGATGTTGAAACAGGCCATTGACCCTATTAAGACTTCACTAGTCTTACACACGCTTACATGTGTTTGTGGGCACATTTGTGTGTGCATTTGGTTCTATGCAATTTTATGGGTTTGTGTGATCACCACCACAGTCAAGATAAGGAAGACCTCCACCACTTGAAGATTCCACACTGAAAAATTTAGGGACTTCCCTGGGGGCCCAGAGGTTAAGACTTCAGCTTCCAATGCAAGGAGTGCAGGTTTGATCCCTGGTTGTGGAGCTCAGATCCCACAAGTCTCATGGCCAAAAAAATCAAAACATAAAACAAAAACAACAGTATAACAAGTTCAATAAAGGCTTTAAAAATGGTTCGCATAAAAAAAGTCTTCGAAAAAAATAAAAATTTAAATCTCTAAGCGTTTTTGTTATGGTCTTAAGTGTGATTTTGTTTACTGTTTGGAGCCCAACTTTTGTATGAAAGATTATGGGAAATAGGATTTGGGGTGCCAGTTCTCAGTTCTTCCTGAGATCCACGCAGCCATGCACTGCAGGAGACTGGCCTGTGGTTTCCACTTTAGGTTCCTGGAGGCTGTGAGGAAGGGCTCCGTGTCTGGGAGAAGCAGCCCCTTTTGACTTCTCCGCGTGAATCTTCTTCCTCACTGGTCATTTACCTGCAAGGGAACCATGGGTTCCCTTGGTTCGAACCATGGGTTCTTCCTGCTAAAATGCCAATGCCTCTGCCCTCAGCCACGCTCCTCACCTGTCAGTTCATTTGCCTGCAGCCTTCTCACATTTACTTAACTTGATGTATAGGAAGCATGGAAAATAATGAAAATTCTTTGCAAACTATTGATTTTCTTCTGCATGCACCCAAATGCTCAAAAGAAGCATAGTTATTTTCAGTCCATGCCATTCTCTGGCCATATTTTCAGCATAATGAATGTCCACCCATGGCTGATTCATGTCAATGTATGGCAAAACCCACTACAGTATTATAAAGTAATTAGTCTCCAGTTAAAATAAACTAATTTTAAAAAGTGGTGACTTTAGTTAGGTGTTCTAAAACTCAGTGCACCTGGGTCTGCGATAGTCAGTTCTGGGCCCCTGTCCCAAAGCCTCCTTCTTTGTACCACACTGTCACCTGGTCCATCTGAATCTCAGCTCCCCATCTTCAACTCTCACACCCACACAAAGTGCCTTACCCTCCTGAGCCCCATTTTGTTTCACATAGAGTTAGGCCTGTCTTGGGACTTCGCTGGTGGTCTGGTGGTTAAGACTTCGGGTTTCCAATGAAAGGGGCACAGGGTCAGTCTCTGGTCGGGGAACTAATATCCCGCAAACCATGTGGTATGGCCAAGAAAGCATTAAAAAATTAGGCATATCTTAATATTATAAAGATGAAATGAATTAATGTTCATACAGCAGGTTCTTAATGAATACTCGTTCTTTTCAGCCATTTTCCACAACCAGGCATTTTGTTGGGCGGTAAAGATAGAGAAATAAAAGCCATCCCCCGCTTCAAGAGAATCACAGTCTGGTTGGTTCCAGCAATTATAATAGAGCCTGTTCAGTACTAGGGGAGTCATTCCTTTCCAGGGAGTCCAGGCTTGTTGGAAGCCAGGGAAAGCCTTCCTTGAGTAGGTATGTTCTTTGTTTATCTCTCAGATTAGGTTTTGAAGGACCCAGACTCTGAAGAGCGGGCATGGTGTTTGAGGAAGAGAGGAATGTGTACTCAAGGTCTAAAGCAGGAGAGGCTTGGAGCATAGGAGCAGCAGAGTGAAGACGGATATGCGGAAAAGTCAGCAGGGACCAAAACCTCACAGCCACCTTCTAAAGTCACACTGTCCAGCATGGCTGAGTTCTGTTAGTAGAAGTTCCTCCTGTGGAGCTCAGATCTGGCATCCAAGCTGATTGGGTTCAATGCCAAGACCTCATGGTCTCCTTAAGCTGTAAGACCTTGAGTCAACTCAGAGCCCTCTCCTGTGTCAGGAGGACCCCAGCTCCAGGCAGCAGGAGACCGACTCCAGGCCCACTTGGCCTCCAACCCGCCCTGAGTCCTTGGGCAAGTCATGCTGTGAGCTAAAGAGACGGGGTCTGCTAGCTTTTGAAGTTCCTAACAAAGCTGGGATTCTTTGAGTCTCTGTGGTTTTTCCATGACCACAGAATGAAAATGTCAAGAATAGTATGATAGGAAGTGTGTTCTGTTCCTTGGAACGTTTTACCCCATACCCGAGACTTCAGCCCAAAACAGGGTCCACCAAGGGTCTTGAAATCAAGCTATCTTCTTGGCCAAGACAAATCCTCTTGATTACAGCTTCTTGGATTCAGTCAGATCCTAATTAATATGTCACAGAAGTAGGGTTTGGGACTCACCCACCTGGGAAATCTGAAGTGAAGGCTACCGTTCTTCATGTGAGGTGTGGGGGTGTGCATTTGGGGATTCTTGGGCCCTGTGTTACTCAATTGAAAAGGTATCTGTGGGTGTGTTTTTGTTGCATGGATATGTTGATTTGTATTGTATCTTAGATTCCACATTTAAATGATATTATATGATATTTGTCTTTCTCTTTCCTATTTACTTTAGTTAGTATGATTATCTCTAGATCCATCCATGTTGTGCAAATGGCATTTTTAGCAGAAGCAAACTATTAAAAAGGATGGACAGACAATAAGTCCTACTGTATAGCACGGGAAACTATACTCAATATCCTGAAACAAACCTTTATGGATAATAATGGCTGATTCATGTCAATGTATGGCCAAAACCACTACAATATTATAAAGTAATTAGCTTCCAACTAATAAAAATAAATGAAAAATAAATAAAAATAAAACAATAAAATGTTGCTACCAAAAAATGTGAAAAAATAATATATATATATATGTGTGTGTGTGTGTATAACTGAGTCACTATGTTATAGAGAAGAAATTAACACAATTTTATAAATCAATTATACTTCCATAAGGGCTTCCCTGGTGGCTCAGATAGTAAAGAATTCGCCTGCAGTGCAGAAGTTCTGGGTTCGATCTCTGGGTTGGGAAGGTCCCCTCAAGAAGGGCATGGCAACCCATTCCAGGATCCTTGCCTGGAGAATCCCGTGGACAGAGGAGCCTGGGGCGCTACAGTCCATGGGGCTGCAAAGAGTCGGACACGACTGAGCACATACTTCATAACATTAAGAAAAGTAAGGGGCAGTCTTTGGTTATGATGTGCCCGCACGCTGTGAACGCCCCTGAGGTGGCCCGCGTCCGTTTTGGGCCCCTCGCAGGACAGCCCTCTGGGCTGAGCTGTGGCTGGACTGCGGACAGTCTGTCCTGTGGACTGGTCTCTGGCAGGGTCAGGTCGCGGCTTCCTTGGCCAGGCTTGGGAAGTCGGACACCCAGTTACCAGATTCTCTTTGGCCACTGTCTTGCTGCGGCCTTCTCAGACTCCCGCGTCTGTTGACCTCCCTGCCCCTCCTTCAGAATCTAAGGCTATGAGACCAAGCCTTGACGGCTCCCCGTGGTCAGCTGAGCAATGTCCCAGGCCAGCGGTACATACGTAGGAGACGGGAGAAGGCGCCCTGGCAGAGACCAGCCAGTACCTGCAGGAGGCGTGTCCACTCTGTCTTGCCAGCCCGGCATGCTTCTGGCACACGCAGCTCCTCCTGGAGGAGGAGCTCCAGGATGTCCTGCTGAGCTGTGATCTGGGGCTCTTCCCTCCATGAGACCCAGAGCATCTGCCTCCCCCATTGCACCTCCGTGCCTCTCTCACTTTGCAGGAACACCTTTGCTTAGATCATGCCCTCTAATCAGCCTCATAATGTTTGGAACATGATCCTAAGCTGTGAATCCTTTGCAAACCCAACCATGTGCCCTCCGCGGACCTGGGAGCCTCCCCGCCTCTCACTGGAGATGAAGGTTCCTCTGCGTGGAGGGGGTTACATGCAGCCTGTTGTTCCCTGGGAGCTGACAGGTGGACAGAGCCCTGGAGGACTTTGAGCTCCAGCAGATGAAAGTCTAACGGCCCCGCGGGCTTTTGTATCACAGCCGCGGACACATGGTGACTCACCCATCTCCTTGCACCAGGAGAGGAATGCGGAAACTCATTTCCCTGTTTCTGAGATTGCCTCTCTCAGCCTCTGGCCTCAATCAACCTCCTTTTCCCCATACTCGCCGTTCAAGTGCAATTTCAGACATATCCATTCATAGATGATATTGTTTATTGGGATGAATTGATACTTCTGATCCTAAGAGTAAGGTCTGCTCATTATCAAATACTTGACAACAAAGACAAGCACACAAAATAAAGAAGTCACCCATGTATCTGTCCTTCCATGTTTTGTTCTCTGTAATTCCGTGGCGAGGCAGCGCTCGTTCATGTATCTGGGGACATCTCCCATATGCGCTCTAAATGCTCCTACCTGCTACCTTTGCTCCTGTGTCTCCACTGAGGATGCTTCCCGTCCCGAGTGCCCGCTCCAAGATGCCCCTGTTCCAGGCCCCGTGTTCCCTGCAGACTTTCTTCTCTGATCATGGAGGCTCCTCCTCTGAGATCCTGCCTGGGCCTCGCATTGGGTTCCTATCCACAGACACATTGGCCTGTGTTGTCCTCTGATTTTGTCCAAACCTCCGTGGTCAGGACTGCTCACTTCTATTTCTTCCAACATCCAATAGCATCTAATGTGGGGGCTAGAAAAAGGGTTCGTTAACGAGATAGATAAGGATGTTATTGAGGAATGAAAAAATTATGAATATATTCATAAATATGAGCCTCTTCATTAATAATTGCAATCTCAGCCACTACTATCTTTTATGCTCTTTGGTGAAAATTAATGCGCTTCATGATTTTTATTTCTGGGAAAGTTGACCGTGCCCTTTACCAAACCTGGAGCTTTCAGGCGATGTTTCAGGAGGACTGAAAACAGACATTTCTAACCTGCTTGCGTCTTGCAAGTGTTCTTTGTAACGGGCACCGAGCAGGCTCAAGCCCGGGGGGTTTCTCAGGCAATCAGTCTTAGTCTTCTGGCCCATCTTCCCTCTCCCCCTCTGGCGGATGCAAGAAGAGGGGCTGGAGGCATACAGAACAGACTTGGGGAGCAGGTGCTCTTTCCCTGGGGTAACCTCTTTTAAAGACCTTCCTTCCGTCGCAGAAAAAAGTGACAAAGAAAATGTGGTTATGAGTTGTGTTTCAGAGATCAATGCCCTGCGACATGGCCGGGTTAGACCCACACCCATGTTTTTAATGATCTGACCCAACGGAAATCTCCTGGTTACAAAGAGGCTGCTTTAGAATTTTAAAAAACCTAATAAATAATTTGTTATAACCGCAGGGTATCACGTTACCATGTTACTTATTATGGAACTAGGATAATATTTAAATTGCTTATTTATGGCATTAAAATAAATAGTGGTTTGGGCATTCTGGCAAAGCTGGGGACACACATGGTGATTCCCAGCCCCTGGCCCCCCAGCTTCAGCACACCCTTCCATCCTACCAGCTCTGGGCTCTCTCCCCATCCACAATCACTCCATTAGGCTATTAAGGTTCAGAAGGTGCGACACGCCTGACCCCTGAAGGCACTTGCCACTCATTTTTCAAAACCTTTTCTAATACCTGTAGCTCCCTTTCTGGGCTGACATTTGACTGTGAACCTTCAGTGGGGTCTACCGGGGAGCTGTCCCTTGAAGCCCACTGGCCTGGCACCTGCACCTCTTGCAGCCACTCGCCGGGGGGGGTCCTCTCAGATCTCCGAGGGGGGTGGCAGGCAACACAGTGAATTAGATATCAAGCAAATCAGATCAAATGGCAGACTGGTCGTCCCCCCACCCCCAGGTAAGGAGCGGGCTGGGGGAGCCCAGATCGCGTCTGAGCAGGCGCTGGCCTTCCCCGGTTCACGCAGGGCGCCAGAACCTTGTTCTAACGAGTGGCCCTCGCTTAAGTCCCACTAATTGGGTGGGATTGCTGCAGTCTGATGAGTCATAATTAGGACGCTGCGGCTCCAGGAGAAGCCGTCTTATCGGGCAAAGGGTCGGGGACTAATGACTAGCAGGAATGGAGGGTTTTGTTGATGCTGGGACCTGCTGCTGGAAAAAAAAAATACAACACTCCTGCTGCCTTTCTTAGGGCATCAGGCACTGAATCTTTCCCCTCATTTGATTCACTGACCTCTCAAGTGCATCATCACCCTGAGGGCTCCGGGCCGTCCAGCAACTGTTAAGCCCCTTGGGTTGATAATCTCCTCCCCGTTTGCCCTTAACACCAGGCGTACCACCATTAGCCGCAGCTGCACCGGTGCTCATTAGAGGCGATCGATGTCGACCAGATAAAGCACTCTGCTGCTCCCCACCTCCCGTCACCGCAGACCCACAGGCCTGCCCACACAAGCCTCCCTGTCAGTTACCCGAAAGAGGGGGCTGTGTTTTGAAAAAAAAAAAAAGGTAGGGGGAGGAGGATGAAAAAGGAGGAGGGGAAAGTCCATATTTACCTTCTTGGTCTCAGAATGCTGTTGACTGTCTAGAAGAAATGTTATTTTCACTGTGATGTGAAAATCGCCCAGCTTTGCCTCTCAAGACTTCTGGCGTCCAGGCAAGGCCCAGAGAAACATGGTTCCCGAGGAAAGAAGAATGGGCTAAGATGGGCGGGATGTGGTATTGATGCTGGACCCAGTTGTCGTTGGGTCTCTGCAGACCACGGAGGTCTGGGATCAAGGCCGGCAGTGATGGCTGGAGTCCTGCTTCTTGCCAGAAGGTGTTGCCAGAGAGCCTGGGAACTCGGGCTGGGAGTCCGGCTCCAGGGGGAGCTGGAGGCAGGAGCAGTCTCAGGGTGCCCCCCACCCCACCCCCAGTCTGCTCAGCCTCCCAGACTTCTGCAGCTCAGCATCCTGTCCCAGCAGCTGCGTCAGGATGCCCACTGGACGCTTCTTCCCCCGTGGTGGGCTGGGAGGGACCTGGCCCCTCACCGGGTGAGGAGTGACTGTGGCCTTGCTCACTTGTGGGGTGGCAGTGGGCAGCCAGGCCCCCCTCCTTGCTCCCAGGTGCCGTTGGGACCTCCTGGCCGCACATCCCCATCCATCCTTATCCACGGGAAGGACCAGAGAGATGGGAAGGTGGAGGACACCCCAGGAGGAACCAGAGACTGCAGGAGCATCCAGGGGCCAGAATGGTCAAGAGGTTTCGCCTACGTTTTCCACATGTGGGGCCGTTTGGAATGAACACCTGACCTAAATCATATCTTTTTCTGATGGAGGCAGTGTTCCCTTGAGAACTGTTGGAGACAGTCCCGACCAAACCGGACTGTTGGTCCCCACCGCGGAGAAGTTAGGTGGGGCCCCGGAGTCTTGGTGTCAGGAGAGCACCAAGTCCCTACCAGTGGCCGTGTTGGGCGGAGGATGGAGACTGCTCCTGGGAGCGTGGCCCCCAGGCAAACTCGGGTAGGCACTCTTCAGACAGAGGGGAGTCCCTACGGGGGACGACATCCCACTCTGGTTCCCCAGCAGTCCCACTGCGGGGTCGGTCACTCTCAATTCTCCCTGTGTCCTTTAGTCTGTGCCTGGAATGTTTGTTTAGTAACAGAAGCCATAATACCTAAAAAAAATGGGCAAAAAAGAAACCTTTGTCTGTAAGGATAAGCAGAGCGAGAATAGTGACTCATGACAAAACAAAACAAAACAAAAGCAAAAAACCCAGAAGTCCTGAGCAAATATCCTTCAATGAAATAAAGTAACAGCAAGGCATAGAAAATTCCAGAAATTTGCAAGTTTCTGTTTTTAAGCAAGATGGTGGTGATATTACACCTATAAAATTGGAGCAGGCAGTTTGGAAGGTGGCAAAAAACAGGACCTTCAAAGGCCATATACAAATAAATAATTGCTGAATTCTAAAGGGCAGTTTCCTAACTATGGAAAATTGATTCAGTGAGCTGGAGGTGAACTTGAGAATTTAGGGAAGCTCAGAGAGTAGGTATAAATAAATAAAGTCCTAAAGGAGAAAGTAGGAGACCTGGAAAGGCAAGAACCAGGAGCTGTACAATGGGAATTCCTGAGAGAGAGCAGAGTGAGCAGAGAAGCCAAAATAATCACCGAGGAACCCAAAGAGCTCATTGAGCACCAGGCACAATTAAACGAACCTGAATTTCCAGGTAAAGGAAAGTATACATCCAAGCTGAAAAACAATTTACCTCCAAAGAAACAAGAATTGCACTGCAATTAGCTTCTTTTGCCTACAAAACGTCCAAATCAATTTCACTTTTATTTGAAAACACAGCTCTTCTGCAGTCCAGCTTAAGATTTCCAATGGTTTTGTTTACTTTGTTAGTTGTTTACCTGAGAAAAATTCAGTTCCAATACTCCTCTATCTCTGACCATAATTCGTTCCTTAGGATAAGTTGGTAGATTCGGCTGCAATAATGAAGAAAATAATGCATCACTGTTGAATGAGTTTTTATAGAAAAATATTTTAACCTGATTTTCTCTATTGAATGTGCTGTATTTCTGTGCATTTGGTTAGCCTGTGAGATCTATAAGGATGAACTACAAAGCTGTGTGCTGTCTCTTTGACTTCTCTCTTCCTTCATCTGGCTAGGTGATCATGCTGTGTATGCTACTGGAGTTGGCAACAATAAAAGATGTTCTCAGATATGAAAGGAAAGTGAAAGTCGTTCAGTCGTATCTGACTCTTTGTGACCCCATGGACTATACAGTCCATGGAATTCTCCAGGCCAGAATACTGGAGTGGGTAGCTATTTCCTCCTCCAGGGGATCTTCCCAAACCAGGGATCGAATCCACATCTCCCGCATTGCAAGCAGATTCTTTACCATCTGAGCCACAAGGGAAGCCCAAGAATACTGGAGTGGGTCGCCTATCCCTTCTCCAGTGGATCTTCCTGACCTGGAATTGAACTGGGGTCTCCTGCAATGCAGGTGGATTCTTTACCAACTGAGATATGAGGGATATGAAAAGAACCTGGAAAATATACCATTCGTATGTTTTTCCTCACGAAGGTACTAGAAGCCACTCTGCAGTCAACTACAAAAAGTGTATATTCGTTCCAACCCTCCAGAGTCAGGCCCCAACAAAGGTCCTTTTGCCTGGTCATTAGAGCCAATAGACCAAGACCAAGTCAAGCTCAGAAGCAAAGGAAACCTTTTTTTTTTTTTTTTAATGGACATTTGAGGTCAAGGAAAAAGCTCTGACTTTTATTAGTCTCTCTCTAAGCAGCCCAAATAGAGACTGTATTTTATTTCATTGGCCATGCCACATGTGGGATCTTAGTTCCCCTACCAGGGATGGAACCCATGTCCCCTGCAGTGGCAGCACAGAATCTTAACCACTGGACTGCCAGGGAAGTCCCAGAAAGCTTTATCCTCTGATGGAAGGTTGGAGAGGTGTAGCTGCTCTTGCTCCAGAAGGTCACACCGGGTGCAGCGTCTCTGCACATGGTCCACCCCCCCATCTTGAATTGAGTGTCATGGGCGGTGCTTCTGCACATGGCCCTGAACTGAGGGGTGTGCACAAACATTTGCGCCAGGAACCAGGTCTAATGGGCCGTGTGCAACGCCTTTGCAATTGGCCCTTTGTGAGCAAGTGACACCAGACTAAGCACAAAGGAAAAAATGCTAGGCTTTATTTTATTACCCAGATTCTATTTTTCTTTTCCAGGTATTGTTAATGGACTTTGCCGGTGACTAAGTCACAGTGGAAGAGAGATAAACAACATATCCAGAAAAGCATGTAGAGTTTAAATAACTGGTCATATGATTAAAAGCAACTCACATACAAAAAATAGTTTTTGAAGGCAAACATGCATGTTAGATATAGATTAATTGTCTGGTTTAAACTTTTAGCTAGTAGCAAAAATTGGGAAATTGGGCAGAGCAGAAAAAATAAATGTGTGTTAAATGTCTGTTTTACTTGGGAACAATCTTGGATAATATCTTAGTGTTAATGGAAACCAGAGAAATATATGTGACTTCTTAAAAAGAAATGTGTAAAGAGCCATACATGGAATAAAAATAAGACTCATACATTCCAAGTTACTAAAGAAAAGAGCTATGAATAATATCTTTTTAGCAAAAGATGCATAAAAGAAAGCAATGAAGAACTACTAAAAAAAAAAAGCATAACAGAAATAAGTCGAGAGATAAATATGACTAAGACCAACTCCTCAAAGGACAGACTGTCAGAATTGATTGAGAAATAGAATCAAATTAAAATCTATTGACAAGAAGCACATCTAAAATAAAAAAAATATAGAAAGATTGAAAACCAATGGCTGGATAAAGATGTACCAGATAAATACAAATAAAAATTGAAAAGTGATATCAAATTAGACTTTAAGCAGTTTCAAGTAAGACATTTTTACAGTGATAAAAGGTAAATTCACCACCAAGATATAATGAATAGCAAACTTTTATGTGTAAAATAATTATTAGAATATGTACACTAAATTAAAATTATAAGAAGAAACTGACAAAGACATAATTAAAATAGTGAATAACTTTAACATGCAATAATCAGTATCAGACAAGTTGACAAAATAAGGAGATAAAAATTAAACACATGTAATAAGTAGAGCTTATTCAGTATTTAGTAAGCTATAATGAAATTTAGCAGAACAGAATGATCTCTCTTCATTTCCAAGGCAAACCATTCAATATCACGGTAATCCAAGCCTATGCCCCAACCAGTAATGCTGAAGAAGCTGAAGTTTAACGGTCCTATGAAGACCTACAAGACCTTTTAGAACTAACACCCCAAAAAGCTGTCCTTTTCATCATAGGGGACTGGAATGCAAAAGTAAGAAGTCAAGAGATACCTGGAGTAACAGGCAAATTTGGCCTTGGAGTACAGAATCAAGCAGGACAAACGCTAATAAAGTTTGGACAAGAGAATGTACTGGTCATAGCAAACACCCTCTTCCAACAACACAAGAGAAGACTCTACACAAGGACATCACCAGATGGTCAACACTGAAATCAGATTGATTATAATCTTTGCAGCCAAAGATGGAGAAGCTCTTTACAGTCAGCAAAAACAAGACTGGGAGCTGACTGTGGCTCAGATCATGAACTCCTTATTACCAAATTCAGACTTAAACTGAAGAAAGTAGGGATAACCACTAGACCATTCAGGTATGACCTAAATCAAATCCATTATGACTATACAGTGGAAGTGAGAAATAGATTTAAGGGACTAGATCTGATAGACAGAGTGTCTGATGAACCATGGACGGAGGTTCGTGACATTGTACAGGAGACAGGGATCAAGACCATCCCCATGGAAAAGAAATGCAAAAAAGCAAAATGACTATCTGAGGAGGCCTTACAAATAGCTGTGAAACGAAGAGAAGTGAAAAGCAAAGGAGAAAAGGAAACATATTCCCATTTGAATGCAGAGTTCCAAAGAATAGCAAGGAGCGATAAGAAAGCCTTTCTCAGTGATCAATGCAAAGAAATAGAGGAAAACAACAAAATGGGAAAGACTAGAGATCTCTTCAAGAAAATTAGTGATACCAAAGGAACATTTCATGCAAAAATGGGCTCAATAAAGGACAGAAATGGTATGGACCTAACAGAAGCAGAAGATATTAAGAAGAGGTGGCAAGAATACACAGAAGAACTGCACAAAAACGATCTTCACAACCCAGATAATCACAATGGTCTGATCACTCACCTAGAGCCAGACATCCTGGAATGTGAAGTCAAGTGGGCCTTAGGAAGCATAACTATGAACAAAGTTAGTGGAGGTGATGGAATTCCAGCTGAGCTATTTCAAATCCTGAAAGATGATGCTATGAAAGTGCTGCAGTCAACATGCCAGCAAATTTGGAAAACTCAGCAGTGGCCACAGAACTGGAAAAGGTCAGTTTTCATTCCAATCCCAAAGAAAGGCAATGCCAAAGAATGCTCAGACTACCACACAATTGTACTCATCTCACACGCTGGCAAAGTAATGCTCAAAATTCTAGAAGCCAGGCTTCAGTAATTCGTGAACCAAGAACTTCCGGATGTTCAAGCTGGTTTTAGAAAAGGCAGAGGAACCAGAGATCAAATTGCCAATATCCGCTGGGTCATCAAAAAAGCTATAGAGTTCCAGAAAAGTATCTATTTCTGCTTTATTGACTACACCAAAACCTTCGACTGTGTGGATCACAATAAACTGCAAAATTCTGAAGGAGATGGGAATACCAGACCACCTGACCTGCCTCTTGAGAAACCTGTATGCAGGTCAGGAAGCAACAGTTAGAACTGGACATGGAACAACAGACTGGTTCCCTATAGGAAAAGGAGTACGTCAAGGCTATATATTGTCACCCTGCTTATTTAACTTATATGCAGAGTACATCATGAGAAATGCTGGGCTGGAAGAAGCACAGCTGGAATCAAGATTGCCAGGAGAAATATCAATAACCTCAGATACGCAGATGACACCACCCTTATGGCAGAGCGTGAAGAGGAACTAAAAAGCCTCTTGATGAAAGTGAAAGAGGAGAGTGAAAATGTTGGCTTAAAGCTCAACATTCAGAAAACTAAGATCATGGCATCTGGTCCCATCACTTCATGGGAAATAGATGGGGAGACAGTGGAAACAGTGTCAGAGTTAATTTTTTTGGGCTCCAAAATCACTGCAGATGGTGACTGCAGCCATGAAATTAAAAGACGCTTCCTCCTTGGAAGGAAAGTTATAACCAACCTAGATAGCATATTAAAAAGCAAAGACATTACTTTGCCAACAAAGGTCTGTCTGGTCAAGGCTATGGTTTTTCCAGTGGTCATGTATGGATGTGAGAGTTGGACAGTGAAGAAAGCTGAGTGCTGAAAAATTGATGCTTTTGAACTGTGGCGTTGAAGAAGACTCTTGAGAGTCCCTTGGACTGCAAGGAGATCCAACCAGTTCATTCTAAAGGAGATTAGTTCTGGGTGTTCATTGGAAGGACTGATGCTGAAGCTGAAACTCCAATACTTTGGCCACCTCATGCGAAGAGTTGACTCGTTGGAAAAGACCATGATGCTGGGAGGGATTGGGGGCAGGAGGAGAAGGGGACGACAGAGGATGAGATGGCTGGATGGCATCACTGACTTGATGGGCATGAGTTTGAGTAAACTCTGGGAGTTGGTGATGGACGGGGAGGCCTGGCGTGCTGCGATTCATGGGGTCATAAAGAGTCGGACACGACTGATCGATTGAACGGAATTGAATGAAATTTATTCCATACAAAGAAAGAGGATAAAACCCATGATATATTTGTATAAGCTGATGACTGAAAAATCTTAACCACATAAAAAAATTTATTGAATTGTCTTAAGGAACAAACTGTACAGATCACATCACATAGGTACAACAAAATACATATGAATTTTAATAACAGAAATGTAACACAAATTGCAATACATTTTAAAAATTAGAATGATGCTCTCCTGGTAAATTTTAGATGATAGAGAAACTCTATAACTCTAGAATACCTAAGGACACATAAAACAATTGAGATGAAGCCTAAAATTAATTCGAGGTCAAATGCATTAAGTGTGTTTGTTATGGAACAAGGCTAAACAACAATAGAAAACTGATAATCCCTTATAATTTTTAAAAAGCCAAGATATTAAGTTAAAAAAGGGTGAAAAAAAAAGGATATAGAAATGGATGTAGCAGAATATAGAACAGTAAAGTTGAGAAATTCAAGAACTTAAAAAACACAAGTACATATTAAAATAGATTAGCTGCTGGAAATTAGGAAAAAAGAAGGATATAAGATATATAATGAAAAACTAGTGAATATGGTTGAATAAACAAAGTATGAGGAACTCAATGGATTTAAATAACTATAAAGAAATACTGGATATAACCTAGTTCATCATTCAATGGGTGGAAAATTTTTCTGAGGAAAATAGAAATATTCCTGAAGATTGTGTCTGACTGAAGCAGGTGAACACTTCTACAGGAAGGTAACCTTGGAGAGAAATTTCAAAAGTGGCTTGTGGTTTATTTTTTGTAACTTTGTCATATTTTAAAATGAATCTCGTTGTCTTCTCCCTCATTATTATTCAGTATTTAGCCATTTCTTCCAGAATAATCTTAGAGTTCTTTAGTGTTTGGGGTGAAGGTTTTCAGTCTTGTCAGAACACTTAATTCCCCTGCTTTGGGAAAGATAACAGAGCACTGGGAGAAAACGTTTTACAGAGAGAACTGAGCCTTAAATCTGAAACCTGAAAAGGCTGAAAAAAAAAACATTTCAGACCCGTCTCTCTGAGAAGGTGAAGCTGGAACAGGGCAGGTGGGGCTGGAACCTGTCGAGATGCAGACCATAGTCATTGAATCAAAGAACAAAAAGGCCTAAATAATACATAGCATGTTGAAAACAGAAGTTCTGTATCTCACATAGGTCTATTCGAGGGATGTGATAATGTTTTAATATTCAAAAATCTATTAATAAAACATATCCCATTGGTAGATTGAAAGAGGAAAATGTTCTATAAAATCTCAGAGGACATTTGATAAAATTCAGCATTGATTTCTGATAAAAACTTAATAAGCCAGGAATAAGAAAATGATTCCTTGACATGGAAAAACAATATGAAGTCAGCAGCAGCGTCACCTTTCATGAGAACCCTCCGTGGGTCCTTCAAAGTCTGGGGCAGGACCAGGAAGCAGCCATCCCCCAGTGATGAACATCGTTCTCGAAGTTCTAATGCATGTCATAAAACAGGAGACAGAAAAAGGAAGATTAAGTTTCAGGAAGGAACAGACCTAAATCTGCATGTGGCATGATTCCATCTCTGAAACTCCAAGAGAATATTTTAAAGAAAGTAGCAGGCACAAATCAGTAATTTTTCCTACATTACATTATGACTCTCTGGAAAGTAAGAAGATAAAAGATTTCCAATCTCCGAGGCAAATGTAATGTTTTAACTCCTAAGAACAAACCCAGCAAGATGCACAAGGGGACCATGTGAAGAAACAGACGACAGATTTTGAGAAGGTGTCAGAGAAATCATCAATAGGTACAGACCCTGGTTCTGAAGAGTGCAAAGAGGCCAAATTTCTCCAATTTAACTTATGCTTTTAGGGCAGTTCCTACCAAAATCAAATGTAAGTTTGGCTAAAGCATTCTAGAAGAATGGACAAAATATTGACCACTAGAGAGCAGTTAAGCAGTATACTCTACCTTTACGATTGTTCCACGGTGGAGTGTGGTTGCAGAATTAGGCAGGCAGACCAGAGCCCACTCATTTAGCATATGATATACACAACATTTCCACCAGGATGGCCAAGTGCTTAAGGGGCTGGACTTAAGATCCAGTGGATATGTGTCTGAGTGAGTTGGAGATCAAACCAGTCCATCCTAAAGGAAATCAACCTTGAATATCTACTGGAAGGACTGATGCTGAAGTTGAAACTCCGAGTACTTTGGCCACCTGATGTGAAGAGCCGACTCTGATGCTGGGAATGACCCTGATGCTGGGAAAGATTGAAGGCAAAAGAAGAAGGGGGTGGCAGAGGATGAGATGGTTAGATTCAATGGAGATGAATTTGAGCAAACTCCGGGAGATAAGCTCTGGGAAGACAGTGAAGGACAGGGAAGCCTGGTATGCTGCAATCTGTGGTGTCGCAAACAGCTGGACATGACTTAGTGACTAAGCAAACAGCAATTGCAAGCCTGGAGTTTCAAGTACTCGGGGAAAGTTTCGATTATTCAATGATGTTGGGATAACAGGTTAATTAGTTGGAAAAGAGTCCCTCTATCACCCTTAAATAAAAATTCATTTCAGTGGGTTACAGAGGTGAAGTCTTCAGAGGACTATATGAACCCGAAAAATGACTGTGTATTTGTCTAGTTTCTAGGTGGGGGAGGAAGAACAAGATGGAAAACATACAGGAAATTGATAAAGTTTTGTCTAATAAAATTGGAAAATTCCCAACACCAGATTACACCCTAACCAATATTAACACACAAATGTGCACATATTGTGTCATATTGCTAAATAAGAATTTTTCCCTTTAATACATAAAGAATCTTTATAATTCAGTAGAAGTTTTTGGGGAAAATGCCTAAAATTTTTAAAAAAACATTCATTAAGTAACAATTCCAAGTGCTCAATAAACTTCTGAAAAAATTTTCATCATGTCAGGATTGAAGGAAATGCAATTTTAAGTAAAGGCTATGTTTTTTGCTGATCAAATTAGTAAAAAGTTTTGAAAGGGGTAATGCCCAGTGGTGGCAATAATTAAAAAATAAACCCCAGTAATTATCATATATCATATTTGAGATTTTCTGGATGAAAAATTGGCAATATGAATTAAAACTTAAGCATAATTCATACCTCATGATCCAGTATACTATACTTAGATGTTCAGTCATTTGTGATTCTGCAACCCCATGGACTGTAGCCCAGCAGGCTCCTCTGTCCATGGGATTTCCCAGGCAAGAAAACTGGAGTGGGTTGCCATTTCCTTCCCCAGGGGATCTTCCTGACCGAGGGATCAAACCTGCGGCTCCTGTAGCATCTCCTGCATTGCAGGCAGATTCTTTAACCCCTGAGCCACCGGGGAAGCCCAGTACCTGGCTTGATTTCCAGCTATTGGTCCCATGTAAACAATTAGAGAATCTCAAAGAACTGTATGTACAAGGAGATTGTGTGGCGCTCTCTCTAGTAGTGAAAAACGGGGAACAGAGGAAACACCCAGGGAGAAGAAACAGGTCAAATAAATTGTGGCCCATTAAAAGCAATGGAATACTAAGTAGTCATTAAAAACTGGGTTCTCAGAAAGTAAGCATGTGCAGTAATATTCACAATATATTAAAAGATAAAAGTAGGTTACAAAATGTTATATGCTTTATAATTCCAGTGTTGTAAAGTTGGTATATATGCCTAGATAAATGATGGAAGGAAATACAGTGGTTTCTTCTAATCCTGGGAATATGAACACTTTTTATTTTCTTCTTTATCCTTTGCTGAAGTTATCAAAATTTATGCAAGGCTACTGTATTCCTTAGCTACAAATCATCATAATAATTATAATAAAAGAGTTTTAAAAGCTCTGTAAGGAAAATGGCACTGGCCCATCTGAACAGTCCTTCTCTGACCAGCGAAGGATGAAAGAGCTTAGAGCCCAGTCTCTATGGCTCTCTCTGTCTTGGTCTCTCTCTTCATGTCTCTCTGTGTCTCTCTATCTCTGTCTCTCTTTCTCTGCATCTGTCTCAGTCTGTCTGTCTCTCCCTTGCCAGACACTTCTTTCCCTCTGGAAAGTGATGGTTTCCAGCTTTTAGTTAACATTTCCTTTATTTGATGTGTGATGTGATCTTTCTGAGTTGGATACATTTTTCTTCTCAGACTTCTGGCATCCTGGCTTAATTTCCTGAGAAAGCTGTTTTCAAGTCACAGATCATCTCACTGAGGTCCTTGAAGTCAGTGTGGGTGAGGAGTGGGTGGCATGGAGAATGTCTGCTTCTCCTCCCTGGGGTCTGCTCAGTTCTGCAGGGGCCTGCCTGGGCTTCTGATTTAGTCAGATTGTTCTGGGCAGGAATGAACGTGGCTGCCTTTCTATCAACAGAAACCTCAAGTTAGTATTGGTAGATTTAGCAAATAAAAACACAAAATGCCTAGTTAAGTTTTATATTAGATGAATGAATACATTTTTTTAGTATAAGTATAGCCCAAATATTGGATGGGATATACTTATACTAAAAACTTATTCATTATTTATCTGAAATTCAATTTAACTGGGCAACCTGTTTGGTACCTGGCAACACTACCCCTAATGCTTTGAACAGCCAAGTGCCTGCATGGCCTCATGCCTCACCTAAGTTACTTTGTCTACAGTGGGGTCTTCATACCCCACCCTCAAATCAAATGGATGGGCCAGCCAGAACCATGGTATCTGAGCAAACACAGTCATCCTCTGCCGGGTCCATCTGGGCCTGGCTGATGGATGCTTACAAACTGGCTGTCAGAAAATCAGAGCTTACCCATTCTTCTCTGTAATCTAAAATCCAGCATCCACTCATTTGCATAAGCAGAGAGAATAATTAAGAAGCTGATGGATCAGGCGAAGTTGTGGCTGAACTGTGAAGGGGCACAGAACCCTGGCCCTATAACAAGATGCTATTCCTCCGCTGTGAATGGGGTTCTCTCTGCCTCCTTCTTGAAGGACATTCAAACACTCTCCCTTCTGCACACACCCTGGAGGGGTAAAGATGGTCCACACCCGCTCTGTCAGCAGGGTAGCCCACTTCAGGGTTGTAGACCTTAGCAGTTCATCCCTTTTCTCTACTGAGTGGAAATAGAGAAAGAACAGAAAAAAAGCAGCTAAGAATAAGGGAGATACACATGCAGGAAGAACCATAGGTATCAAATTTTCAACTGGCACCCTCTTTTCCCTGTTATTTAAAAGATGACTAGGATTTGGACGCTACTTGTTACAAATTGCTTTGGGACTGAACCTAGCACATTAAGCTTTGGTTTGCAGCAGTTGCCTCTACCGTGATTTGCGCTCCTAAATTTGGCTGGGGTCAGGGCATTCCAGAAATCCACTGTTCACGGACTGGCCTCGACACCCTGGTGCCGACCCCTGTGAAAGGCACAGAGCCAGGAACGCCTGTGGGAACGTTCCTGTGTCCCTTCTACTGAGAGCAGTGAAAGCATGTGGCCCAGGCTCTCGCCAGGCATTAGTCATCCCTTCTCCAGGAAGGAGCCTGGCCTGAGCTAGCCTGGGAGCAGACCATGTTTTATTACCTCTCTGGCTTCTGGTTGCCCGCCAGGAGCTGAACCAGAAGTGCCAAAATGCTGTAAGAAATCAGATCGGGAGAGAGGCTGCTTGCACGGCCTTTCCAGCTGTTGGCTCTGCAGCAAAGCTCTTTGTAAATCTTGTAAGAAAACATGTTCTCCGGAGGTTTCCATTTCAAGTTGGCAGCGTTAAGAAGTCAGGAGAGCCGGAGTCAAACTTTCCAAGGAATGCCTGAGCTTGGATCGCGCTCTGCACTGAGTCTGGGCTCCAGCTTCTGGGGCCTTGGGTTTGGGACGGCTGTCCTTGACTGATAATGGACTGTATTTAGGGTGCCCGAGGGGAGGGGCAGAAGCGTGTGGCTCCCACAACACCTTTGGTGCCTTCGAAGAGTGTGTGGAACATGTGGGAAATGATTTGTGGAGCCTGGTTAGGGACGAGATTAAGAGCATCATTGAAACACAGATTCGTCATCTCTTCTGGAAGTATTAGTTGCTTCCCTGGTGGCTCAGACGGTGAAGAATCTGCCTGTGATGCAGGAGAACGAGTTCGATCCCTGGCTCGGGAAGTTCCCCTGGAGGAGGAAATGGCAACCCTCTCCAGTATTCTTGCCCGGAGAATTCCATGGGCAGAAGAGCCTGGTGGGCTACAGTCATCTTTTCATTCGGAAAAAGACTGCAGGAGTCCTGTTCACTGTATCCAACTTAAGTCATCCCTGTGCTCTCAACATGTTTTCCCCAAATGACTGTGATGATCTTTTTCTTTCTTCTGAGAGTTCCAATTCTGACTTTTGAACTGGATGGCCAAACATCGCCGTGTAGCCAGCCACTCCTTACTGGAGGCCCTATCTTTGTTCCTGGTGTTTGTCACACTTTTTCACTTTTCCTGCCATTTATTTCTTATTTTCCTCATTTCCTTGCGTTTTGCTGATGGTAGATTCATATTGACTCTGTACAGAAAAAGATAGCCAATAGCAGCAAAAGCACTTGGCTGGACGAGAAATGGGACCTCTCCTCGTTCACCCAACCGTTCAAATGGCCCCTTGGCCGGAATGGTGGTGGAAACCTACATATGTTATTTTCATCATTGCACTAATGCGAAAATAGCAAGTTTTTAAAATGATTGGATTTAGGAAGTATCAAGCTTGCTACATTTAACACTTTTGTCAAGATAGTGTCTTCATCCATGAAAACAAATATTTTCATATGGATGGAGGCTTGTACCAATGAGATCTTTCATATGGCAGTGTAGTATACTAGATTATAAACTTCCCCAACATTAAAATAAAGTGCTGTGGGAGGGACATTAACTCTTTTAGGCCCCTTACACATTTCCCTAAATGTCCATCATAAATCCAGGAAATTGCATTGTCATTGTTACATTCAGGAATCATTTTGCTCCAATACACTTCTGCAGCACCCATAATTCTATTTTAGGGAGTAAAGATGTTTAACTTATGTCAGGAGAGTCTGCTGATTGGTTCTGGTTTGCACTGGTGTTATTTTAAATCAACAGCCGCTGCTGGAAAATCAGATAATTTCTCAGAAGACTTGCAAGGAGGCCTATTCTCTGGTTGTTTATGTTTGAGGTGAAAGCTTTCAGTTCAAATCATTGTTCCAAAATGGATGAATGCCATGTGTGATACCAGTTAACGTACATCAGGCGTTTGGGGAAACTGAACTGAAGATGAAAATAAGGCTGCCAAAAGAGTTATTTCCAGTGGAGTCTTAATCCCAGGTTATAATGGGAAGCTGGAATGAAGGTCCAGAGACAAATACCTGGAGAGAGAGAGAGACGAATTACTGACCCAGGCATTCTGCAAGCCTGGAAGTTACACACGAAGCAGAGCTGCCCAGGAACTGGGCTTGCGACCGTGGAGGACTTGGGCAAAATGTAAGCCATTCAGGTTTATAAAAGGCCCTGACAGGCAGGTGGTGAGAAGGGGTGTGTAGTCACATATCCTTCCTCAGTTGTTTGGACTTCTCCAGAAATTGGAATTCTGAAACACAATCTAGTTTACAGATCCAAAGCCCATAGAGTCAACATGGAAAGTTGCCCCAGAAAACTAGCTATCAGTGAAGAAACGAGCCTGTGTTGTCTAAGGAGATGACATTCCCTTTTTCTGCAGCCAAAGGCACAAGTCTTGAAGCATCTGTACAATGTCAGTGAGACGCAGCCCCCCCTTGCGATGGGTGTGCAATGTACTTGGCGCTATAGTGAACCCCTTCCCTGCCTCCTCCGATGGGCCAGGATGAGTTCATTTGCTTCCAAGAACTATACAAAAGGAGTACACTACTTTTATTGGAAACATTTCAGTGACGAAGAGAGTAGATTTCAAGTCCCAGGAAAGAGAGGACTTGAAGACTTTGTCAAACCCGGGTGGAAAGTGGTGGTCCAAACGTGCATCTTGCCCTCCCCGCAGCCTAAACGGGAGACATGTCTCATTAGAAGTGTGTCTGGCGAGGGCGCATTGGGGACGGAACACACCTTTCAACAGGCGCGAAGCAGAGGAGCAATTAGGTGTGACTGCGACTCGGCAGGTAACGGCCGAGGAGGAACAAGATGGGGGCAGGCTTCCAGGCGATGTGTGGCTTGAATCAGAGCTGCAAATAATGAGGAAACATCCTGTCTCGAGATTTGCCACCATTTCTTACAAAAGGTAGATGCTGACAGCTTCCCAAAGGCCGCTGCGAGGGAAGGAGCGTCTGAGAAGGCCAGCCATGAGCACGGAGGCTCCCAGCAAATTGTCAGGTCCCCACAATCGTGCACACGGCGCGAGGGCGGGGAGAGGGCCAGCAATCCGGGCAGGAGGTCTCTGTTCTCTCCTCCGCCCTCCTGCTGGAAGCACGTCGGCTCCCGGGCGCTGGGGAAGCAGGACGCCAGCCACGCACCGCCCTTCGACTCTGTGCCACAAACCTCACCCTTTTCGTCTGTTTCTTGTATGACTTCATTTTTATGAATACGATGTGATTTTCCCATTATTTTCATTCCTTCAGGGCAAGAGAATCTCATCAAAAGTTCACAACTAAAACATATAATATGTTATAAAGTAAAACTGTGAGATGTGGGTGTAGGGAGAGTGGTAATCTCTCCAAACTTTTGAGACGCGTGTAACACAAAAATGAAAAGTCAGGGCAATTAGATATTTTGTCAGTATCATAAGAACCAAAAGGAACACACATGGACTTGGAATTTGTCATGAATAATTAATAGATTGCTGAGATCGCCCTGAAGTCCTTTTCCAATCTTAGGTTGGAACAGACTAGTTTGACAACTGCTGCTGGTCACAAGTTCAAGGTGTCAGTAATAGAAAATACTCTCTAATAGGATGATACCAGCGGCTTCCCTGGTGGTTTAGGTGGTAGAGAATCTACCTGCAGTGAGGGAGACCCAGGTTCGATCCCCGGGTGGGAACATCCCCTGGAGCAGCAAATGGCAACCCACTCCAGTATTTTTTCCTGGAGAATCTCATGAACAGAGGAGCCTGGAAGGCTACAGACATGGGGTTGCACAGAGTCAGACCGAACGGAGTGACTGACACTACTAGGACCATACTGGTGCTGCTTCCTCACTGAGATGGAGGATGTACCTCATTGCATTGACATGTCTGGTAGGAGTGGATGCTGCTGGCTTTGGGAAAACCATCCCTCAGTAAGTGGAGGAGGGAATGTTTGGGGAGGGAGAGGGAGAAGGTATCTGGTCTGAACCTGGTCCTCAGGGATCCTGAGGTTTTGGTGTTCCCAGTCATTGACTTTTCCTTGAATCAACATGAAATCTTTGAAGTTTTGTCTTGGCATTGAAACTTTTTCTCTGCCCTGAATGACTTCCTGGTTGTTTTTTAAAAATTGCTTTTTGTTATTTTGGACTTTGGGATTCCCATCCCTTCTCCATGCCTGGGGATCCTATAACTGCACCCTCTAGATTTCCCTAAGTGTTTGAGATTTTACAGTGTCAGAGGTTTGGCCACGACAGTATCAGCCTTTGCTTCTCAGAGATGAATCATCCTGATTTAATGGACCACGTTTTGTAAATCTTTTTACTTTTCCCACATCTGTTTATATCAAACTCCTGAGAAATGGCAAATGCAAGAAAACTCAAAAATCTCCTTGATCACCACTGTCCTAAGCTGAAATTTCCTCCATGGTTATTCTGCTATTGAAAGAATAGTCTTATAGAGAATGAGAACGGGCTTCCACATCAAGACTGAGTTTTAAATTGCCTTCTGTGAGCCGGAAGACTCCAGGCAGGGCTTGAAGTAGCCGACCTTGGTGTGGGTGGGGGCGGGAGGGGGAGGATGTCTGTGTGCAGCTTGGGGGTCCCATGTGCATGAACCTCTGTTGGGGTTGCTCTACCAGTATCCTGGGCTTTCCTGGTGGCTCAGCTGGTAAAGAATCCACCTGCAATGCAGGAGACCCTGGTTCGATTCCTCGGTAGGGAAGATCCTCTGGAGAAGTGATAGGCTACCCACTCAGGTAGTCTTGGGTTTTCCTTGTGGCTCAGTTTTTAAAGAATCTGCCTGCAGAGCAGGAGACTCCAGTTTGATTCTTCGGTCAGGAAGATCCACTGGAGAAAGGATAGGCTGCCCACTCCAGTGTTTTTGGGCTTCCCTGGTAGCTCAGCTAGTAAAGAATCTGCCTGCAATACAGGTGACCTGGGTTTGATCCCTGGGTTGGGAAGATCCCCTGGAGGAGGGAAAGGCTACCCGCTCCAGTATTCTGGCCTGGAGAATTCCATGGACTGTATAGTCCATGGGGTTGCAAAGAGTCGGACACGACTGAGCGACTTTCACTTTCACTTTGACTTTCCCCATCCATGTTAAGTGCAAGAATTTCAATATTTTATTTGGAAAACATGGGAGGAGGTGATAGCTAAAGGAACAGGGTTTCTTTTTGAAGTGATGAAATTGTTCTAATTGATTATAGTGGTGTGCACATTGTGAATATACTAAAAATCACTGAATGTTGCTCTTCACGTGAATGAATTATGTGGTATGTGAATTGTATCTTGATAAAGTTGTTTTTTAAAAAGTAATTGAACTATTAAGTTTGAAAACCCACTTGCTCAGAATATCTGTTTGGACCACTTAGAACATTTCAGAGACTTTAAAAAAAAGGCAGCTAGATTCCCGTGTTTCCTCCAAGTGTGGGGCTCCCACCTTGCCCCGCAGTTCGCCACCCCTCCTGGTCTTCGCTCGGTTGTGCAGTTTGCCTGCCTTTGACGCTGCACCTGCTCTGCTGCTGGCGTTTGATCAGGAGGGTGCTGTGGAAGGGATGCTGTGTGGCTTCCAAACTGAAGCTTCCACCTCCCAGCTGGGCTCCTGGGATGCTCGTTGGATGTGCCCCTCTGGGAACCCGGCCATCATGTGGCGGGGTTCATGCCACATGCAAGGTCATGTGAGTGCTCTGCTCAACAGCCCCAGGTGAGCTGCTGGCCTGCAGCCGGAGTCACTGCCCACCTTATAAGTGTGCTATCTGTGGCTTGTGTTTTCACTTTCGTGATAGTGTCTTCTGAAGCAACACTGTTTTTAATATTTGACAAAATCCAGTTAGATAGCATTGCTGACTCACCGGACATGCATTTGGGTAAATTCTGGGAGATAGTGAAGGACAGGGAAGCCTGGTGTGCTGCAGACCGTGGGGTCACATAAAGGCAGGCATGACTTAGCGACTGAATGTCAAACAACAAAAATCCAATTGTGTTTTTTTCTTTTTTTATTCACGCTTTGAATGTCATATAGAAGGTTCCACTGCATAATCCAAGGTTACAGAGATTCACAGCTATGGTTTTCTCTGAGAGTTTTATAGATTCAACCTTTACATTTAGGTCTTGTATCCGTTTTGAATTAATTTTGCATATAGCATAAGTTGGGTCCCACTTGATTCTTTGCCTGTTGAAATCTAGTTTTCCGGCATCATTTGCTAAAAAGATTTCTTTTGCCATTGAATTGTCTTGGCACCCTTGTCAAAAATCAATTAGCCATAAATATATGAGTTTATTTATAGACTTTCAGTTCATGATCTGTTGTTATGCAAATACCATACCGTTTTGATTATTGTTGTATTATAATAAGTTTTAAAGTGAGGAAACATGAGTCCTTCAACTTCTTCTATTTCAAGATTATTTAGACTATTCTGTGTCCTATATGAATTTGAGAATCAGATGTTCAATTTCTGCAAAAAATCCCAGCTAGAATTTTGATAGGCATTGCATTGAATCTGTCTATCAGTTTGGGAAGTATTACCATCTTAATGATAGCTTCTCAGTCAGTGAAGATGAGATGTCTTTTATTTATTTAGCACTTATTTAATTTCTTTCATGATATTTTATGGCTTCAGTATACAAATTTAGCACTATTTTTGCTAAATTTATTCATAAGCATTTTATACTTTAAAAATTCTTTCTGATACTATTGTAAATAGAACTGTTTTCTTTATTTAATTTTTAACCTCTTTATTGCTAATGTTTAGAAATATTACTAACTTGAATACTGGTACTGTATTCTGGCTGAATTTGCTTTATTAGATCTAATAGGTTTTTAAACAGTTCTTAGGATTCTCATATCATCTACAGATAGAGATAGTTTTACTTTTCTATTTTCTTTAAAATTTATTGAGACTTTGTAAATGGTCTTTTCTTCCCGTTTTTCTCCTTCTTTTCATTTGTTTATCATTTTCCTACTATTTATTTCTCCTTTAATATATTTATTATTTTATTCTTTATGTTTGCTATGGGTTTAATTTGCTCTTCTTTTTCTAATTTCTTAGGTTGGAAAATTAGATTTTTGATTTGAGAATATAGACATATTCTTTTTGAATTCTTCTTTTTGAATATAGGCATTCATAGCTATAAATTTCCCTTTGAGCAATGTTTTAGCTGCACCTCAAAAGCTTCAGTATGTTTGCTTTCATTTTTATTACTTCAAAGTATTTTTAAAATCCCCTAGTCATTTCTCCTTTGAACATTAGGCATTTAGGAATATACTGCTTAATTTCAGTGTATTTGTGTATCCCCCTAATTCTCTTTTGCTATTGCAAACTTCATTCCATGATGTAACTTTAATAACTTAATATTTATTGAGACTTCCTTTATGCTCTATCATATGGTCTGTGCTGAAGAACGTTATTTGTGCAATTGAGAAGAGTATGGTAAGTTACTTGCAAGCATTTTGATCCCTTTATGTCTTGCTATTAAACTTTTAAAAATAAACCAGAGCAGCATTTCATGAAAATCCACCTGTTTCTTACTCCCGAGGCAAGACTTTCTGACTACTCTTCCCAGTGACTTGTGAATTATCAGATTTTCTAGCCTGACTAAAGGAATCAGGTACTACTCGTGGTCCTGTATGACTGCAGAGCATCTTTCTCTCTAACCCTTCTAGCGATTTTCTTTTCTTCTGCTTCCTTTAGCCTCAAGCAGCCTCTTCATATGCACACAATGCCCAGAACTCTACTAAACTCCCTCCCCGCACAGTTCTCTCCTCTCTGGCACCGTGGCTGAGAAGGTTACTGTCCCTGGCTCCCTCATCTTAGTGCAGTGAACCTGCCAGCCCCACCCGAGCTTGCCTTCCTGGGGATTCTCTGAAGGTAAAAACCTGCAGCAACTGCATGGTTCACATCATTTGTTTCTTATCCCTCACGGATCACTGTCCTTTATTGCCTGATGTCTAGTATGACTAGTGTCTTGAAAACAATATTTTAAAATATATTTTGTTTGATTTTTTGGTTGTTTCCACATGAGGGCAAGTCAAGTCCTTGTTATTCTGTCTTGGCTGGAAGTGGAAGTCATATCTTAAAAATAATTATATATAACTGATTTTTCCGGGGGAAGTATTCAGGTATAATTTTATTTTTCATGTTTCTCTAGAATCCAGCTAAATGATTAAGCTGTTTTGTTAATCAGTATATTTTCTAGTGGTTTCTTTTTTTTTAATTTCGTAAGGGCTTTTTATCTACATAATGACTTTATTTCACCACACCTTTTTGATATATATACATTTTATTCTCTCCTTTTATTATATTTGCATGGCCTGGAATTTCAGAGCCATGATAGTTAATAAGCTTAATAATAAGGATTAGAACTTGGTTCTTAGTGTTAATGAGAAGAACTCTAGCATTTCATCAATAAGCATGATGTTTAATGGTTTGAGATTACCATTTTCTATCATATTAAGCTAGAAGGCTTTTGTCATGCTTGATGTTTTTATAAATCAGAATTTTTCATAAAATATTTTAGGGCATATTTAACTGATTATTTGTGATGAATTCTATGAACTTTCCCCTTTACTTTCTTGAGCATAACTTCCTAAGTCATAATATTCTCTTTCTTTAATCTATTAGCGAATTTTATTCCCTGGTGTTTTAAAAAAATATTTATTAACACTTGTGTCTGTAAGTATGCTTGTTGTTCAGTTGCTAAGTCGTGTCCAGCTCTTTATGACCCCGTGGATTGCAGCACGCCAGGCCTCCCTGTCCTTCACCATCTCCCGGAGGTTCCCCAAGTTCACGTCCATATATGTATGCTTGTTATTGTTCAGTCATGTCTAACTTTGCAATCTCATGGACTGCAGCAAGCCAGTCTTCCCTGTCCTTCACCATCTCATAATTTTTATTTTGCTTTTTAATTTCTCTTTTTAATATCCTGAAGTTAGGTAGGAAAAATGTAAAATAAACAATCATTGTTTATTTGTCTTTGCTTTAGCTTTAAATTCCTATACATTATACACTTGCTGTTATATATCTTCTCAATTTAAATGACTTTGTTTCCTTTATTAAATGAGAAGTTATGATTTCTTTATGGTATGTTTATTATTTTAAGTTTCCTAAGTAAAAAAATATGACTCACTCATACTGTCTTAACTTTTTTATGCAAGCCAAGAACAAAAATAGAAGAATAGTCTCCATTTTGTTCAGTAGGCTATTTCACTATCCTTTTTAGAAAACTTAAAAGAAAAATTAAAAAGTGCATTTGTTCATGTCAATTCTATGACACCAAGTTTATTGAAAATAGGGGTAGAATTTATTTTAATTATCAGTTATTTTGAAGGCAAGAGAGGATGGTAACTGTTAACTGGCGTATTAGAAGGAACTCAGTTGTTTCCTTGTTGGTGATTTGACCTGATTAAGATGCCGTGCGGATGGGGATGGCTCTTATTACATGTGGACTGAACCCAGAGTCTGATCAAGAGTCTGTTGACTCTTAGGGACTCTGCCACTAGCACATAAAGATATATGTGACATCATAAAAATGACCCAGTGAGAGCAATGAAAATCAATTCAACTCAATAAAGATTGGAGACTTTTCTTTTGTTTCTGTTATTTGCAAATAATATCAAAAAGCTTTTTCCATGTTCTTTCTGTACTTCACAAAGCATTTTTATCAGTGAGTGGTAATAATAAGTTACTATGGGTTAAGAAAATAATTCTTTTTAGTTTTTGCTAGATTTCTTTTTTTTTTTTTTAAGTTTGGGGTTGTGGGCTTTGTAGATTATGCTGTGTCACACTGTATGTAGAATATCCATAACCTTAAAATGCAAGTTTTCTGAAAAATACTTGGAGGGACTTTGAATGCCTCCCCTACATTTAGAGCTTAGGAAGGAAAGCCTGAGAAAACCGGGAGATTGCCCTGCCTGTATAGACTTGTGACTTTCATAAAACAAAAACACACTTATTTACTTAAACATGAATGCATGCATCAGTTCAGTTCAGTTCAGTTCAGTGGCTCAGTCGTGTCTGACTCTTTGCGACCCTGTGAATCGCAGCACGCCAGGCCTCCATATCCATCACCAACTCCCGGGGTTTACTCAAACTCATGCCCATTGAGTCGGTGATGCCATCCAGCCATCTCATCCTCTGTCATCCCCTTCTCCTCCTGCCCCCAATCCCTCCCAGCAACAGGGTCTTTTCCAATGAGTCAACTCTTCGCATGAGGTGGCCAAAGTGTTGGAGTTTCAGCTTCAGTATCATCCTTCCAACGAACACCCAGAACTAATCTCCTTTAGGATGGACTGGTTGGATCTCCTTGCAGTCCAAGGGACTCTCAAGAGTCTCCTCCAACACCACAGTTCAAAAGCATCAATTCTTCAGCACTCAGCTTTCTTCACAGTCCAACTCTCACATCCATGCATGACCACTGGAAAAACCATAGCCTTGACCAGATGTACCTTTGTTGGCAAAGTAATGTCTCTGCTTCTTAATATGCTATCTAGGTTGGTCATAACTTTCCTTCCAAGGAGTAAGTGTCATTTAATTTCATGGCTGCAGTCACCATCTGCAGTGATTTTGGAGCCCCCAAAAATAAAATATGACACTGTTTCCACTGTTTCCCCATCTATTTCCCATGAGGTAATGGGACCAGAAGCCATGATCTTAGTTTTCTGAATGTTAAGCTTTAAGCCAACTTTAAGCATACATGCATTAATCTCACTTTCTACTTAAAAGCACCTAAATTCACCGTAGAAGGCAAATGTTATATTAAAAGGAAAAAGCATTTCCCTGTGCAATTGGGACAAAATTGTTCAGCTGTTAACAACTCCAGTTGCTATTAGAAGAATTAATGCGATTACTCCAGCTCACATTCCTGTACTGGACTCTGCATAGAGGTGTCAATAAAGGATCATTTGACCAAATAGTTGGATGAGGAAAACAGATTTGGAGAGGGCATGAACCTGCTTGAACTTTAGCATCTCAAAGACACTAAAAACTTCTATTGCTATTGGAGTTGTCACCTGCTGTGGGCCAGGTCCTGGGCGGGGGCCCGGCCTCTGGAGCATGGGGAGCTCCCATTGGTGGGCAGTGATGGACGGCAAGGCACCATGAGCTGTTACTTCACCTGCAGCTGCTAATAATGGCACCCGGTCCAAGTCATCCCTCTCATTTCTCTGCTTCTGAGGCCCCTTTGCAAGGTTTGGGGAGCAGGGTCGTACCAGGGAGGGTTTACTGGTAGACCAGACCTGGAGACCATGGGGCCTTCCAGAGCATATAGAAGTTTTTCCTCCACCTTCCTGGAGAAGTGTGGTTCCCTCTGCCTCAAGGAGGCCCTCCCTGCCCCTCTGGACTTCTGTTTGTTCCGCTTCATTCTGGACTTACAGTCTGGAGAGTTCTGCACTGCTGGGAATGTCTACGTTTCAAATCCATTTCCCTTCCACAGCTGGCTGCCCTGTGCTTGCTTTGTCCTCTGTCACTTTTGTGCAAATGTCTTCGTGAGCATGTGTGAGGCTGACCTCTTCATGCTGTGAGTTGTATGTTCTGAGAACTGTCTGCCTTGGCCTGCTTGGTCAATGGATACGGGCTGACTGGTTCTGAGCACAAAGGATCCAGGCATCGTGAACTTAGGAGGTGCAGTGATGTTAGGAAGGTACCGGTTTTCCCCTCTCCCAATCCCAAGGGTAAAAGCCCTGGTGAATGTGTCCAGAATGCTGCAAGGATGTACATATAGGAATCAGCTTCAGGGCAACTTCTACTGTGGAGGAGTCTACTGGTTCCACCAGCTAAAAAATACTACTTACAATGATTCAGTTCAGTTCCATTCATTAGCTCAATCGTGTCTGACTCTGTGACCCCATGAACTGCAGCACACCAGGCCTCCCTGTCCATCACCAACTCCCCGAGTTTACTCAAACTCATATCCATCGAGTCAGTGATGCCATCCAACCATCTCATCCTCTGTCGTCCCCTTCTCCTCCTGCCTTCAATCTTTCCCAGCATCGGGGTCTTTTCCAATGAGTCAGTTCTTTGCATTATGTGGCCAAAGTATTGGGGTTTCAGCTTCAGCATCAGTCTTTCCAGTGAATATTCAGGACTGATCTCCTTTAGGATGGACTGGTTGGATCTCCTTGCTGTCCAAGGGACTCTCAGGAGTCTTCTCTAACCCCAAAGTTCAAAAGCATCAATTGTTTGGTGTTCAATGCTATAGTCCAGCTGTCACATCCACACATGACTACTGGAGAAAATACTTATACTGCTATGCCCACCCTAGCAGAGATCTTCTCCGGGACCCCTACTCTAGGCCATGGACTGGGTTATGGGAATACCAACATGGTGGGCCAGAGGGAGAAAGACATGAAGACAGATCTGAATACCCACTGTGATGGTGGTCCATGGAGGACTGGGGAGGATGGGAGGCATTATGCCTCCATGCCCCATTCAGCAGGGAAGCTCTCTATGGAGACCCTGATTTGATTCCATTTGGGAGGGTGATTTTTGAGAATATGGTCCCCTGGCTTCGAGTGAATTAGGTCTGACTTTTAACTCATTTCACCTAACTCACAGTGGTTTTATGGGAATTAATTAGGTAAAGGGCTCCTTAGAGGTAAAGCCAATGCAAAAGCAAGCTCTTTATTTTCTCTTAAATAATTCGAAGAAGAGCATATGATAGACTGGCTGGTTTATCTCTTCAAATCGTAAGGCCAGAGACTAGATGAGATAATTTGCCTCATGAAAAAATAAAAATGCATTTCAGGATCATCCAAGTTTCCAGCAAGTTTATCATGGAGGTCCTTTATCACCTCTCCACTGGGGTTGATGGGTAAATGATGAGCAGGGTAGTTAAGCACATTTCCCAAACTATAAACTTCAGAAAACAGTTTACAAGGTAATTAACTCCAGAGCCACTGATTTCAGCCAGAAAGTCCGTATTTCCTGAGCAGACTCATTGTCCTGAAAAGTCTGTCGAGTCTGAGACTTGACTATGAATGAGAGGAGAGACATTCTTTGTTTCCTTCTTTTTGATTCAGTTTACAAACACCTCCTGAGTGCCTCTCATGTCAGGCACTGTCCAGGCACAGGGCATTCTGTGGGCAGTGAGTGTCTCTTCCCATGGTCATGTGGCTTGTAAGATGATGAGATGCTCAGAACATAGCACAGGCAATTCCAATATGGTGGGTTAGGTCTTGTGTTGGGAGTGGATGCTTGGCTCTTTGGAAGCAAAGATTTCCAGGCTGCTCTGGAGTCTCAGAGATCAGCTCTCAGTTTTGTTGTTCACTTGGTAAGTTGCGTCTGATTCTTTGCAACCCCATGGACTGCAGCACACCAGACTTCCCTGCCCTTCACTCTCTCCCAGAATTTGCTCAAACTCATGTCCATTGAGTCAGTGGTGCCATCTAACACTTCATCCTCTGCCTCCCTCTTCTCCTTTTGCCTTCAACCTTTCCCAGCATGGGGATCTTTTTTAATGAATTGGCTCTACTCATCATGTGGCCAAAGTATCGGAGCTTCAGCTTCAGCATCAGTCCTTCCAAAGACTATTCAGGGCTGACTTCCTTTGAGGTGATGTTTAAGCTGAAACCTTGCGGCTGAGGTCCTGCCAGCTCTGAGAAAGCACTGCTTGTCTGGGGAGCTGCCATGGGAGTGTGCATCTGGGGAAGGGAAGGCATATGAGGAGGTGAGGCAGTGAGAGACTGGTCTGGATCAGAGGGCAGCTGAGCATGGCACCCTGGACTTTGATGACCCAAAGACAAGTCTGGTTTTCCATTAGAATCACAGAAAGCAGTTTTGGGGGAAGTGACCAGGTCAGATTCGTGTTTAGCAAGAGAGCTCTGTCTGCAGTGGAGAGAAGGGAGTTGGGCTGGAAGTGAGCGGGCCAGAGAGGACATTAGAACAGTGACTCAGGCTAGACAGGATGGGGATCTGACTCAAGGAGGGGCAGGGAAGCAGAGAGAGCGAGAGGAGGAAAGTGACACGGCAGGGGCTGTGCAGTGAGTGACTGTGGGATGGGAAATGTCAGCCAGGTCTTTTGTCTCCAACCCAGTGGATGGTGGGTTTCGTTGCTGGGATAGGAAGACAGAAACAGCAGCAGGTACCAGGGATGGGGTGATGGGTTCAGCTCTGGATGTGCCGAATTTCAAGGCCTCATGGCCTCACCCAGCACAGGAAGGTGGATGGTGTTGTGGGTTGAATTGTTTCCCCCCAGATGGTATGTTCACATCCTCATGGCTGGTGCCTCTGAGGGTGATCCTATTTGTAAATAGGGTCTCTGCAGGTGCAATCAAGTGAAAATTGAGATCCCACTGGATTGGGAGGCTAATCTAGTGACAGGTGCCTTTATGAAAGCTGAGGGGGAGTCTGGACACAGAGACTCAGAAAACACAGGGGAACATTATGTCATCCTAGAGGCAGAGGTTGGAGTGAGGTCAAGAAGCTGTGGGAGAAGGGACCACACTTATCAACACCCTGCTTTCTGATTTCAGGCCTTCGGAATGCTGAGACAAGTTTCTGATGTTTTCAGCCACCCAGTTCGTGGTCCTTTTTGTTACAGCAGCCTCGGGACACTAATACCAACGAATGTGTGGAATCCGGGAGAGAAATCCAAGCTGGAGATACAGGTCTGAGAGTCACCAGCAGAGGTTCTGGCAAGACTCTGTGGGCTGTGCGGGGAGAAGAGGGTAGGAAACCCTGACGGCACCCCCAGAAGGGACCGCCACCTCCCTCTCTGGAGCGAGAGACCCCGGACAACCCGGGGGATTCCTACCATTAGCTACGAGCGGAGGCGCTGCTCTTGGACAGCCCTTCATGGCCCCTCACGTGTGTTCAGGTCACCTGGGGACCCTGCTGAAATGCAGACACAGGCTCAGCATGTCCACGGTGGAGCCTGGGATTCTGCGTTTCCTCCAGCTCCCTGTTGGTGACTGAGTGGTCCAGGTACGAGGAGACCAAGCTGCTGAAGCCAGAGAGCTCTCACCAGGGGAGCCCCGTCTTGAAGCCAAGGAGAAGGCGCAGCAAGAGAGGGAACGGAGTGGGAGGGCGAGAACAGGGCAGTGTCCCTGAGCCGGGGCTGGCCGTGCTCGGGGACAGGGGAGGGGCCTGCAGCAAGCTGGCTGGGCTCTCTTGCTCTTAATGAAGTTCGGTCACGAGGGGCAGAGAGGCGTCGTGCAGCCTAGAAACAGCCAGAGGAGTTGGAGTGAAAGAGCCATGTGGCCATGGGTCCAGGGCGCCTTAGATGGAGGAGCGTGATCAGAACCGAGGCGTTTGGAGAAGAAGATCAAGGTGAGGAGCCGGGGCAGGAGGGGAGACGGCTTCCCAAGACACCCGAAAGCACAGATCCACAGACTGGGTGGCCGCGCCTGGGCATGAGGGGAGCAAGGGCCCCTGGAGACTCGGGGACACACAGGGGTGAGCAGGGAGCGGAAACCTTAGTATTAGGAGGATGCGGGGAAAGCGATGGGCTCTCTCTGCTCCTGGAGAAGCAGGTAGACTCAGTGTCCAAGATGAAGGCACAGAGAAAGGTCCCGGGTGAACCCCGCTCTGGGTTTTCCTCCACCTGCAGGCCCCTGCTGTCTAAAGTATGAGGTGACTTGGGCTTCCGGATCAGGCAGGCTGAGGCCAGGCCCAATTCTGACCCTGGGCAAGTGGTCCGGGGTCAAGAGGATCCAGCTCCAGCCTCCTCCACTGACCCCTGGCAGCCTCTCCAGCTCCGTCGTCCTCGTCAGACCGACACTATGATACCCACACTGCTCTTGCTGTCGTATTTAGACTTTTCAGCTGCGGGCTGTGCAGGGAGGAGGCAGGCTTCCCCAGTGCAGGGTTCCCCAGACCCAGCTCAGACCAAGCGTCCAAAAAATGTCAGGGAGGGGGGACATCAACACTGGGGGTTCTGGGGGGCTGGAGCGACACATACATAGGCATTTAGGTGGTTTGTGCTGCAGCAGGGGAGGGCTGAGCGCATCTCACATAGACAGTTTAGATCCAGAGCTGGGGCCCGTTTCAAGCTTTTATGGCTGGCATTAACCCAACAGAAATGGGAGACGGTGCAGGATATCAGCACAGAGTGGGTTTTCTTGCAATCATAAGCTGTTCACATTGAACACACCTCCCAGGCCCCCTGGTGACTTTCCTGCCCAGCAGGGACCACGCCCAGCTGATGGATGGGAAAAGAAATTTTTAGAGCACGTGCCACGGAGACTTCCATGACCCTGCTGGGCTGAAAGCTGCTCAGGGCCATGGCAGAGAGCTCCAGAGCCCTGCACGATGCTGGGGAGGTGGGCGCTCTCCAGTTGGAACTGTCGAATAATAACTCCTGACCAGAAATGGCCCGGGTCCCAAACACATGCTTTATGGCCGAAATGGAAAAGCTCCCGAGCGCCATCAATGACACTCTCACTGCTTATAAAGACATGTGGGTTCTTGCCCAGAAAAAAAAAATCAGGCTGCTGCCATTCCCCCCGCCCCCACCCCCCCAAGCCATAAATGATTCAAATGTCAAGCTCGCCTGTGCCCGATGCTATGCGGGCGTATTAACTTATCAAAGGAGCGGACGCATTATAGGCGACTGGCCGTCCACCCCAACTCCATATTTATGTTTGTGATCTCAGGATATGTTACCTGCGCCCGCCGCGTTCCCTTCCTCCAAGGGAGATTTATAAGGCCGGCAGCCGGCAGAAGAGGGACAAAGAAGTAAATATAGTAATATGACAGATTTATTTGGATGTGTTTTATGTGCTCACGATCTCGCATGGTTTATGTGTTTCTCCGTGTCTGGGTTCTGTCACTCTTTTCCAGCTTCTTCACCCCTTCTCAACGCAGGCTCAGCCAGTTCTCGGGTGGCAGGTCATGGCAAAGGCGGGAAGAGAACCCAGCAGCTCCTAAGCTGTTTCGTTGATTGTGACACTTTTCTTTCTCTCCCCCACCCCCATTTATCCTCCTATTTGGTCATTTTCCCTCTGGCTGACACCTGGCTCCAAGCAAAGTTTCTGCAGGAGCAGTGAGTCGCTTCTTTTTCTCCATGCTCAGGAATCACTGTCTTCAGGGTGTGGGAGGCATCATTTCTTCTCTCAACATGCCTCATTCCTGAGTGCTGTTTTCCTTTCTCCCTGTTTGCCAAGGAAGGAGGCTTGGGTTCGCCCTCTGCTTGCCCGAGGACCGATTTGGAGGAGGCCACCCTCAGTGGCGCATGTGCCCCTGGAGCAAAGGCAGCGTGGCTGGCCTGTGATGCTCACCTCGGACCAGCAGGCACATGGAGCCTGGGATGTGCAGAGACTGCTCTGCGGATGCAAAGGACCTCTTAACCCAGTGGAGTTCTTCGCCCCAAGTGTGAGCCAGAGGACATGAGGAGCACCAGGGCAGAGAGCCGCTTGAGTGACCCAGAGACCACCTGTCCCGTGGCTGGAGAGGCAGCGTGGCCTCCAGCACTTAGGGATAATTACAGCAGGTGACCAGCGGGAGCTGGCGCCTCTCAAGGGGACGGGTGTCAAAGTGCATCATTTGCGACTCACTTTAGGCACCCCAGACACGCCAGCTGATGACACTCAGAGTCTGCGGCAACGTTGCATAGCCACTAAGGGTCCAACTCCCAGGAGGGCCCCGCGTCTTCATTACGTTAGGCAAAATAGGCTTAGAACACACCTACCCACCCCACCCACACATACACACACACACCTCATTTGCAGGGGGTCTGTGAAAACGGCTGGAGATAGCTGCTGGGTTTTATTTTACCTTTTTTCCGGGAGGCGCAGTAAGCAACCTCTTTTTGGTAGGAAGCAATGCTTCAGAAGAACACCTATTTGGAAAACTCAGGGGTGGAGGGGGTTGAGGGGTTCCCCACCCTGAGGCCAGAGAGACCATCCCAGGCTGGTGCCCACCTCTGTGCCCGCAGCAGGAAGCTTCCGGCCTGGACCTTGGGCAGGGCTCCGTCCAAGCCACGCTGAGCTCTTGGGACCGACAGAGCCCGCCGGGGACGAAGCCAGTTGGCTCTGAAGTCTGCACTTTGTCACTTCTCCCCAGCACCTCGAAGGGTCATTTCAAGCTTCACAAAATTGCAGAAGACACTGGCGATGTTGAAAACATACCGGGTGGACAGGTTGTTCCTGAGGGTGTCGTTCGGTGCCTGCGATGTGCAATGATAAAAAATATTAAGGGGACTTTTATGTTGCAACAAATGAGGAGCTGCATGCTGGCCAGCCCAAGCAGAGGCACGGGGGAGTCTGGAGGGGCCAAGTGGTTACCCCGCAGGAGGACGGATGCCGGGCGGCTGTTTGCAGCAACATCCGAGTCACCATCCATCCCCTGCTTGCTCATGATCAGTATTCCCTCAGCTTGAATATTCGATATTTCCAACTCTTTAAAGGAAGAGAATTCTTTAAAAGATGGATTTATCCCCAGATTTCCTCCTACTGGTCACTCCGAAGATTACAGACGCCCCTTCGCTGGCCGTGGCTGCTCCGCGTCACGTTCTTCAGGGTATTGAATGAGCACTGGGGGGTGTTTCATCAGCTCCAACAATTTCCTAGGTTCCTATGGATCAGTGGTGACAGGAAACCCCAGGTAAGGATGACGGAGGAAAATGAAAAGGCAATTTTGAAAAGCTCTCGAATGCCTCGAGCCTTGTCTTCAAAATCTTTCCTTGACTGAGTGCTCGGAGACGTGCCCGCCTCCGGCTCACAAACTGATGATTAAAAAAGAAAATTAAGTATTCTGTTTATACCAGGGGGGATATCCGCTTAGAACATCCCGCTTGACGAGAAACGACATGATCAGGATATGTCGCCTGGATTTCAAGGTGCCGGGCTGGGTCCCGCACGGTCGCTGGAGGGGGCCAGCCAGAGCCCTCTGGCTCACAGGGCCTGGTCAGGGGGCCCCTGCACAGCAGCTTTGCAATTGCCCCTGTCAACTGCCCATGCTCCCCTGGCTCTCAGGCACCCTCCTGAGGCAGGAAGCTTGCCACTTGCGGTTGAAAATGGTTTGGAAAAAAAAAAACAACGAAAATGCAAAGTAAAAAGTGATTATTATCATCTGCCTTGGAGGAAGAAGCGTTCTGCTTCTTGGGAGGCTCCCAGCCGTTAATTCTAAATCCTCACTGATAATGAATTATGAGTGCTGGCTAGAAGATGCTGAGCTTGGCCTCCTGTCCATCCTCACTCAGAAGCCAGTGAAGAATCTGAAAATCTGTAAATGCTGCCACCACGAGAGTTATTCCTTCTGCTCGGGTTTCCCCCCCGCCCCAGGGATCCTTCCGCATCCTTCTTCCCAGGTACCACCTGAGTCTGTCCCACTGGGGAGCCTGCCCTGCTGTTCTGTCTCATGCTTCAGACCTTCTGCTGCTGTTCCTGATCCGGGATTCTCAGTTTTTGCTCATGTCTGGATTTCAAAGGACATCTTGCATCTCTCTAATGGTTCCCCAAATCAAAAGCATCATGAACTGTGGTGCTGGAGAAGACTTTTGAGAGTCCCTTGGACTGCAAGGAGATCCGACCAGTCCATCCTAAAGGAAATCAGTCCTGAATATTCATTGGAAGGACTGATGCTGAAGCTGAAACACCAATACTTTGGCCACCTGATGCAAAGAACAGACTCATTGGAAAAGACCCTGATGCTGGGAAAGATTGAAGGCGGGAGAAGAAGGGGATGACAGAGGATGAGATGGTTGAGTGGCATCACCGACTCAGTGGACATGAGTCTGAGTAAACTCAAGGAGCTGGTGATGGACAGGGAGGCCTGGGGTGCTATAGTCCATGGAGCTGCAGAGTCAGACATGACTGAGTGACTGAACTGAACTAACCTGAATGGGTCCCCTATGATGCTGAATGTTGGCTCTACCTGTCAACCTGTGGAGGCCACGTGATGGAAACACTATTTGAACAAATGCTCGCAGAAGATGGGAGGGCTGCTAACTTCTCCCCCTGGGTGGGACTCTGCTTTCCCCGCTGCGCTGTGTTTTCTCTCTGGGATCTGCCTGTTCTGTGAGCCTCGGGGATGGCAGGCTTCTCTTTTCTTATTTACTGTATTGGTGCATGTTTTCTGCTGCACGGCAGAGTGAATCGGCCACACATACACACAGAGACCCTCTTCGTCCACAGAGCGCCGAGCAGAGCTCCCTCTATGCGCCATAGGTCCTCGTCAGTTATCTGTTTTACACATTTTATCAGCAGTGCATGCATGTCAACCCCAGTCTTTGGCAGGGACATCTTACACTTCTGAAAATAGATATTCTTGCACAGGGAAGGTTTTTTTTAAGTGTAGTAGGGATTTTTTAAGTCTAATAATTCTGGTGAGCTAACCTCTCAAATGTGCTAGAAAGAAAAATAAATGGAACATCAAGGGTGAACTTCTAGACTTGAAAAAAAAAAAGACCTTGAAATAATCAGTTAATTTCTAATGCTGAAGGGTTTTTTTTTTAAAGGATATTTTAAATAATTAGCTTCCTATGAGTGGACTCTATGGGTTTGATGGCCATTCCTGTCTTGTCTCCTTCTTGTGGGGGAGGTGCTTGAGGGGAGGGGTTAGAGGGAGTGGCCTTGAATGTGGATGTTTTACACAGAGACTTGGAGATAACCTTGGAATTTTCATACAAGGAATCTGAATAAACATTCTTTTGGGCCCTTTGATGATGTGAGAGTTATAACTTTGTCTCATAAATCCTCTTGGACCTGCAGACTGGAGTGGTCCATGGGTTTACGGATGCAGCTGCGGCCAGATGAGCGTGTGCATCCTTTGGGGTTCAGAGGCTGGGCCCATCTCCTCTCCTCCAAAGTCCACGTGCAGGGGACCCATGAGAGCGGGCAGCTGGCCATCAGTCTTGGGCAAGTCGGGCAGGTCTTTGCAGGCATGGTGTGTGGTACAGGCCCTGTTAGGAGAAGTAATGCCTTATTGTTCAGATGCTAGCGATGAAGAGTCACCTGGCTGCACTCTCAGGGTGCAGATACAGGAAGATCCTCTGGCAGCAGCTCTTTCTCCTTCTCTGGTGTTTATTTCTCTGTGCAGCTTTCCAGAGTCAACAACTGGAACCATCTCAATGTTCCCCCTGTTCTCCATAAGCCCTTGTTCAGATGTATCTCTCCACTGACTTACTTCCTCCCACTCCTGATAGCAGATAGACAGGGTGTGTCCTACCTGCCAGGCACTGGGCCAAGACCAGGGTGCTGTCTACAGGCACACTCTTTGCAGGGCGTCCCCAGGAAGCAAGATCCAGGGAGCAGGTACCACTGGGAGGTGCCCTGAGGCACGGATCACGGTTCTAGGATGGAAAATGATGAGGACAGAGTCAGGAGGGGGCAGGGACAGGGGCCTACCCACTGTAGAGGAGTCTACCTACTCCCTCCCCCAAAAGAGGAGGCAGGGATTCATGGTTAATGTCAGATCGCATTGTTGTTATTAAGTCGTGTCCAACTCTTTGTGACCCCATGGACTCCTGTGGCATACCGGGCTTTCTTGTTCTTCACTATCTCCCAGAGCTTGCTCAAACTCATGTCCATTGGGTTGGTGATGTCATCCAGCCATCTCAACCGCTGTCTTCCTCTTCTCCTTCTGCCTTCAGTTTTCCCTAGTATCAGGGTCTTTTTCAATGAGTTGGCTCTTCACATCTGGTGGCCAAAGTTTTGGAGCTTCAGCTTCAGCACCAGTTCTTCCAAATATTCAGGGCTGATTTCCTTTAAGATTAACTGGTTTGATCTCCGTGCGGTACAAGAGACTCAAGAATCTTCTCCAGCACCACAGTTCAAAATCATCAATTCTTCGGCACTCAGCCTTATTATGGTCCAAGTTTAACATCCATACATGACTACTGGAAAAACCACAGCTTTGGCTAAACAGACCTTTATCAGGAAAGTGATGTATCTTCTTTGTAATACTCTGTCTAGGTTTGTCATAGCTGTTCTTCCAAGCATCTTTTAATTTCATGGCTGCAGATTTGGAGAAGAAAATGGCAACCCACTCCTGTATTCTTGCCTGGAGAATCTCATGGATAGAGGAGCCTGGCAGGCCATGTCCATGGGGTTGCAGAGAGCTGGACATGACTGAAGCAACTAAGCATGCAGTCTCTGTCTGCAATGATTTTGGAAACCAAGAAAATAAAATCTGCCACTGTTTCCATTTTGTCCCCATCTATTTGCCTTGAAGTGATGGGACCAGCTTCCATGATCTTAATATTTTGAATGTTGAGTTTTAGGCCAGTTTTTTCACTCTCCCCTTTCCCTTTCATCATGAGGCTCTTTAGTTCCTCTTTGCTTTCTGCCATAAGGGTGGTGTCATCTGCATATTTGAAGTTGTTGATATGGAAGATGCCTAACAAAAACCATATTTGGAAAAGAGAAGTTGATATTAGAACTAAACAATCATTATTTCAGGTTTTTCCCTAGGCTGGATGATTCACCCTTGATGCTCTGTTTATTTTTCTTTCAACCACCTTTGGCCATCAGTTCACCAGAACTGTTATGATTAATGTGTAACTGGTGTTTTCAGCCTCCAGTCTGTGTGTGTGGGGGAGGCAGTGGGGGAGGGGAGCCTTGCAAAGAAGACCCAGAGTCTGGAGGATTGTGTTTTGCTGGCAGAGCTGAGCTGGGCAGTGTTTGGAGTAGAAGGAGCAAAGAGGATGCTGGCGTGAAAGGAGGCTGGAGAGAGGGTGGGGACCAGATCCTTCCTGATCTTAAAGTTCTTCAAGAAGTTGGATTATTTGCATTGCAAAGGTAGGTCATTGAAACAGTGTAACAAGAGAGTCACATGATCTGATTTCTGCTCTAAGTAGGGTCACCTGATAAAATGCAGAAAGCCCAGTGAAATTTTACTTTCAGATGAAGTGAAGATAAATTTTTAGTGTAAGTGTAGGCCAAAAATTGCATGGGATGTGCTTTTCCCCCCTCAAACAGCTCTACTGAGATATGTTTCATGGTATACAATTCACCCACTTCAAGTGAGCAGTTCAGTGACTTTTGGTAACTTCCAGACACGGGCAACCATCACCACAGTCAACATTATAAAAACTTTACCTTACAAAACTGAAGGAAACCCGGACCCTTTAGTTCTTGTCTGCCCTCCTCACATCCCTCCCACCCCCACCTCTTGTAACTGGCTTCTTTCCCTCGGTGCAACATTTTCAAGGTTCCAACACCCTATTTGTTGGATTGGTATTTCATTTATTACAAATCATATTCCATTGCATGAATATGCCACACTGTCTTTATCCATTCATCTGATGGATAGGTCTTTTGAAGTGAAAGTGAAAGTCCGTTCAGTTGTGTCTGACTTTTTGTGACCACATGGACTGTAGCCCACCAGGTTCTTCGTCCATGGGATTTCCCAGGCAAAAATATTGGAGTGAGTTGCCGTTTCCTTCTCCAGGGAATCTTCCTGTTCCAGGGATCGAACCCACATCTCCCACGTTGCAGGCAGATTCTTGAGCCTTCTGGCTATTATTAATATAAACAATGCTGCTATAAACATTTTAGACCAGTTTTTGTGGGAATACACATTTTCACTTCCCTTGGGTATATATGTAGGGAATAGAATTGCTGGGTCATGTGTACAGGAGACATAATGATTCTAAAAAAATATTCATGGTATAATCTGAAGCTCAAATTTAGTAGACCATCTTGAATGTTGATTTGCTAAACCTGCAACCAGGTGTAGGAAGATTATTCTTGGTGCACAGTGAAGAGTTAAACAGGCTGTGGGGTGGATCTCAGGTAGAGAAAGCGTGGGTGAGTGATGCAGGCGACCAGGGTGAGCATGGGCTCCAGGAGGCGGAGAGAAGGGAGCAGGTCTGAGAGGCGCTGACCGGCCTCGTGATGGGGTGGCCATAAGGGGTGCTTCCCAGGCTGGAGGGCCTGAAGAGCAGCCTGGGCTGCAGTGCCATCTGAGAAGGGGTGACTCTGGTGGGAAGGGGTGTGGCTCTGGGGACTCTGGCCCCTCACCAGCTGGGTTCCAGCCAGGCCAGCCCCGTGGAGGGCTCGGGAAGGACATGAGGGCCGTCCCCACTCCCTGCCCCTGCTCTGCTGGCATTTCCTGCGGGATCGGCATCTTCTCCGCATCCCGACCCCTCCTGTGGGCCCCAGCACTGGACCTGGGGGTGGGCCTTCCTCTCCATCATGGCTCCAGGCCTGGGGTGGTAGTGACGCTGTGCTGTGACTGATCTCCGGTGGCCTCGCTCCCCTCTCTGACTTTGTATTTTCTCAGCTTCGGACACTTCTATAACCAGGTACAATCGGGCTCTGTTTTCTGACTGAATGTAGCTATTGCTGTTGTTGTTCAGCCATTTAATCATGTCTAACTCTCTGTGACCCCATGGACTGTAGCACCCCAGGCCTCCATGTCCATCTCCACCTCCCAGAGCTTGCTCAAACTCACGTCCATTGAGTCGGTGATGCCATCCAACCATCTCATCCTCTGTCGTCCCCTTCTCCTCCCGCCTTCAACCTTCCCAGAATGTAGCCATTATTTTTATTATTAGCATTACCACTGCATTGATTCTCAATCCTCAGTTAGTTCTCCCCGCTTAATCATAGGGTTTAGTGAGACATAAGAGAAGAAACTGAGCTACCAGAATGTGTGACTTCTGCGTCTGGGTCAGGATGACAAGATGGCAGGCTAGTGGACACCACTGCCAGGGGTCCGGGGGGCCTTGGGGTCCAGGACCAGCCACTGTCTCCCCGCTTTGGCCGGGAGCTCCCACCTCCCCTGGGGACTGAGCCTGGAGGCCCTGGCAGTTCTCCATATGCTCCCCCACGCTGAGGGGCTCCCTCTCGGTTCCCAGAGATGACTCGGCATGAATCACCCACACACATTCCTGCAGAGAGGAGCCTCTGCTTTTAGAACAAATGAGCTGAAGCAAACAGACATGTCTCTATTTTGGGGGTTGAGACCTGACCCCACAGCAGTGCCTTCCTTAAACTTTTATTAGATGACTTCTCAATAGGTTCATCATTCCCTGTGCTTTCCTGGACATTTTACAATGCAGCTGCCTATTTCTGGTGTGGATGCTATCCTTGCTGATTTTTTAAAAAAATTATTTATTTGGCTCTGTTATTTGGCTGTGTCTTAGTTGCTGCATGTGGGATTTAGTTTCCTGACCAGGAATTCAACCTGGGCCCTCTGCACTGGGAGCATGGAGTCTCAGCCTCTGGACCACCAGGGAAGTCCCCATGCTGATGCTGGGTGGCTTCCTGGAGGCCACCCCGGAGACAACAGCTCCCAGCGTCTCCAGGGTCCAGATGTAGATCTCCCAGGATGACTTCAACGGTGCACCAGTGTGTCCGCACACAGCTTTGCTCCCGACATGGAGTGGGAGGTTCAGGGAGGGGTCTCACATGTCAGTATCACATTGAGGGTCTAAGATTTGATCGTGGAAGCCAATACATTAAGAGGAAATTGTTTAAACTCTGTTGATGAGCAAGCTCCCGCCCCAAGGTGCCCTCGGAGAGAATGACATAGAGCATGTCAGTGAACATGGGCTCATCTCAGGCAGGACAGGACGCTCCTGGTCAGAGCCCTGAGGATGGGGGCACCGTCAGTTTGTTTCTTTGATCTCTGCAAAAAATAAGGAAGAAGTATATAAGTTGACTGTGGTCCAATAAAAGTTAATATAAAAAATAAGAAGGAATCCCAGTAATTTCAGGGCAGGTGTGACAGGTGTATTCTTTGAGCTCAGTGACATAGCTGGATTTCCTCTCTTCCTGTCATAGTTACTGAAACTACTAGAGATTGGTGATTCTGATACCAGGGTTGGCCAAGGGATTTCACCTCTCCCCATTGCAAGCTATTTGCTTAAAACCAAGGATGAAAACCAGCCAACCATCCTCCAGTTTTTGGCTGTAGCAGCGTCACTATGGCTTCACTCTCCAGAATGTTCTATTCCAAGATGAAGAAGAATGGTTCTCATGACTGAGCACTGCCAGGATGCCGCTGGTTCCTGGAATGGAAGACTGGGGTTTATTGTGTGTTGTCCTATGTCACACAGTCAGGACCAAAATGCCAAGAAAATTTGCAGTGGGGCAGACTAACACATTCTAGAAATCTGTTGAAAAGAACCATCTCTGCACAAATGGCTGGGAGTGCTCATAGCGATTTCTAAGGCCATTGGATTTTCTGGGGCATCTTTTGATGTTCCTTATTCCCGGCAATCCCCTTGAGTTATTATATTCATAAATCAACTCTGTACAGTTGGCTTAGAGACTGTCATACTTAACAGATCAGAATGTCCCTACAAGAAGGAGATAAACTCTTGGCCCAAAGAGTTGGGGTGAACTCCCTGGGGCTCATATGAATCTTTGTGGCTTGGGTATCATTTTCCCAGGTTATTTCTTCTCATCCAATTCAACCAAGAAGATTTAGTAGAGGCAGTCTGGACCTATTGAGGAAAAAACCCTGGAGGGAGTTACTGAGATCAGCCCCCCACTTCCAACTCTGACTTTGCTCCTGAATTTTCAGGGCACCGGGGGTCTCACCTTCGAGGGCAGGGACATCAAGGATGGCGACTCCTTATTGCTCAGCCTGCTGCCAATGCCTGTCCCCAGACTTCTCAAGGAGGGATGTCTGAGTGAGGTTGGGCGTGGGTGCCTCACACCGTCAAAGGGACCCTTGGGCTGTAACGTCCATGGCCAGCTGCCTCCTGGCCTCAAGACGAGGGATGGAGACCGTAGGAGAAGGCTTTGCCCTGACACAGGACTGTAGGCTGATTGCAGGGCCATGAGCGACCTAAACCACAAGCACGTCTTCCCCTTGCCCGTCCCCTGGAAGCCACTGCGGACCATCCAGAGGGGCCAGGCCCACAGGTGCCTTGTGTACCATAGGACATCACCCACCAGGTGCCCAGCAGGCTGATGGAGGAGACAGACCACGTCTTGGTCCTTGCACGTGTCCTCCCCACAGTGGCTCACAGCGCACCACTCAGGGCAACCACCATTCCCCGGAGGAGGCAGGACTGGGGAGCACCCCCCAACCCTGAGAGGAGCACCAGGATCTCCTTCTGCCTGCTTATCTCGCCGTACAACTGTGCTCTTATATCTGTGAACATAATTATTTCTAATATGAGGCTCGAAACTCCTTCTGATTTTTCCTTCCCCTGCTAGTGATTTATTAATAGACGTGCCTGCAGTCCCTACCTCAGAGGAGTTTTTTATCTGTCAGTTGTAAATATAAGGTATGCAAATACAGCCAGCCATTCAGGCGAGAGCTGCAATCCATTTGAAGTGGTCACATAATAAATTAAACCCACATTGGTGCTGGGAAGTGGCGGTCTGCACAGGTCCAGCTGCCACATCACAGCCATTCGATGCCCTCTTGCAGGTCTGGATGGGATGGGGGCTCAGCCGCCAATCGGCAAGGTACAGGGCTTGCTGTCCTTCCCCCAGCTGACTCCCCAGGAGAGGGGTTCACCTTGCAGATGACAGGACTGGGCAGAAATAGCAGCTTGTAGAAATAAGCAAGTTGTCTCATTTGCCCCTACTCCTCCCTCTCCTGATGTTGGTGATGGAAAGAAGGCATAGAGTCTTAACAAAGAGCTATAATTTTTAGCTTATTACTAAATGGATTGGATCTGGCTTGGTCACCTCTTTGAAATAGGTCCATGGAACAGCAAGCATGCTGAAAAGTTCACACTTTGGGGAGCAGGTGGTCAAGCCGGAAGAAGAAAGGGCAGGTTACTATCTAGGGCTCATTGCTGGGGTTCGGCTGCTGGACTGCAAACAGACGTGCAAGGTCAATTACAGTATCTCGGGCTCCTTGTTTGTAGAGAGCATGTGTCTGGGTGGGGCGGTCTGGGGGCTGAGACATCTGCCCTTTGAACTCACTTTATCCTTTCTGTCTCCAAGAGAATGAAGCTGATACGAACCCGGAGAGAGCACTGTTTCCTTGCTGGGATAATTATGTATCATTTCTGGATATTGGGAGTTGCAATAGCCTATAACCTGCACACTTCTCATCAAGGCATGCAGCCCTGAAGGCAAATCAGACCTAGGGGCCTAAAATGGTCCCACATCACATACCTTCTGTCTCAAAATGTTTGCCTGTCAGCTAAATCTTCAGGGTGAAGTTGGTATCCCCAGATTCCACTGGTGGAGGCAAAAATCCATCCAACTGGGGACAGTGAAGGTCCTGGGGATAAGCTTGCTGGCATCTACTTCCTTAAGTGAGGGGGCTGGGAAAGAAAGAACGAAACTCAAAATGAGCCAGGAGCTTCGCTTGCTTTGAAAATGTTCTTCAAATAAGCTAATTTGATGCAAGCCGGAGACAGCAGTCTTTTAAGTTTGACTTTATAAGAGAGGAGAATGTATTTGTGGCTTTGGAGGGAGGTGAATTTGACAGTGGGGCTGTGTGTTAACTTAAGGCAGTAAAACAAAATATTTGCAAGGCAACTTTGCAGAAAGCTTTAAAAAAATATCTGTCAGAAATATTCACATGATTTTAAAAAGTGTAGCAAAGTCATAGCCAGAAGAAAACAGGAAGTAGTAAAGATTAGAGCAGAGATAAAATAGAGAATAGAAAAAAATAGAGAAATGAATAAAACAAAATATTTTTTCTTTGAAAAGACAGTACAAATCGACAAACCTTTAGCTAAATGGGCTAAAAAACAAAGTGAGAATATCCAAAGTATTGAAATCAGAAATAAAAATGCAGGCATTACTACTGATTTTACAGAAATAAATAGGATTGTAAGATAGTACTGTGAACAACGGTGCATCAACACATTGGATAAGATAGATGAAATGGATAAATTCTTGGAAACACAAAACCTTCAAAGTTTGAATCATAAAGAAATAGAAAATTCAGAGAGACCTATAACTAGTAAAAGGATTAAATCAGGGATCAAAAGTCTCCAACAAAGAAAAGCTTTGGACTTGGTGTCTTCACTGGTGAATTTTACCATACATTTAAAGAAGGACTAATACCAGTTCTTCTCAAACTTTCTTGAAAATTGAAGAGAAGGGAGCACTTCTAAACTACTTATTTTTGAGGTCAGGACTGCTCTGATACCAAAGCTAAGCAGACTCTACAAGAAAAGAAAACTATAGACCAATACCTTTTGTGAACATTGTTATAAAAACTCTCAACAAAATAGTGACAAAGGGAAATCAGAAGCATAGTAAATGTATTACATAGCATGACCATATAAGATTTATTTCTGGAATGCAAGGCCAGTTCAACATACGGAAATCAATCAATATAATATGCCACATTAGTAGAATGAAGAGAAAATGCCTACATGATCATCTTAATTAATGCAGAAAGGGCATTTGATGAAATTCTCACTTTCATGATTAAACATTCTACAAAATAGGAATAGAAGGAAATTACATCAATGTGATAAAAGCCATATAGGAAAACCTTGCAGCAAGCATTATACTCAAAGGCGAAAGATCAGGAAAGGACAGAAGACATGGGAACTCTCAAGGACGCTCGGCCTCTGTGTCCAACCATCAACCTCAGATGAGGGTTAATGATGAAATACAAAAACTTAAAGTACAGAAGACACTAAAAGAAAATAAGGAAAATGTTTTATACGATCTGAGAATGATGAAAAACTGTGTATGTAATACAAAAAAGGGAGATTTCCTAAAAGACCCTGTGTGTGTGTGTGTTTAGTTGCATCTGACTCTCTGTGATCCCATGGACTGTAGCCCATTAGGCTCCTCTGTCCATGGCATTTTCACAGCAAGAGTACTGTGCTCACTGTCGTGAGTTGTCATTTCTTCCTCCAAGGGATCTTCCCCACCCGGGGATTGAATCTGCGTCTTCAGCATTGCAGGCAGATTCTTTACCACTGAGTCATCAAGGAAGCCCCCCCAAAAGACCCCATAAACTTTACAAAATATTAAACATCTTTCACCCTATGACATCTTAAACACTGAGGCTGCAGAAGAAATAAGAACTCTAGAAAATACAAGATATCTATACGAACATTGGAAATTTTTGACATATATCTTTAAACTGGCAAGTTAAAAGGTATGAAAATGCTTGTAGAAAAATAGATGTTGAACGGATTTTTTGTTCTCAGTCACTCAGTCATATCTGACTCTTTGTGACCCCATGGACCGCAGCACGCCAGGCCTCCCTGTCGATTACCGACACCCGGAGTTCACCCAAACTCATGTCCATTGAGTCAGTGATGCCATCCAACCATCTCATCCTCTGTCGTCCCCTTCTCCTCCTGCCCTCAATCTTTCCCAGCCTCAGGATCTTTTCCAATGAGTTGGCTCTTCCCATCATGTGGCCAAACTATCAGAGTTTCAACTTCAGCATCAGTCCTTCCAATGAAGTCCGTGTAAGTAATGGACAAAGGATTTGCTCTGGGAACTGCACGAAGATTAAATTTATCATTAAATACGGATGGAGATGTTTGTTTCAATGCTTGATAATGAAGCACTGGACACCACTCACGTGTTCAAACAGAGGGTTAGTGCATAAGCAATGTCATGTTCATGTTAAAGCAAATAGCCTGTGGCCACATCAGTGATTTTCAATCAGTGTTCCTGGAAACTTTGGCAGGTTCCCTAGAGAACCCCTCCAGGGACCACAGGAGAGCAGTTGTGGGGTTATCCTTCTGATTATTTTTAGGAACATGAAGGCTTAAGCCCACACTTGTAGAAAGAATGCAGTCCAGGTGCAGCTCTGTTTTAGACTATCTGTGAGCTCGCACCTCTGCACCACTGCTGTCCGAGAGCTCGCGAGTTCTGCGGTGTAGATCCTGAAATGACGTCTCCCGCACCGTCCGACCAGGTGAACACAGCGCGCTCCCTCTGGATGGACCTCCCTCCCCCGGGCTCTGACACCCCAGCCCCAGCACCCAGCCCTGGCGCTGCTGCTGGGAGCCGCCCGGGTGGGCTCAGGGCCTGTGCTCCCAGCCAGGCAGCTCGAGGCTGACCCCGTGCCACTGACTGTCTGGCTACTCAGCAAGCCCCTCTGCCTCAGCTTCCTCCTCTGTAAATAGGGCCGATGACAGCTACTGTATCGCGAGAGAGCTGTGAGGACTAGACGAGATGCCATAGGTGTTAACATGTGTATGTGTGTGTAACGTTCGCTGCTTGTGTGTGTATCTATACACGCTGTGCTGTGCTTAGTCATTCAGTCGTGTCCAACTCTGCGACCCCGTGGACTGTAGCCCGCCAGGCTCCAATGCCCGTGGGATTCTCCAGGCAAGAATACTGGAGTGGGTTTCCATGCCCTCCTCCAGGGGATCTTCCAGGCCCAGGAATCGAACTGAGGTCTCCTGCATTGCAGGCAGATTATTTACCAGTTGAGCTACCAGGGAAGCCCGTATATTTATATATACTCATTACTATACATTTTTAGACATACATGTTGTATGTGTATTGTAGATTTATAATGATCATTATTTACATAATTATATAAACTCATTTCATCTCATGTATATAGGATTATGGGGCTTCCCTGGTGGCTTGGACGGTAATGAATCTGCCTGCAATGCTGGAGACCTGGGTGTTATCTCCAGTTCAGAAAGATCCCCTGGAGAATGGAAGGGCGACATACTCCAGTATTCTTGCCGGGAGAGTGCCATGAGCAGAGGAACCTGGTGGGCATTGTATAAATACTACTTATGCATTGTTGCTATTGTTCAGGCTTCCCTGATAGCTCAGTCGGTAAAGAATCCGCCTGTAATGTTGGAGACCCTGGTTCGATTTCTGGGACTGGAAGATCTACTGGAGAAGGGATAGGTTACCTCCTCCAGTATTCTTGGGCTTCCCTTGTGGCTCAGCTGGTAAAGAACCTGCCTGCAGAGTGGGAGACCTGGGTTCAATCCTTGGATTGGGAAAATCCCCTGGAGAAGGGAAAGGTTCAGTCGTGTCTGACTCTTTGTGATCCCATGGATTGCAGCTCACAAGGCTTCCTTATCCTTTATTATCTCCTGGAGTTTGCTCAAACTCATGTCCATTGATAAACATAGCTTTATATATTGCATAAAATTCTATGATTAAACATATATAAAGTACATATAAAATCATGGATATATAATATTAATGTATCAGTTCAGTTCAGTTCAGTCACTCAGTTGTGTCTGACTCTTTGCAACCCCATGAATCACAGCACGCCAGGCCTCCCTGTCCATCACCAACTCCCAGAGTTTACTCAAACTCATGTCCATCAAGTCGGTGATGCCATCCAGCCATCTCATCCTCTGTCACCCCCTTCTCCTCCTGCCCCCAATCCCTCCCAGCATCATGGTCTTTTCCAATGAGTCAACTCTTCGCATGAGGTGGCCAAAGTATTGGAGTTTCAGCTTCAGCATCAGTCCTTCCAATGAACACCCAGGACTGATCTCCTTTAGGATGGACTGGTTGGATCTCCTTGCAGTCCAAGGGACTCTCAAGAGTCTTCTCCAACACCATGATTCAAAAGCATTACTTTTTCAGCGTTCAGCTTTCTTCACAGTCCAACTCTCACATCCATACATGACCACTGGAAAAACCATAGTCTTGACTAGATGGACCTTTATTGACAAAGTAATGTCTCTGCTTTTTAATATGCTATCTAGGTTGGTCATAACTTTCCTTTCAAACAGTAAGTGTCATTTAATTTCATGGCTGCAGTCACCATCTGCAGTGATTTTGGAGCCCCCCAAAATAAAGTCTGACACTGTTTCCATTATTTCCCCATCTATTTCCCATGAAGTGATGGGACCCAATGCCATGATCTTAGTTTTCTGAATGTTGAGCTTTAAGCCAACTTTTTCACTCTCCTCTTTCACTTTCATCAAGAGGCTCTTTAGTTCTTCTTCACTTTCTGCCATAAGGGTGGTGTCATCTGCATATATGAGGTTATTGTGGCTCAGATCATGAACTCCTTATTGCCAAATTCAGACTTAAATTGAAGAACATAGGAAAAAGTACTAGACCATTCAGGTATGACCTAAATCAAATCCCTTATGACTATAGAGTGGGAGTGAGAAATAGATTTAAGGGACTAGATCTGATAGACAGAGTGAGTGCCTGGTGAACTATGGATGGAGGTTCGTGACATTGTACAGGAGACAGGGATCAAGACCATCTCCATGGAAAAGAAATGCAAAAAGGCAAAATGGTTGCCTGAGGAGGCCTTACAAATAGCTGTGAAAAGAAGAGAAGTGAAAAGCAAAGGAGAAAAGGAAACATATTCCCATTTGAATGCAGAGTTCCAAAGAATAGCAAGGAGAAATAAGAAAGCCTTCCTCAGTGATCAATGCAAAGAAATAGAGGAAAACAACAGAATGGGAAAGACTAGAGATCTCTTCAAGAGAATTTGAGATACCAAGGGAATATTTCATGCAAAGATGGGTTCAATAAAGGACAGAAATGGTATGGACCTAACAGAAGCAGAAGATGTTAAGAAGAGGTGGCAAGAATACACAGAAGAACTGTACAAAAATGATCTTCACAACCCAGATAATCACAATGGTCTGATCACTCACCTAGAGCCAGACATCCTGGAATGTGAAGTCAAGTGGGCCTTAGAAAGCATCATTATGAACAAAGTTAGTGGATGTGATGGAATTCCAGTTGAGCTATTTCAAATCCTGAAAAATGATGCTGTGAAAGTGCTGCACTCCACATGCCAGCAAATTTGGAAAACTCAGCAGTGGCCACAGGACTGGAAAAGGTCAGTTTTCATTCCAATCCCAAAGAAAGGCAATGCCAAAGAATGCTCAAACTACCACACAATTGCACTCATCTCACATGCTAGTAAAGTAATGCTCAAAATTCTCAAAGCCAGGCTTCAGCAATACGTGAACCATGAACTACCAAATGTTCAAGCTGGATTTAGGAAAGGCAGAGGAACCAGAGATCAAGTTGCCAACATCTGCTAGATCATCAAAAAAACAAGAGAGTTCCAGAAAAACATATATTTCTTCTTTATTGACCATTCCAAAGCCTTGGACTGTGTGGATCACAATAAACTGTGGAAAAATATTAATGTATATTATTAAAATATATTTGTTTATGTACTGATATGTATATATGAGATGGTTGGATGGCATCACGGATGCAAAGGATCTGAGTTTGAATAGGCTCCAGGAGTTGGTGATGGACAGGGAGGCCTGGCATGCTGACGTCCATGGGGTCACAAAGAGTCGGACATGACTGAGCTACTGAACTGAACTGAACTCATGTACATGTGTGTATCTGTGTGTATGTAGATCCGTGTCATGACTGCGGTGTGCTCACAGGGCCCGTCTCTGGGTGGGGTCCCCGAGCTCTTTAATGTGGGCTCACATAACCCTATGCTATGCACTGGGCTCATGGTAGCACTCTATACGTTAGCTATACGGTCGTCGTCCCTTTATGTTTTCATGTCAGACTCTGTCCTTCCCCTGCTCAGCCTGCGGCTCCACTCTCCCCTCTGTTAGAAAAAGAGGCAGCCCCGGTGCTCAGCCCGCGAGGCGCCGTGTGATCCAGCCCTGCTGCTGGCAGACCTCACCTCCTGCCGCTTTGCCGTGTTGCTCGCTCTGCTCAGGACCGTCTGGCTCCCGCTCAGCCTCCAGCATCCTGGTCGGTCCTCCGCAGGCCCTTTGCATGAGCTCCCCCCGGCTGGCCACCTTAACTCTCTGCTCAGCGCCACCTCTCAGAGACAGCTTCCCCAGCCCGCATCTAAGAGCGTCACCTCCGTCTCTCTCTCGACTCTCTAGTTCTGCGGCGGATTTGCCGGGCGCCCCAGTAAGAGCTCGGGATCGTGACCACCGAGTGCCCACGTGGCACGCACGCCCCCTGAGACGCCGTGTGGCTGCTTCGCAGAGCCCCGCTGCGTGGGGTGGCACTGCCCAGGGCGGCTGTAGGAAGCATTCATGCAGTGACTGCCTTGTGCCAGCACTGCTTATCTGTCGGTAGAAAGAGTTTTCAGGTTCTTTTCATCTTTTGGTATGTATTTTATTTACTTTTCACAGTGCACATGAGAAAAATGAAAGTTACTTTTAGAAATAGATTAAAGAACGGGGTCAATCTGAGAGCCAGTGGCAGAGTGATTTGAATGTGGCCTCTTTCTAACGTCAGAACCAGCTCATCTTCACAAGTCCACCTCATCGTGGACTTGGGCTGTGGGATGTGTCTTATTTTGAAGCTCTTTCTGCCCCTTTGGCTGGGCATTTTATTAGAAATAAATTTTATTTTTTTTGCTACGTCTTCAAATAACAGGATCTTCTATTCCCTTTTATATGGAAATTCTGGTATGAAGAAAGAGGTCACTGAGAAAGAGGGGGAATATCTACCAATCTATTTTTGTGTTGTCTAGTTGTCTAAAGGAAATCGGTCCTGGATATTCATGGGAAGGACTGATGCTGGAGCTGAAACTCCAATACTTTGGCCACCTGATTCGAAGAACTGACTCATTGGAAAAGACCCTGATGCTGGGAAAGATTGAAGGTGGGAGGAGAAGGGGATGACAGAGGATAAGATGATTGGATGGCATCACCAACTCAGTGGGCATGAGTTTGAGTAAACTCCAGGAGTCGGTGATGGACAGGGAGGCCTGGCGCGGTGCAGTCTATGGGGTCACAAAGAGTTGGACACAACTGAGCAACCGAACTGAGCTGAGTTGTCTACCTCTTGAGACACATAATTTGTGTAAGAAGTGGGGGT